>NC_051084.1:1140000-1447500 GCF_004664715.2 Peromyscus leucopus | reverse complement strand
TCTCAATTAATGACTGAGGTTGGGCAGGTGGTCCTAGGTTGTATAAAAAACCAAGGTGAGTAAGCATGGAGAACAAGCCAGTATGCAGCTTTACTCCACAATCTCTGCTTCAGTTCTTGCCTCTAGGTTCCTGTCTTGAGTTCCTACTTTGCTTGCCCTCAATAATGGACTGTAAACTGTAGTCTAAACAGCAGCCCCCCCCCCCACACACACACACTTTGCTTTTGTTCATGGTGTTTATCACAGCAACAGAAAGCAAATTAGGAGAAACTGCTCCAGAGAGTGGGTTTTTGCTGTGACAGGCCTGACCACGTCATTTTGGAGGGAGGAGTGTGGAAGTGTTGGAAACTTGGAGTTGGAAAATCCCTTGAGTTCTCAGACTTACTGGGCTATTCCATGGGAGCTTTGAAGATAAGCTTGCAGATGATGGAGACCTGGCTTGTCAAATTTTGGAAAGATGCTTAACTTTCCCTTAAAGACTTTATCTAGGCCATTGGTGAGATATTTAAATTAGGAATATATGGTTTTCTGTCAGCTGGGGCTGAAGAAACAATTGTTACTAATAAGAAATCAACACCATCAAAATGAAATATTTACTTTACTGGGACAATCAATACTAGCAGTTCTCAACCTCCCTAATGCTACAACCCTTTAGTACAGTTCCTTGTGTTGTGGTGACCCTCAACCATAAAATTATTTTCATTGCTATTTCATAGCTGCAATTTTACTACTGTTATGAATCCTAACATAAATACCTGTGTTTTCCAATGGTCTTAGGTGACCACTGAGAAAGGGTTGTTCAACCTCCAAAGGGGTCATGACCCACAGTTTGAGAACCACTAATCTATACTAATTAGCTGGTGGTGAAAATCATCTGTGACTAATAAAAGAGTAGTAACATTTAAGTGAAATCTTCTGGGAAGCTTTTCCTCAGGGTCGGCACACAAAAGCTGCAATCCATGAGTGACAAGGTTACGGATCTCAAGCTCAGAGCCAAACAATATGTAAGAGTCTCCAAGTGGTACTGGTTTTGAAGGCTCAAGGGATCATGCAGAGCTGTTGTGGCTTGGTGTCGTGAGACATCGGAAGAGGCGATTGGTAAAGGTGTAATGTCACTTGTCATGGAGATCCACCGTATTAAAGACCCCAGGACTTCGGTATGACCTCTAAGGGTAATGTCAGGTATGGGATAGAGACAGTCTGAGCCTGCAAGACAAGCTCTGTTTGTTGCAGACTGTAGAGCGGGAGAGACAGAGCTATGCAAGGCCACTGGAGATGATGAGTCAATCCTAGACATCAGACAACGAGCTATGGACAGTGTTAAAAGTTTGGCTTTTTGCCTTGATCTGATTGTTACTGTGTCCTCATTCTTCCCTCTTGGAATAAGAAGGTGTATGTTGTTTGGTTTTTTGTTTGTTTGTTTTGGGGGACCCAAAAGACATCAGGATTTTGAAAAGAACTTGAACTTTAAAATTATTGAAAATAAAGACTGTGGGGCTTTTACAGTTCTACGGTGCTTTATATTGTAATATGAATGTGAGATCTAGAGGATACATAAGAAAAAAGTTATGGTTTGCCGGGCGGTGGTGGCGCACGCCTTTAATCCCAGCACTTGGGAGGCAGAGGCAGGCGGATCTCTGTGAGTTCGAGGCCAGCCTGGGCTACCAAGTGAGTTCCAGGAAAGGCGCAAAGCTACACAGAGAAACCCTGTCTCAAAAAACAAAAAAACAAACACACACAAAAAAAAGTTATGGTTTATTAATGATTTGCTTGCGTATCAAGTTGGTAATGGGTCACTTACACTGCTTAGTTCCTGTCAGTGTGACACAAAAGAGAGTCACCTGTGAAGAGGGAACTTCAGTTGAAGAATTGCTTCCATCAGATTGTCTGCGGCCATGTCTTTGGGCATTTTCTTGATTAGTGATTTATGTGCAATGGTACAGCCCAAGCTGGTCAGTGCCACCTCAGGGAACCTGGTCCTAAGTGTAGAAAACCAAACTGAGTAGTCCTGGAGAGCAAGCCAGAAAGCAGCTTTCTTCCATGATCCCTGTTTCACTTGTGCCCCCAGGTTCTTGCCTTAAGTTCCTGCCTTGACTTCTCTCAGAGGTAAACCATTACCTCGAATGCAAGTTGAAATAATCCTTTTCTTCCCAAGATGCTTTTGGTCTTGGTGTTCATCACAGCAAAGAAAGCAGACTAGAACAATAATGGCTATACAGAATATAGAATCCATCACCAGGGAAGTCTGCAGAAATGCCTCCATACTTTCTGTAGTGGATGAAAAGCACTTTGAGCCAAAGACCTGGTTTTGTCATTAAATAGTGGCTATGTTTCAAGGATCCTTAATGTCTCTATTTGTAAAATTAGGGTAAGAACATAGCTCCCAGAGAGCAACGATGTCAGGAAACCCTTTTGAGGCATCAAAGTGCTACATAAAGAACTGTTATTATTCCTCAACATGAGTCCAGTGAAAATTTCAACAAAATAAGTACCTATGACCAATTTCAAAATTGTAGATATTGGGAGTAAAAGGAAAAACCAGGCTGGGAAGCATTAATAAATAAATAAATAAATGTGAAAGTGAACAGGGAAGCTTAAATATTGGACTCTGCCTCAAATCCTTTCACATTCTGTCACTGGCTTGTCCCATACAGACCCTGAGCAGTCAGTGCAATCATCCCCCTCTCCACAGAAACACTCACAAAGTAATGAACTTTGTCAAACTCACAGAGCTCCTTTGTGAAAGAATGAGGTGCTGGCTTTGACTGACTCCAGAGTTTGTGTGCTTCCCATATACTGTGATGATTCTCTGGGGTTCTTTGGGTAGCTTTATTTCCCCTACTGTAGCCATTCCACGTCCCTCTCTTCTCCCAGACTAGTCTCAGCAGAGATCAGCTGATGTTCCTCTATCATTAAAGTTGCCCCTAATTTTCCACATCACACTGATTACTCCATTTGCTGACAATCTTTCCATCAATCTTTCAGTTAATGTCTGTCTTTACACTGTATGAAATCTTTCAGCTGGCTAAACTGGAAACAAATGCACTCTTGCAAACAAACAAAAAGGTCTTCTTCAATCAATACTGCTGAAGCCCATTTTCATCTTAAGACTTTAGTTAGGGCAGAGCCTAGGGGTGGGAAGAGGCCTGGGGTATGTCTGACCTCATCTGACACTTTGAGCTAGCTAGATTAGTGTAAGAGAAGTATTTAGTCATTCCAGGTTTAATTAAATTTAAAAAATTAATTTTTATTATAACTCTCGGGGAAACCAGAGGACATGAGTTTCAGTGACTTTAATGTGCAAAATAAAAATTCAGCTAGCATATGTTGACTACACCATGCTCTGTGCCAAGGGATTGTTCTTGAGCTGAACACAATAATTGCTGTGGATAACAATTACCCTGGTTCTTAATGGACTTGCTAATTCAATTTTACCTCCATTGCTTGAACGAATGTCACTACCCCCTTTTTGAACCATTGCTTTTTGTCTCACAACTTGCATGCTCAATTCTAAATGTTTAGGCAGGCATCAGAGACTCTAATCAAGACTCTAAGACATAGCTTGTGCCTTCACATCTAATCTTTTACTTAAAAACTACACTGTCCTGGTCTTCAGTCCTAGAAACCATCCTTTTGACAGCTCTATTTCTATGTGATTATCTGTTTTCCATCATTTACCTCCTCTACCCTAGTCACACAGGCATAAGGCCTAAGCAGGATCTTGCTACTCCTGTTTCTTCTAATTAGTCTATAATTATTAAGGTACACAATATTTTGGGGAACACAATACCACCACAGGCAGTGGCGGCACATACCCTTAATCCAATCACATAGCAGGCAGAGTCTATGTGTTCAAGGACATAGTCAGCTTGGAGACACATGCCTTTAATCTCAATACCAAACATAGAGACCTGGAGGTCTGTACAGACAGGCAGTGATGAGGAGGTCATGTGGTTGGGTTTACAACCAATGAGAAGGCAGAATAGAAAGTCAATAAAAAGACAGACACACAGGAAGTAGGTCTCTTTCTCAGGGGAAGGATGGCAGCAGCAGCGGGTGGTAAGAAGGCTGCTCTCGGCTTTAGTCTCAGCTCTTAGCTACTGCTCTGACCTCTTGGGCTTTTAACTCTGCATTTGGCTCTGTGTTTCTTATTTAATAAGACCGTTACATCTACATCAGAGCCACGCATGTTTTTGTACTGTATACAGGGTTTCTGTTGCCTAGTAATAGGATCCTAGGAGCAGTGGGAACTATCCAAACGCTTCAGGAGCCATGTCACAAATGCTCCGCTGTTTAGGTCTATGAAAGTCTGCCTGCCAACTTCCCAAGAAGCACAGGAGTTGTATACCTCCAACTTCTGCAGTCTTCCCTGAAAAGATGGATGATGGATTCAGTCCTGATCAAAGTTTTATGCTCTATGGCTGTTTCTGAGCACTGGCCAAGCAAGGTGCCTCACTCAGTGTTCTACATGGACAATCTCACAGTGACTCGAAGGGCACTCTGTGAAGTTAGCCCATCGAGAAGATGGGGTAACAGGCTTTGTGGTGGTCTATTTTCAGTTTTTACCTGTACCAAATCTTTATGCATGGAGGCTTTACCTACAGTGTAAAGATAAACTTGTCTCCTTCGACAGATATAAACATCAACGCTAGTTCACTTCATAGCCCAAGCTTTTTCTATTTTCTGTAATCTGTCTCCTTGCTTTCTACTGCTCTGGTATGTAGAGAGAAAACAAAACTATACACCAGTGCTTACAATACCACGTACTGATAACACAGCCTCAGCATTTTCCCTCTTTTCAGTTCCTCTCAAGCTACTTCCTCACCTGACTATTCACTTAAACTACTCATAAAAGAGGATGCAGGTGTCGAGAGGAGGTGGGGGATAGATGCTGCCCTATATGGATACCAGAAGGATGTACCGACAGATTTAACCTAGCTCTACTGAGAGTGGGAGTGAAATTCTTTACTTAAAGAGGTTCGCAAAGGAAACCCATGGAAGAGATCTCAGTCATACCTAGTAGCCTCTAGGTCTAGCACACCTCACAGTTGGAGCAAACAGCTACCGGGCACTTTCCCTTCCTGCTCTGCCTTTGTTCCCGGTGGGGGTGGTTGCAGATGGCAACCTGGCCAGCTGACTTCTGTCTAGACAGAAGCTACTCCCTGCAGCTCATGTAATTTCTCAGAGCCTGACAAACCACCTCCACCTCCTCACGCCCCTCCTCCTTGCTCACTATTCTGTATTCGCCTCACTCTCTTCATCCTGTGGAAATGAACGCATCAAAGCCATATGGAGTCATTCTTCCTGGGTGTCCATGTCCTTTCTCGCCTCTCCTTTTCCTGAAACATTAATATTAATAGCTTGTTTCTTTGCCGTTGCTTTCTTCCCCCACCTCCAGGGACCAGAACCTTTCCTTGGTCTTTGTGCCTGATGGAGCACCTGTCTGAAGGCCTCTGAGGCTTGCTGGGCCAGTGATGTCTCTGGTGGAATTCCTGCTGTGCAGTGCGATCCTCGGATGTCACTCTACTGCCAGCTTAGTCAGGCCACATGTTTTTCTGTAATATGTGCTCTTTGGGAAGAGGAAGGAAAGGGATGGCCAGACAACGTAACAAAAATGCAATAACCCACCCCCCATTCACAACCGCTGTGCACTGGACATTCTGACACGCCTCCCTGGGAGTACAATTCTCCGAGGCTAACCTGGGCATTCTCATTTCAAAGGGGTAAGAATCTTTCAGATGTCACATGGGACAGGAGCAGGAGCGTAAATCTCCTTCTAGCTAACTCTCTATTATGTACCCTCACCCTCTGACTATATCCCATCTATTTACCTCTTTATGGGCTGAATTCCCAGAAAGGGAAACAGGAAAAAAAAAAAAAAAAGGCCTTCATTCTTCTTGGTGGGCAGAGGCTCTCCTCAGCTCCCAAGACCGGGTACAGCAGAGCTGAGCCTTTGTGATCTGTGCCTTCTTGTTTCATACCTACTCCTCTGCTTTGCCATCATCCCGAGGTTCACAGACAATTTGGCGTAAGGATACAATACAGCTCACCACTTTAAGCAAAGATGGAAAGTAACTAGCTGATGTAGATGTTTGTCACTCAGAAAAACTGCTGAGTCTGTGGGGCATTTACCCACAAACCCCACAGCTCCCCAGAGTTTTCTTGAGTGTGAGCAGCAGGAAATATTAGATAGAAGGATTTATTGCGGAGAATATCGCAGAGATAAACAGATAGAAAATAAAGGATAGCCGCGAGAGGGCCTGGAACCTTTTCCAACAGGCCCAGACTGTCTCTGCCTCAGGGTTTTTATAGAGATGCCAAGGGGTGGAGCAAATGACCTCCTCCCCCAGCACAGCCAAGTTCAGACCATCTCAGACACCTGCACTCAGGCCCGTGGTCCTAACCATCCTCTATGCGAACCTGCTGGGTAAAGCCACGAGGAACCCAAAAATGGGCTCCCACATGAGTCCCCCTCTTCCTCAAAAAAAAAAAGCAACCTGTGGGGCCACACACCATGCCCTCTGCATTAATAGGCACCCTTGCATCCCTTCATATCTTCCCAAAGTCTTGAGGGCAGTTTTTTGTTTGTTTGGTTTTGGTAAAATGAAGTGAATATTTCTCAATTAGCTTATTTGCACCTTCCCTAAATAAAAGGTGGCAATATTTTTTAACCTGTTTGAAAACATCATAAAGTATTAGCCTGCTTGGAAACTTATATGACTGTGTCTCTCTGACATGTTTTCCCATTGTGTATTATCCTTATCAGTCATAACACTTCACTGGTCAAATAATCCATGCTTTGCCTATGTGTATTTTTAGCATCTCTGTTTCCTGATTGTATATTGTATGAGGAAAAGGGCTAGATCTGTTGTGTCACATCCAATTTTTTCAGTAGTCATTTGTTAAATAAACAAACAATAGAATGGAACTAATTCTCCATAGTCTGCTCCAGCACAGGAGCTCATTAGGACTGATTTTGACACCAAGCCTTCTACTAAAATTTGTTTTTCCCAAATGTACAATGCAAACATTCCCTTTGACCCTTGAAGTAGGAACACAAAATGAAAAGGAAAAGAATGGGGGGGGGCGGGCTAGAGTGGGGAGGGATCTGCCCACTAGTAAGTCAGAGTATTAATATTCTGCAGAAAACAAACCTGTTTAATATTCTATGGCAGATTTAAAAAAAAAAAAAAAAAAAAAAAAAAAACACTGTAACAAATAACTTCCTGCTGGAAGTTTCAAATAAGCCAGACTCTAATTCTACCACCGGTAAAAAACCATGAGTCCCATAGACAGAGAGCCAAAGCTGAGTTACAGTGAGCAAGGCCAACATATTTCCCAGGTCTCTCTAGGAGACCTAATGGGAAAATTCAAATGAGGCCACCTGCTTTATTGCATGTCACAGGAGCTTCCCCCCACTCCTCCTTCAGGAGGGCAATTTATTCTCCTAACCTTACAGCAGGGGAAATGGATTTTTTTTTTTTCCAATGGATTTTTCTTTCAAAGGTCATCATCTTTGCTGAGGCACAGAGCTTTTTGTTGGAAATAGATTTAGATAATTTGGAGTCTAGTATGTCAAGCTGTATTTTTTTTTTCTTTTCAATTTTCTTTTTCTGTTCGGGAAGAGATCCATTCTGCTGTAGTCATGCCCCATTGAACAGAGCCAAGCCTGGATATAATTATTTCCTCTGAGATAAAAGCAGCCTAATATGGAAGAAGCTGTGGAAATTGATATCTCAGAAACCTCCCAATCCAAGGCGAGAGTATTTTTATCAATGATGCACTCTCCCAAGAGGCAGGTCATTAAAATTTCAAATATGCATGTGTGTGAATGTATGCACACACAAATGTTCACACATATCTGCATGTGTATATATAAATACATATAACCTTCAGAAGGAAGACACATGGTAATTAGCAGAGAGTAGAATCACTAACATCTAATTAGAAGAGAGGGGGAAGTCATTTTTTAAACTGTCATATATTTAATTAAGAAAAATTAGCATTTGGGTACAGGGCTACCTGTTGATAATAAACTAAGGAAAGGTGGATTTCAGAAGAAAAAAAATGGGATGACTTTTACCTACATTGGGCCCCACACCTGTCATGAACAGCTGTTTCTTCTACCTGGAAAAGCCACATGGAGAACTGAGACTGTCTCCTATGATTCTCTTTGCACTAAAAACCCACGGGTTTATCCAGTCATAAACCTTGGCCTTGTGAGGTTTCTGGCATCCAGAACTCTGCACAGATGTGTAGGGAGTAGGGGAAACCTTGAGTGAAAGTGTGAAGAGTGGATGAAGTCCGGTGTGTATTGCTGTCTTGAACTTGGCTATGTCAAGGACCAAGGCCTGGGACCCATGGGAAATTGGCAAAAGCCTACCCCACCTTAGAGAGGTGACAAAGGCTTCCTCTGGTCCAAGTGCAAATGTTGGCAGGTGTGTACAAAAGCTAGCAACCAAACGCACCAGCTTCCCCATCCCAGATGTCTATAGCCTGAGACTTCCATGCCAGAAGAGACCTCCCACCGAGACTAGCTAGCCCCTCCCACTGTGTGTACATAAGAAACACGCTGAGGTTCCGGATTGTTTCACAGTTGGTATGGCTTCATTAGAGGGCTCACTACACCCCTGAACCCAGTTTTCTGTGTGTGTGTGCCTATGTGTCTGCACTTTCTTCATGCCCTCAATGACTCAGTCAGGGTTGTAGGATCTTAGCTGTGCTGAACATGGTACAGATGTGACAGGTGACCATGGACCTGTCCCCTGATTCCTTGCCTTTAGTGTTGCTCTCAGAGACCAATAGTAGTCTGTAGATGCTTAGAGTGAACATGACGATCAGCCCTCAACTTCAGGTGGCCTTCAAGCAAGACCCCCTAGAAATAATAGACTGCTTCTATTGACTGTGCTTGTCGGCTTACTTCTAGTTTGTTCCATCTTATTCCTCACATTTTTTATCTCTAATTTATGTTTTACTGGAAATCCACCAGGACAACATACTCTAGAATGTGGACCTTATTCTCTGCCCTTCAAAAAAGTACAGCTCTATATCTCATCTCATTCTTCTACAGAAAATACAGACCGCTAGAGTCACTAGTTCTGCAGATCTAGGCTCCTATATTGTTACACCTGTTCCTTCTAGGCCTGGAATACTTTTTTCTGATCTTTCCAACCTAGATCTCTCGTAGGTATCATTTCAAAATCTCTCTCTCTGTCTCTGCCACCTTCTATTCACCTCTACGGTTCTAAGGAAAATTAAAAGGCCCTCCTGTGTGTACCCGCAAGACTCTATATATCCCTTCCTCCCTGACCCCATGGCATGCAACAAGTCTAACATACGTCCATCTCCCCTAGGATGTCTCAGCTCACAGCAGGCATCCATCTCCAATCTTTATAGCTGTAGCACAAAATACTGAGTATGTAATTTGATAATGATTAACTATTTAAATGATTAAAGTCTGTTTCCTGTTTGTATTTGCAACAGGGCTTTGGGTTGTACAACTTCTACATCTCAATGAAGCACAAAGAATTAATTACCTTGAACTTTTTCTTTCTCTCTCATACTGGGGCAACCAGGTGCTGATTAAGACCTGTCTTCCATTGGGATCTTACTCTGGACCCCAGATTCATGGAGCGGGCACCACATGGAACACTACAGAGACATCAAGACAGGATTTATAGTGTGACATAAACACTGACCAGCAGTTAAAGCCAACCTTCCTATTCACAGCTCCCTGCCAGGAAAAACAAACAAACAAACAAACAAACCACGTGATCCTAGTAACTCCAAACAGACTAGTGACTTCTTTTCTGATTTTAGAAAGCAGGGTATCGAAGTAGATGATTTACAGTGGCTGTTGATTCGATTTACTCTAAATTTCTGATGTACGGAATTAGCAGGTTGCCATTTACAGACAAGTGAGAACCCTGCCTCATTCACCTTTAGAACCTATGCCTAGCCCCACTCAGACACTGCCTCACTCTCCTTGTGGACAGTCTAGGATAGCCTCACCTTACTCCTGCATGCTTTAATTTCTGGGCTTTCATGTATGTTGCTAAGAATACCTGGAACTCTCACAGATCCTTGTCTTTATTCTTGCCTGATTTCACTTGATGATGACTTCTCATTTTTCTAACATGGAATTGATTGCATAGGACTTCCCCTAGGAAGCCTTCACTGGACACCCTCCCAAACATATCACCAAATCCAACCTGGCAGCCTTTGTCTCTTTTTCATGGGCCTTTTTCATCCTAGAAACCAACCTGCTTTCTTTCAGCTGCCCATCATCTACCACCAGACCTAATTTTCTATGAAAATAAAAATCCACTGTTGTTAACCACTGCATCTCCAATGCTAAGCACATATTACTTCCTCAAGAAATATATCTATTTTCAAAGTAAAAGACTTCTTAACAAACTCATTATGAAATGGGATCAACTATGGAACCCATATTTTTGTATATTGAAGAAGATCCATAATTACTAGGATGCTGGAGGAGGGGCATCATTAGACATAAAAAAAAAAAAGTTGCATCACGGACATTTTACTCTACACCACTTTGGATAGCAACCCGTAAACCAAACAACTGTTCTATCTACACATACCTTTGTGTATTTTGATACTTCTAAATCCTTTCAAATATTTTTTTTTTACTCAAAACATAGTGCACATACATGGTGCATTTCATCATGGCCTTTTCTTGCATATTTTGTTCTTCTTTACCTTTCTCTACCACTGCCCTCTCCCACTTTCCTGTCATGCTCTTATTGGTTCCCTTCCTCCTTCCCAATATCCCTCCTTTCCTGTCTCATGTACTCCCTGGTGCTCTCTTTCCCCTCTTCCCCCACTTAAGATTTATTCAAGAAATATCTTTGAGGGAATGAATCAACTAATGATTATTCATGAACAAATGAAATTTCATCTGTTTCTGTTACTTCAAGATAATTCACTCCAGTGCTCTGATGTTTTCAAAGTACATTCTAAGGGCAGACGAGGTCTTAGTTATTTGTCCTAGGCTTTAATCTAGAATATTTATCTCGTTCTAAACCAGGTAAAACACTATTATGTAAAAACCCTAAGTCACTTTCTTTCTAAGTTGTAAAAGACTACGTTTGATAGTAGAAGACATGTCTCAGAGTCTTACTCACTGAAACTGTAAGCTCTCTCTCTCTCTCTCTCTCTCTCTCTCTCTCTCTCTCTCTCACGCGCACACACACACACACACACACACACAGCACGAATTGTTAGAAGGTCTTATGAATAAAAAACAAACCCGAGAGCCAGATATTGGGTGAACACTGAAAGACCAGAGAAACAGAACAAGCCACAGTTAACCTCACCTTGCCAATTTCTCAGCTGCTCTGGTTTCCTCAAAGAGGAAGCCTCTGTGTCATCATCCATGGATCTCAGCTGAACTGCTGCTCAAAAGCCTAAAAGCTTAAAAAAGTTCTAGTTCCTGGTCCTCATACCTTATATACCTTTCTTCTTCCTGTCATCAGTTCCTGGGATTAAAGGTGTGTGTCACCAAGCCTGGCTGTTTCCAGTGTGGCCTTGAACTCACAGAGATATGGAAGGATCTCTGCTTCCTGAATGCCAGAATTAAAGGCATGTGCCACCACTGCCTAAACCTATATTTAATATAATGGTTGTTCTGTTCTCTGACCCCCAGATAAGTTTATTGGGGTGCACAATATATCAAACATACACACACACACACACACACACACACACACACACACACACACACGCACGCGCCAGAGAGAGAGAGACTTACTTTTCCACCTTTGAGAAGAAAGACTTGTCTACAGCTGCCACCAGGGTACCAATACTGATTTTTGCTTTTGTGCTTTTTCTGATTCCAGCCTCTTCACCAGTGCTGCCCCCTGCATAAGCTTAAAATAAATCTCAACCTCTGACCAGTTGGGCCTCCTCTAAACAACCTTCAGGAACCTTAGATTCATCTAGAAAGTTTTGGGTTATATCATTGGCCCTTAAAAAAAAAAAGCAGAACACTGTTCCTGTCACCAACATTGCCTGAAATGTTACCACACATTGGATTAAAGTTGTTGTTTTCACTCCTGTGGCAAATGCTCCTATAGACATTTCCCAATGGGTGACTCATAGGAATCAAGTTCAGTTTCTTTCTTCTCTTCACACTCCAGTTCCTCTGAGAGGTACTCACAAGAGCTGGGTGATGTAGCCTCTTTCCACAGGATGTTCACTCCTCTTCCTTTCCCCACTATTGCCTCTGAGCACTGAGATTAGGTGGGGGCGGGGGTGGTGCCTGGAACCCTTTCACTGAGACATGGATCCTTGCAACCTGTCCCAGCTGCATGTTTTTGTTACCAGGAATCACCCTCCTCCTACCTTGTTGCAACTATTTAAAATCTGTTCTCAAGAGAGACTGAGCTTCCTAGAGTATGTCTTGGGATTGTTTTATTCAACATCTGTTTCCTGGTTGTCTTAGTTAGGGTTTCTATTGCTGTGAAGAAACACCATGATCATGGCAGTTCTTACAAAGGAAAACATTTCATTGGGGGTGGCTTACAGTTTCAGAGGTTCAGTCCATTATCTTCATGGTGGGAAATGTCACAGCATGCAGGCAGACATGGTGCTGGAGAGGTAGCTGAGAGTTCTACATCTTGATATACAGGCAACAGGAAGTGAACTGTTGCTGGGTGTAGCTTGAGCATAGGAGACCTCACAGCACACCCCCACAGTGACACACTTCCTCCCACAAGACCACACCTCCTAATAGTGCCACTCTCCATAGGGGCCATTTTCTTTCAAATCACCACACTGGCGCTCGGTACATTATTTGGGTGCTTTATTAATAAGCATATAATGAATATTTGTTAATATTTGTATGAGAAAGAATGTTCTAGTTCAACTGAGCTGTAACTGGCAGTTAAACTATAAAATCAGTGCCAAAGTGTCCAAAGCTCAGGCTAAGCCATGCTTAGGACACTAGGGGGAGAAAGTCAATTGAAAGCTTTATAGCTAGATGCAAAGATGCATATTTGTAAGCCCAGCACCTGAGAGGTAAAGGAATTCAAAAGCCTCAGGGCTATTCAGCCACATGACAAATTCAAGGCAACTGGGGTGTGGCAAGCTCCTCGACCAGAGAGGAAGAACGACCACAACTCGAGGATTCTTCTCAGATCACACTTTATTGGAGCATCTCTTGATTAAGGGAGAGCGGGAGGTGAGGGGCCCCGAGGACTAAAATGCCGCTGCTTATATAGGGAATCAGGCAAACGTGCCGTACTGTGATTGGGTCCCACCAGGATGCGAACACGGGGAGCCACGGGATAGGCTGAGGACATAAGGTCCATTACCATACCGGCACATGCGCAGGTCACAGGACACGTAGTCCCGAGAGCATAGCCAAATATGGAGTTGTTTACAGCTGGGCTACCAGGAAGTCGGCGCCATCTTTGAATGGCGGCTCCCTACACTGGGGTACATGAGAACCTGTCTCAAGAGAACCAAATTAAAAATAAATGGAAACTTTAAAAAAAAAAAAAAAAACTGTTTTGTTCCTAAATTTGTAATCTAACTTAAATAGCTATGGTAATGTTATAGTACATGAATATATTATAGTATCCAAAAACTCTAAAATTTTATTTCTGACAAATCCTAAATGGGAAATAGCCAAAGTAATGTTAATTAAAATTAAGCCTATGGCCGGGCAGTGGTGGTGCATGCCTTTAATCCCAGCACTTGGGAGGCAGAGCCAGGTGGATCTCTGTGAGTTCTAGGCCAGTCTAGGCTATAGAGCGTGATCCAGGACAGGCACCAAAACTACACAGAGAAATCCTGTCTCGGAAAAAAAAAAAAAAAAAGAAACAGATAGATAGATGATAGATGATAGATAGATAGATAGATAGATAGATAGATAGATAGATAGATAGATGATAAAATAAAATTAAGTCTATGTTTTCTGAAGCCTTGAGCTAGACCATATCCCTTATGTCTTAAGACATACTGCCCATATCCTATCTGTGCAATGGTTACCAATTCCCAACTGAACAACCTTCCAATAAAAGGCTAAATGTTTAAAGACCAAAAGTAAGTCCACCACTGTGGCCTGACAGATGTATGGGAAAGGAAGAAATTCTAGCTGTACTTGTCTTGTCTGAGACTGGCAATGCTGTACTACTGCATAGGAGCAACCCAAACCCAAAGAACCTTCTAGTGACTGTCCTCTGCTAGTTTGTTTGCCAACATCACTGAGCTTAGCAGTACTCAACTTTCCGATGTACATCTCAAAAGTACATTTCTTTGCAGTCTTTTAAGAAGCCAAAATCATTTTCCCATAGAAATAATATCATAAATGTGTGAAAGTTTTCTAGGCTGGTTCACAAAAACCCACTGATTCTTTCATGTGCTAGAAATACATTTGGAATAACAAAAGTAGAAAAAAAAAAACATCCCATAAAGTTTCCAAATTGATTTCAATGCCTAACATTGAAGATATACCTAAAAGTCAATTTTTTAGGCCCAATATCTACCAATACACAAACCTGAAAATAAGGAAAATTAACAAGAACTTAGTATCATAGTGTGGATTGTAAAAAAAAAAAAAAAAACAAGGTGAGGCACACAGCTATTCCCTAACATCCCTCTAGCACTCCTCCTTTAAAAATATAAGCTAAACTTGAAGTGTAGATGGATACAACAGCAAAATGAAGAGTCTATCTCACAGTCAGCTGGGTATGGTTACATGTTCAATAAATGAGGTGCATACAGAAATCAGAAACGATGCAAAAAACGTCTAGGTCATACCCCTTAAACCATCCATTCACTTTCTTAAATTGACTGGAATGAGAAAACACAAAAGGACAGTCATCCTTGGCCACATATTTGAAGGTGAAACCTTGAGGAATAATGGGGCACAAGCTGAAATGATCTGCTTGGACACAGCTGACCTATCATTTCTGAGCCGCCTACACAACAATTGTTAGATCGGGGTGGATTTGTCCATGACAGTAGCCAAAGATTATTTAAGTGTAAAATCCTATGGACACTGTGAGGAAACATCTTATAGCTTCCAGGATGGTGCAAATTCAAAAGAAAATCCATTCAAAATTCAAGATTTTCCTTTTCAAAACACACACACACACACACACACACACACACACACACACACACACACACAGTCCTTTTTCTGAAGAATATTTACCATAAAATATCTACTAGATATTTTCTCTGCACCACATTCAATAGCCAAAACATGTGTGTGTGTGTGTGTGTGTGTAGATTTCCCCTTCCTTTTTCACTCCTCCCTTCCCTCTCTCACCCTCTCCCACTCCCTCCTTCCCCAACTTCTTTCCAACTCCATCTTCCTTCCTTCCTTCCTTCTTTCCTTCCTTCCTTCCTTCCTTCCTTCCTTCCTTCCTTCCTTCCTTCCTTCCTTCCTCTCTTCCTTCCTTTCTTCCTTCCCTCTCAGCTCCTTTATTTGAACTTCAAGCTGTGCTGGAAACTGAACTGGCAGTACAGACATAAAGTTCAATAAATTGAAGATTTGTCCTCTTGGAAGAGATTCACAGCAGAAGACAGGAATGAAAAACAAACAATAGCCCTGCGATGTAAGAAGTGTCATAATGCAGTTATTTCTAAAACTCTGGGGATGTACAGAAATAGAAATGTCTTTTGAACATTATCAGAAACCCGGCCTCAAAAACTGAGCAAAGGCAGCTTGGGGAGTCATAGCTAAAGGGTACAGATTTTTTTCTTTGAGTTGATGAAAATGTTCCGGAATTTATTATAGTGATTTCTCAACTCTGTGAATATATCAAAAGCTACTGAATTGGGTACTTTCAAAGGGTAAATGGTATGTTATGTAAATTATATCTCAATGACACTATTAAAAAGCACTAAGGAAAGATTCAGAGCCTTCATTGTGAAGAAATTCTAGCTACCTTGACTCTTCTAGAATGACTGGAGTCACATACATGTGCTCATTTGTATATACTTAAATAGATCAAATTAATACTCCAAAGGTTTCTGCTTTGGACCCAAATTTACTTGATGATAGGACTCTGAGACTCGGGGCCTCCCATAGTGATTATGATGCAGAAATTATTCTGAGAAAATGCTGTCAGCTAAGATCTATCCAGATCAGTTGAGTCCTGTCCTGCTTTCGGAAGTTGCGTGGACCGAGCAGAAACTGATGCTGCGTGGTTGTTCCACGAGGGAAATACAAGGATGGATGGATGGTGTAAGCCTCAGTGGTGCTTATGAACAGGCAATATAAAGACACTTTTCTGATGTTTCCCTGAACTCCACTCCCCCTTCCCAACCTAAACATCAGCAATTGCTCCTGAAAGCCCTAAATAGAGCATCTGCACCACTGCCAGGTTTATCACTTAGGGGCTCCAAAAACAACTGCTCCAAACTCTGGGATGGGATGAACACACAAATCAAAGGCTTTCTTACTGGTAAGGAGAGCGACTTGGAGCAGCTCTCGACGAGCACAGCTGCCACCCTCCTTTCGCTAAGTCAACAGCCACTTCTTGAAGCCTCTGCTCTTATGTGTCATGCAGTCAAATCGATAGCATTGATCTTCGGAAACAATGGAGGCCTTTACCCACAGAGACCAACTCATTTTTCCTCTCCCACTGAAACCCATGCTTTGTATTCATGTTCATGGGACCTATTCACTCAGCATTGAACGTGTGCTCTGGGGGGTGGAGGCTGTGCCATTTTTGAGTTTCCTTTCTACAGGGCTCTTATCCAAGTTCTTGTTCAAAAAGGATCTATGTAAAGACTGGCACATGACTTAGCGGTCTATGCGACTCTTTGCCTCAACCAGGACTAAGAGAGGCAAGAGCTTTATTTTATTGTCATCATTATTTTTGGAAGTAACTGTGCAATTGCAGTTCTTTGATTTTATTTTAGAAATTGTACAATTTAATAGACTGTGCCGACATTCCAAATGTTTTGTTTACCATGTTTAGTAAACTATCAAAACACATGATCAGAAATATCACATATATGATGACAGATAAAAGAATTCATAGAGAAATTTTGTCTGTACATTCTAAGTCAACTATTACCTAAATAGTCCTAAAATTTAGATAATGAATAAAACTTTCAATTCCTTAGACAGCCCAAAAGATACAGGGGTATAGAGATTTGATTTTTAATTATAATATTTGAAACTGAAAAAAAATCTTCAAGTTCTAGCTCTATAACTTCTTCATTCTATACTTGGTAAATTGGTTTGGTTATGTGTACCTCATTTCCCCATTTATGAAATGTAAATGATAAAGCCCTCATATAATTGTTATAAATTATAAAATCACTTATGGAAAAATACCACATTCTTTGTGAGCAGAGAAACAATAAAAAGCAACAAAAATGAGTAACTGCCAAAGGCCTCCTGGATTATTTTTGGTGTTTTATAGAATAAATAGTAGGCACATAGCAATTTTTAAGAGTGCTTCTACTCAGAGATATCACTCCATAATGCTGTAGAAACCATGTTTGATGAATTAGTCACTATAATCACATAACTATGGAAACAGCATAAATACTGCTGCATCAGAAGCTGCCAGTCTCACCCTGTGGGAACCATGGGAACCAAGCCCATAGGTTCAGGTGCCTGTGGGGAACAAGAGAATGGGAAATGCTGCCAGATCTCTTGGCGCCGGTCCAGTCTATTCCTAGGAATCCTTTTCATTTAATAAGCACCTGGTAAGTGACAGCCCCTGGAGGAATGGGATGCTAGAGAATTAAACACTAATTCTTCATCACAGAGCATTGAAGTAGTAGTCGCATAAACTGAATGTTTGACCAACTGACTTCAAAGCCCCTGTGTTCCCATATCCGGCCTTAATTGCCACCGATGAACAATCTAGCACGTAGGAAGTGCTACCTAAATATTTGCTGATGGAATAATTTAGTGCCTTTCAGAAAGGTCCCACAACATTGTGGTGGCAAAGAGTAAATTAGTTACAATGGCTGTCAGTAGCAGTGAGCAAAATACCTGCCCTCTATGGTGCACTATCTTGGATCTGTGGAATACAAATGGGACAGTGAGATCACATACTAGGCCTTAGCAAATAGCATCTGAGATGACTATGGCTCAAACTGTCAGCTCTTTGGGAAAAACTACTGAAAACACCATGTGTGAGCATACTTTTCACACATCTGTGCACACCCTCATACCCATGTGCATAGACGTACATGTCCACACACACTCCTCAGAAAAGTGGGCAGCTTTACTAAATTCACATTCCAAGATTAAGAACAGACATTTAAAATCCCAAAGAGGCACAGTCTTCAAAGTCTTCTGACCTGATTCCAGAAATCATAAATTTACATAAATTAAAATATTGAAATCATGATTTTCCAAGGAATATTCCCAAAATGATTGCTATATTTAAAATAATGAACAGATTGATAGCATCCTCAAAAAGAGGCTTGCCCATGCATTCCCTTTATGCGGCACTTAGCCTACATGGATTAAAAATATACAGATTCCTGTCCCTTGAGGTTGGCTTAATTCTTAGTAAATCCATGGGCTGGATATCTCTGATTTTAAGAGTAACTGGGAAGTTCTGGAAATGGGTATGGGAAATCGGCTTTAGAACCTTCCCTTTATTCATGTTCACAGGGTCAGCCATGAGAGAAAACTGCAACATCTATCACTCCCATAGGTGGAGGGACCCGATTTAGCTACCTGAAAGGGCTTGTCTCCCATTGTTAGGATTCCTAAGACATGTCTGAAAACTACAAGACAAACATGGCTGTCCAGCTAGCTGCTTTCTAGCCAACAGCATTGTTTTTATTGCCTTAGCCTCCAGAAACTTCCAGATCCTATTCTTTTTCGCTTTATACCCAGTGATCTGAATTCTCTCCTTTGCAAAGACCTCAGGACCCAGAAATAAGCGGCAACTGTGTCATGTGCATATGAATAAGGCTATGAGGTGAATCCAACCATGTGGTCAAATCAATCACCCCAGCATCTTCTTAAATTTCATACATGGGACACACCTTTAATCCCAGCACTCAGGAGGCAGAGCCAGGCAGATCTCTGTGAGTTCGAGGCCAGTCTGGTCTACAAAGCGAGATCCAGAACAGGTACCAAAAACTACACAGAGAAACCCTATGTCAAAACAACAACAACAACAAAAAAATCATACATCAATATGATTCGCAATGGTACCTAAAGTCATTGTAGCATGATAAACATGTGTGCTGCTATTTAAATGTCCTTGATGTAACTAGATACATTTTGATGATGCAGACCTTGGCTGACTTGCTCACTCTCATTCACCTCCAGCTCCTGATACAGAACTTAGGCTCACAGAAGTGCCTAATGACTGTTCATCCAATAATGTAGGAGAATGGGTTTTGATGTCATTGCAAAGGGATACTGGTTTCCTGTTTTCTGGAAAGCACTATTTCTGAATCAGTTTGTGCCTGCATATTATGCATATCAGCTATGGGAACTCTGACTCCCCCAGTCTGAGTTCTAAGAGGATTAAGCAATCATAAGATGTATAAGAACCAGGCAGAGGTAACTCTCAGCATGTTGCAGATTATGCTGGCTCGGGCTGTTTAACCCATAAATTAACAGCCAACAGAAATGAGCCATGTCTATCAGCTAAAGGAAAGAATGGGAAAAGAGATATTCAACTTTCAAAGATGTTCCCCTTCTGTGAAGACAAAACAAGCTTGTCACAGACCTGCAGGGCCAGTGGGATAGTCTGCTCTGAGTAGGGTCATATTCCGGCAATCTGTTCTGAAGTATATAGACTGGGATGTGAGGAATCAGGAAAGAGGAGGAAACAGGGAAAGAGATAAAATGAGAGAAAAGTGGTAAGGAAGAATGAAGAAGAACCCATGAGTATTTAACCCATCAAAGGAGGTATGTTTTTATCCCTGAATTGTTTACAAAATTCCTCCTGAATAAGCTGAAGCATCTCTTCTAAACATTCGCCTGAAATTTAAGAAATCAGGGAGGGATACAATCAAGTTTTTTATGTTTTATAAGGCAAAGAAGCTGAAGAGAATTTGTAAAATAAATAAATAAATAAATAAATAAATAAATAAATAAATAAATAAATAAGGTGCAATTCAGAGTCAGAGATTTCAAAACTGGGATGAATTTTCCAGAAATCTCTTGGCTCACATGCCTGCCTTTTTATAGACAGGCAATGTTTAACTCTCTCTTTTTTTTTTATAGATTTATAATGGGGGAAGGATGGACAGAAAAGAATACAGTCTGCTCTTCTAGACACAGGGCAAACATAAATCTGCTCATGACCTAACAGCCAGGACTTTGAACGAGTATCCCAGTTATTCTCAGACTTGTCAGGATTTACCTCAATTTCTGTTCAAATTCCCTTATCTTTATAACATTCTTTGATGGTGAGTACTTATCTCAATTTTACCAGTGAATTAAAAAAAAAAAGCAATGTACAGAAAAGTTTAAACAATTTCCTTAACGTTGCCCAGCTCTCAAGTAGTCAAACCAGGAATACGCCCAAATATCACATCCCTCAAGCCAGGGATCCTGGGTGTCTACTAATTAAACATATTGTCACCACATTCTTTTTAAATAGCTGGTGGTTTTTCTAGATGTGTTATGTTCTTCACTTCACAAACAAAACTATTTATTCTGGTGCTTTCTTTCCACAACCAACAACCAAGGAGTATGAAAATTAAGTCAAGAAAAATGTCCCCAGCCATCAGGCCACTCACTTCATGAGTAGAAGGGATAAGAAGGGGAAATAGACATGGTATTGCCCCAGAGACAGATGGGACGTAAGTACTCTAGTGTCTATTTTATACTCTGCCATCATTTGCACACCAAGTTGTGAGGCTGTATTACAAGAGCTCTCTCTTCCCAAAAGATGGTGTTCATTTCTCTGTCTCTGAAGAGCCAACAGGTCAAATACATATTTGCTAAGGAATCACAAGCATAGCCAGGAATTATGTAATACTGGGATACTGGCCTGCAAGACCCCTGGCTTTCGACGTGCCTGAGCACTGCATCTTCTCCAGTGTCTCAGAATAATCCAAAAATGTTCTACCCCATGGTACTAGAAACTCTATGAATGAGCATCAGGACACAAAGCCCAGAGCCCTCTAATGGGTTGTTGTCACCATGTACTCATTATCTGTATAAGCAGCATTTAGCCAGTACCTTTCGGCTACAGGTGACATTGTTCCCAAAGGGACATTAACAATGCTTTAAGATACATCTATAAATGGATTTGCCAGTCAGTCACTTCAAGAGGATAGAGGCCACTAAATACACAAGGCAGCTTCTCACCCCATGAAAAACACTTATTTATCCAAATATTAATACAGTGGAAGAAAGCGACCAGGGTGTAAATCAATGTCATGCTTTTATAAATGGATACACTGGAGACTGAAGGGTGAAACTTCTTGTCATCTCAAAGTTGGCAGAATCATTTGGGATTGACTTCAGGCTCAAGACATTTCTTCATTGATAAATATTCCAGAAACCAGAACAGGTCTCCGGAGCTCTCTCTTGTGGCTTCCTAGTCTAGCTGACTCCCTTTAAAAAGAGTTTTAGATGATTTCCTGATGTCTAGTTTTACCGAAGTAAAACCATAGCTTGGTGTATATAAATGAGGCAAATGTTGTATGTGTATCTTCGTTTTTTTCCTTTAGTTTTTCAGACTGATGCAACATTGCTTCTTAGCATTTGTCTTTCTAAAGAAGGGCCAGCGACTGCTTTAACTGCTTAAATAGTGATATTTAAGGACATGAACATAACTCTTCATATCTGAGAAGCTACTGCCCTGTTACTTGGAGAGTTGTTGTGATCTAGGCAAGATACTTTCTGTAGAAATGGCTCTCTCTAAGACCCTCCAGAATCCACTCATCATCCCCCAGGGATGACTTCTTTTCCCAGCTGTTTATTGGGTCCAGAAGGCAACATGGAATGTGTGAAATAAAATCTTTGGGTCTAGGCAGCTTTGACCTTTCTTGGGTGAGTTCATTAACATCTCTGGGGAGGTATATTCTTTTCAAAAAGTAAATTCTTTTAAGGAAAATAATGATAGTGGAGTTAGACTAAAAGATTAATTAAATTGTTACTGAAGATTAAGCAGAGACTTGATAAAGAAATGTGGTTGTTTTTCACTGTTTTCAGAGCTTCTGTTTCTTCCTTGTTTCCTAGGGGATCGAAAAGCACTGAGTTAATAGGTAGAGCACTAACAGTTAATAGGTAGAGGCTAGAGAGATACCTCAGCTACTGGCTGCTCTTGCAGAGGACCCAGGTTTAGTTCCCAGCACCCACATGACAGCTACATCCATCCATAACTCTAGGTCTGGAGGAATCCAGTGCCCTCTTCTGACCTGCATGGGCACTGCATACATGGGTGCACAGACATACAGACAAAATACCCATAAAATAAAATTTTAAAAGAAAATTACTTTTTAATTAAGTATTAATGGGAAAAATATATTTTTCCCTCTTCTTGCTCTCAAGTCATTTGTGCCTCCACCACAATTCTCCAGACTCTGTGTCTTAGTCACTGTGGTGTTGCTGTAAAGAGACACCATGACCAAGTTAACTCTTAAAAAGGAAAGCATTTAACTGGGAATTTGCTTATAGTTTCAGAGGCTTAGTCCATTACCATCATGGCAGGGAGCATGGTGGCATGCATGGTGCTGGAGAAGTAGTTGAGAGCTACATCCTTATCCATAGGCAGAAAAAGAGAGAGACAGTGGGCCTAGCATGAGCTTTTGAAACCTCAAAGCTCACCCCTAGTAACAAACTTCCTCTAACTAGGCCACACTTCCTCCAACAAGACCACACCTCCTAATCCTTCTCAAGAAGTGCCACTCCCTGATGACTAAGTATTCAAATACATGAGCATATGGGGGCCATTCTTATTCAAACCACCATACTCTTGTAACCCGCCAAATAGGCTTGCTCTGAGAGTTAACATGGTCAGTTGGTTTCTTGGTCACCTTGGCAATCAGTTCAACAGTTCCCATTGAACACAGGTTCTAGTGTGACTTGAGCTATACTGGGCACTAGGAACTCAAGGGCTCCCAGAGGAACAGCAGGGTTGACTCTGGCCCAGACCTACCCTTAGGAAATTTGTGGTTCAGTGAGGAGACATGTCAAGTATATACACAGGGTGAGTAAGGTCCATGTTATTTGGAAATTTATTCCTTAACTCCAAAGGACCAACAGCCTTCTCTATTGGCCATGAAGAGAAGCTTCATGGAATACTGACATTTGAGATGGCCCTGAAAGGTTAGAAACAATTTGACAAAAGGCAGGTTTCATTAAGAGACAAGCCTCATGTCTCACAGGACTCTCTAGGGGTGCTGCATGGAGACTTGACATCCACTACACTGGACAACAGACTCTGAACAGAGGATGCAAAACAAATATTGCTTTGCTTATTAATTACATGCTATCTTATTTATCTCATAGGGACATGGAAGCTACTATAAGTTTGGGGTGAGATGTGCTTTGGGGATGATGCTACACAGATGTGCTGCTTTGTGCAGAGCAGGACAGCACGGGTTCTCAAATATAAAAGGGTCATAAAGGACATCTGATAAAGCTTTGTACCCAGTGAAGAAATTACCATGGTCTTACAGAATGCCCAGGTGTGAGACGACAGAGCCAAGAGGCTGAGAATTTTAGGGAACAGTTCCCAAACTCCTTGTGCTGATATCTAAGATCGAATCCAGCTCTTCTCCATGTCACAAGAAGAGGTATAGAACTCCTTCATGTACAGAGATGTAATGATGCAAAAGGATACACCTCATCTACTGAGAATAAACATGGCAGATACACAATCTTTCCCTCATCTGAACTAAAATCATTCTAAGTTTTGCCAACTCACGGAACCCAATTTCATCTTCTGGAAAGAACAGAACGTGCTTGATTCCAATTTCGTGGGACACGAACCATGCCATTCCCAGAGACTTTCTCTTCAACACTGTCTTCCTCCAATAATACATTTTCCTAAGAACTTCTCCTTGTAGCCCTGCTAGATGCACTGTGATCGTGTCTAAGCTCGTGGTCTTTTAACAAAACTGGATTTATACACAGGACTAAGATAAAGCAAGCATTCTGAGATCTTCTCCCTATGTCCTAGCCCCTCTTCAAGGCTAAGGGTGCTTGACTAAGAGGGGGAGAGTGGCCCATGGTGATGATCCTTGCAGAACCTCATGACCCCATTTTTATTCCCTCCAGGCCCTGGTCTGACAGCTTTTACATGTAGTCTGGGACAAAGCAGTGGAGAAAAAAAATTGAGAACCATTGGTGTGAGACACGTGGATCGTTGTTCATCTGACTACCCAAAATAAACCAAGACTAACAAGACTAAAAGAACTCTGACGTTTCGTGTTAAAGAGGCACAGATGAGCTTCCGCTAAGCCTGTGCATTAAACAGTGCTGTGGTTTGCTGTACAATTAGCCTGTTCTCAGGATCCAAGAGCAGCCTCAAAGATGAGGGAGGAAATAAAAGCAACGAGGCTTGCCAGTGTCTTTCCCTGTGGTGTAGAGAGTGAGCTCTAGGAAACCAGATCATTTTCCCAAGGGACCCATAGCAAATGTGCTCAGCAGTGTGTGACAATTACTTTCCATGGAAGGTTCAGGACCAGGTCTTGTGAAGAGCAAAATGACAGCAGAGTACTGCTCAGAACTGACTAAGGAAGCTAACAGAAAAGGACGGTGGCAGTCCAGTGTCTCTCATACCTAAGAGTGCTGGCATCCAGGGAGCTCAACAATTACAGATTGAAAAGAATCTCTTTTTAGTTAGTATTTTTTTTATTTTTTGCAACTATAATTATATAATTTCCTCCTTCCCTTTCCTGCCTCCATCCACCCTCTCATATACCTCTTCTTGCTCTCTTTAAGTTCATGGCCCCTCTTTTCATTAATTGATGTTACACACACACACACACACACACACACACACACACACACACCTCTAAAGACATAAATACAACCTGCAAATCTGCATGTGTACTGAATATGTATTGTTCTCAGCATTCCCTAAGTAATACACTTAAACAACTCTTTATGTAACATTTACATGATATTTTATGTAGCACTTACGTCATATCAAGTACAGAACATAATCTAGAGACCGTTTGAAGAATGAAAGAGAATTTAGGCAGTGCTGCACCTGATATATGATGGACTTGAATGTCAATGAATTGGGGTATTTATGAGGGACTCTAAAACCAATCTCCCATGAATACTAAGGGACAATTGTCTACTGTGCTGGCAGTCAAGGATAACTGAAACCTAGGTTTTATATTTCAAGTCAGGGAGGAGGCATAAGGCAAACAGAACACAACTGCAAAAAAATAGAAATGAAAATATATAAGTTTAACATCCTAGTATATGAGCTACAATGCATATGTAATCAAAGGGCCATTCAAAGCAATCAGGGAGGTCTTCTCAGAGGAGGTGGGGGAAAATCCCCAAATCTCACAAACATTTCAGTGGCACAGAGTAAGCATTCCCATTTCAAATGGGGGTGAGGGAAGAAGAAGAATAAGATGAAAATAAGACTAAAACCCAGCAGGATAAATATTAACACAGTTAATGCCAAGCCCAACATCTGGGGCATACGGTGCTTTGGCATAAGCTTGCACAGGCTTGCATAGCTATTCCTAGGGCCTTGCTGGCTATAACACACATGCCTCTCTCAGTCTCCCTCTACCAGCATCCCCCAGCAGGTATTGTGCCTTCCTGGCATCTCTAATATCCCAAGGTCTCCATTGCAACTCAGATTTCACCATTACAACATCACACATCAACCTGTCAAGGGTTGACAGGAGTGAATCCACCACTGCACACTGCCAGGTCTCACAGGTCTTCCTTAAAAAACCTGGGTAGAAGTCCCTGTGATCCCATAACTCTTGGAGTCTTCATGTCTGCATGCTTGCAAAAACAGCATGGTCAATAAACTGTGGGTTGCTTGTAGAACAAAGCAGAAAAAGCTTTCAACAGATACTAAACTGAAGGGGATGTCTGTATCCTGGGAGTCCACAGAATCCAGTCTGTGAACAGGAAATAAAAAGAAAAGAACTTCTCTTACATGTTTCTGGTGGAAATGTCATTAGTACAATCTTTCTACAAGGGAATCTGGCATGGTAATAAAAAAAAAAAAAAGCATCTTTCTGTCCAGTAACCTCACTTCTAAGAATCTATCCACAACGAACCTTCAACAACAAGAAGACTCACAGAAGTTCACTTATTACAACATTGTCTGCAGATATACAATACTGGACATGTTTTGAAAGCCCCATACGTTGAAGGTGGTTATATAAGCCATCCATGAGAACACAGTGAAGCCACAGGGCAAATGAATTCCGTAAGAACTGATGTGAAGTGACTATGGATGGTTTTCTTTGGTTTTTGAGACAGAGTCTCACTCTCTAGTCCTCCTGCTTCAGCCTTCCTCCCAAGTACTGGGATCAGTATGAACACCATGCCTGAGTTAATGGCCTGTTTTTAAGTGAACAAGGTAAAGGATAAAATAGTTTCTATGGAGGTGGCTGCCCTTGGCCTTTCTATAAGATCGAATGGACTATAATAACAGCAGCAACAAACACACAGCTGCTCACTTGTGGAGAAGTATTACAGGAAGAAGAAACCAACAGAAGAGAATAGCTTCCATACAGGGGTAAATGAGAATCTAGTAGAAGGAAAACAGGGGTAGGGATAGGGAAGGGGAAGAACTTCTCTGCATCCTTTTAACCTAGCCCCGACACAGATCTTGGGAAGGTTTCCCACCGTGTGCAAAATAATTGCATTATTAAAATCAACCAAATGCAGGAGATAGAAGGCAGAAATCCAACTCATGTGTGGTGATATTTTACTTGTGCTCTAACAAATAAGGCTTGCCTAGGGATCAGAGGAAAAAGCCAGCCACTATATTAAACATAGAGGTCAGTAGTGGTAGCAAATGCCTTTAGTCCTACCACAGGAGGCACAGATTCATCTGGATCTCTGTGAGTTCGAGGCCACACTGGGAATGGAGCCAGGCATGGTGGCACATACCTTTAATACCAGCACCAGTTAACCATAGAGGTCTGTAGGTCTGTACAGACAGACAGGAAGTAATAGAGCTAGGCGGAAAAAGGAAGGAAGATGGCAGGGCACAGAAAGGTATATAAGGCATGAGTATACAGGAAGTATCTCTCTTAGGCTGAGGATTTCCTAGTGGTAAGAACTAGTGGCTGGCCTGTTCTATCCCTCTGATCTTTCAGCTTTCACCCAATATCTGGCTCCAGGTTTTTTATTAATAAGACCATTGAGCAATTCCTGTTACATTCATATAGTAACACTAACTTAACTGTGTCACAAACAGGTAAGAAACTCAGGGGAGGGAGAGAGACCAGACTGAGAACACGAAGCCTAAGCAACCTTGGACAATGGACTTTTCCCTACAATATGAAAGCTGGAAATAGGTGGGCCTGCACATGGAGGTTGTGCTGTGGTTAGCACGTTTGCTTTTCAAATAAGGCTATGAGTTGGCAATGCCAAAATAAGTGTGTAAATAGGTGACTCCACTGTAGGTACAGATTTTCCATAATTGTGAAAAAGACTGACAGATAATTATAGAGGGGAAAATAAATCTTCAGATCTTTAATTGAAATCAGAACAATTGATATAACGCCATAATTTTTAAATGTGTCCATCACACACACACACACACACACACACACACACACACACACACACACACACACACATACTCAGAGAGAGAAAGGGGGGGAAGATATGTGGGGATAAATATGTTTGTTGTTTGCATAATTAACTACACATGTATCTTATAGCTCTCTTTGATAAGCAGTCTCAGAAGCTAGAGTACCTCACTATATCAACAAGCACATTTGTTTCCCAGATCTTCATTTCTGAATACTACCTCTGATAAAAGTAAGTGAAAAACCTAGAGACTTAAGTGACTCTAGGGCAGGAGCAGAGAAAATGTGAGATGAGTTTGGAATATTCTGTGATGTTAGAAACAAGGAAATGTCCAAAAAATTATGAGGGCATGTCCAAAAGACACAGATTCACAGACTTGAATCAGCCACCATTGACTGAATCCAGGATGATCTGTGTAATAAAATAAACACTTACTGATGGACTATAGCCCACAGGCTAAAATAAATATCCATGAGCCCACAGTGGCATAAATAAATGAATAACAAATGAGAAGGGCAGGAGGTGATCTTCCTGCAGGAGAATTTAATTAATAGCTGTGTAGGGACTAGAGGAAATAAAAAATGACCCTTAGTAGACCATTCACTGCAGGGGAAAATCAATGATGGATGAAAAGAAGAATGGCTAACAGTGTGATGGGGAACAAGATGTCTGCACAGACTATCACAAGGTACTTATCATAAGAGGAGGAAAAAAATGTGATTCCAGCAGAGAAATCTGCCAGACAGTACCAAAAAAAATTAACGTTATCGATGATAGGACAAATTGATCGTACTTACCTTCTGGTGGAGTCCTCAAAGGAGGGTCAAGATTATAATGTAACTTCTATAGCAATCTTGTCAAAAAATATATTACCTGATTGAACAGACTCAGATCAAGGAACAGTCTCCAATAGATTTGGGGGAGAACTCAAGAGTATAAAGATCACGAAGAGAAGGAGAGCTGGAGGGAAGAAAAGCAAGAGGGAGAGAGGGAAGGGCCTGTGATCCAGTGACGAAGGGGACATGACTGCTCAGGCAGGCTAGGATTCTGGGTTGGCTCCTGGACCAGAGACACAACGGCTTACAATAGACAAAACACACAAACCAGTAGTTGATGTGCCTAGGTCAGTTTCCTGATTGGAGTAATTACCATATGCAAGATATCAACATTAGGGAACACTGAGTGAGGCTTACATAGCACTTTTGTTCAGTTTTACATAATTTCTCTAGATTTTAAATTATTCCCAAGCCAGAGGTCAAATGCATACATTCATAAACTTCCAAAATAGTTTTCAATATGCTAAGATCATCAAAATATTTGCTTGCTACTCAATCTTAGCACTTTATTTGTAAATGGACAGTGTCTTCTTGGTTTTATTTTTCCTCCTTTCCTGGATTTGCTGCCAAAGGAAAGCCCACAACCTGACCCAGTCACAAAGGTCCTTCCCTTTCATGTTTACTTCCTCATTCTTGTCTCTCAACTTGTTCTTACCAGTCTGTACCCCAGAAAATCCAGACACTAAATAAAGAAAAAATAGAATTTCCATTAGAAAACAGGCTGGAGGGACCCTGACCTGCCAAAAGTAACTTATCTAATAACTGGAAGAAAGAGAAGAAGGAAGGCATCGTGTCTCTATAATACTAAGAAAGCCAAAGGCTCCAAGCATACAGGAAGACGATAAACTCTGACAGTGGTCAGGAAGGGGGGCTATTCTGAAAAAGGAAATGAGTCCAGCTGGAGTTCATCCATACTCTAAGACCAAATGTTTGGATGACCTTTTAAATATTAAAATTTTTGTAAAAGCTTATTTGAGCAGACAGTGAGATTCATGAATCCTACCCCAGGTCTGAAGCTATTTGCAGAAGCTAGAGTGAAAATAAAATTACATACACACACACACACAAACACACACACACACACACACACACACACACACACACACACACGGAGAGGGAGGGAGGCAGGGGGGAAGTCTGGGTGGTGGACTAAAGTAGAAGGCCTCTAGTTAGAAGGTATTTTTTGGTTTCTTAGGACAAAGCCTCCCATGTGAGGTTAGTGGTCTGTAAGCTATCCCTCCACTTGTAAGTTACCCCACAAAATAAACCTCCCTTTTAACTACATGGAGTGGCCTGAACAATTTCACCGATATCTCACTTCCCTGGATTCTGATCAAATCTCTTCCACACACTAGAAGGACTCAACATTCTTCAATCTCAGTTTTGTTTATCTATAAAATCAAGAATGAGGGCTGGAGAGATGGCTCAGCCGTTAAAGGCTAGGCTCACAACCAAAAATCAAGAATGATTAAGTTAATGAAATTAAATTCAAAGGATGCTGTTATTGGGGTCTTTGTACTGAATATAAAGGCAAAAGTTTTATACGATCTGAAGAGAAACCAGAATATGTACTGAATATAAAGAAGAGAGATATTAGTCATGAATCTTATCCTCCAATTCCTCAAAGATGATCTCTAGATTCTATTTTGTACTCAGCTTAGGAAGTTTATATTGTATGGTCAGTAGGGTTGTGATTTCTTGGGTGAAACCTAGGTATGGATACTCATAAAACAATGCCTTCAAAATATAGTATTCCAACAAAGTGAAGGCTTCTTGTGGTTGTTCCTTGTTATAGTACTAGGGAGTGAATGAACTCAGGGACTTTCACACAACCAGAAAAAAAAAAAAAGAGTTTATCAGTGAGAACACTCCCAGCTCTTTATTTTTTTACATTTATTTATTTATCCATTATTTTATACTTTGTTAACACCGGCTTTCATGTAGCCCAGACTGTCCTCCAACTCACTAAACAGCCAAGGCTGGTTTTGAACTGCTGATTATTTGAAGTGCCTAGATTATAGGTATGAGTCACCATCCCTATTTTACTTCCTTTACTTTTTATTTTGAGACAGGGTATCAACTGAATTTCCAAGACTGGTTTAGAATTTATGATTCTTCTGTTTCAGTCTCCCCAGTAGCAGGGATCACAGACCCGTGCCAACTGGCCCAATTCTACTGAGTCCTTTGAACTAGAGGGGAACTAGGGTCTTCCTGTCCCTCCCTGGTCCTTTCTCACCTTTCTTTCCCTCAAGTAGCTCAGGACCCATGATACTTTCTCAGAAATTTCCCTGTCCAGCTAGGAGAATTGCTTGAAGAAGAAACTCAGTTGTCTGCCCCATAATCACTCCAAAACAAGATTAACTGACAGGAAAAGACTCAAGGTCGACAGACTCAAGGTTGAAGAGACTCGAGGTTACCTATTCTTCTGAGAACTGCTACCTCAGAGATTTTATCTCACAATGTGGCATCTTTGTTCAGAGCCAGTTTCTTCTCACCCTTTCATAGATTTTGTCACCAACTTTGTACTTGAAGGCCCAAGACCCTAGCTCTTTCTGTAGCTCAACATACTCTTTAAGCTCCAATCTAGCTAGCTGTTCAGGGACCCCTCATTCTTTTCAAGGCTCCCATGTACATACACACAAATTTATGTATTTTCTCCACTTACCTGTCAATGGTCAGTTTATTCCAAAAGCTCAGATGACCAAAAGTTCAGAGGGGACAGAACCCTTTCTTTTGCCCCTTCATAAACACTGTCTTAAGTCTGGATCTATCACTTGATACCATGATGATCTTTATTGAGACCTTTGGGCTATTTAGAAAAAGTGGTGATAATATCTATCCCCAAGTTTCATAGTAAGATTAAGTTTGAGAATGGAGATAAAGTCCTATAATAAATGCTTAGTGTGGTTATGATTCATGTCCTAAGATACGTTTATCAGCATGGGCTAAAGCTGAACAACTTTTCTTCTGATCAGTCTATCTGGAGCATCTAGCTTCCCTAGTCACTAACACACTTAATACGAATAATGTGTCCCAAGACAGTGGAATCACCAAAATTACCCCCAAATATTTCCACAGTTGGAAAATAAGTGACTAACTCCAGTTGAATATTATTTAAGAAGCAAAATTATGAATAATTTGAGTGTTGTGTGTGTGTTCTCAGCCCAACATTGTACCAGACAAAAAGGTAGTTCAAGGGGCACTCCAAGAAGGAATGAGTAAAATCATATGATTTGAATACATTTAGAATGTCACTGTCACACATTACCCTTTTTGCTGTACACAGTTTATTGGATTTCCAGAATCCCTCTTAAATTATAAATAGCTCTGAATGTAAATATTTTGGCTACTATTAACTAACAGCAAAGTAGGTGAATGCCCACTAGGATCAAAGCTATAAAGGAAAGGTAGCACGCGCGTGCACACACACACACGTGTGTGTGTGTGTGTGTGTGTGTGTGTGTGTGTGTGTGTGTGTGTGTGTGTACAATATTTCTCTTATTTCACTGGATGTTCCTCCTCCAGGAACTCAAATTGAAGATGATAAGTATTCTTCTCTTCTAACTCTAGAGGCAGTGACCTACTGACCACCTTGGTTTTCTTTCCAAAGCTCTCAAAGCATTTTAGTAAAAGCACACATCCATTCATATGGCCTCAGTAGTGAAAAGCTATATTATTTATTTTATTATTTTATACGTAAAATAATAAAAAAAAGAGCTTATCCTTATCTCAGCATTTTTCACCTGGATCCTCAAACTCGCCAAGTAAGTGGGCATATTCCCTCAAAACTAACCATGGGTAAATATCAGACTTTGCTCAAACATTCCTCCCTGCTTAAATCCTAGTCTGTAGAGATAGGCAATCAGTGAGGCACTGGTTATTATATATGAACATCTTTTGTAAGCACAAAACCCAAGAGTAAATCTATTGTAGTAAAACTGCCATCTAGTAAAAGACACAGGGCAGATATCATCAGAATGTCACTGTAATAACACTCTGAACGTCACTCACTCATAGAAGAACTCAGAAGAACCTTCATCCAGAAAACAGATGAAGATAATTTTACAATGATGGTGATGTAACCATGACTTAAGGGTACCACAAAAAAGTGATGTAATATGGAAAAACTGGCATGAACCCTCAAATATTTCTGGAAAATATGGCATCTTCATAACTTCACTGTGAAAACATGGTACTGAACAACAAAAATCAGTCCTGAAAATGAAAAACAGAATTGAAGGTTCTACATTTCCTAATATCAAGCTTACACATATCACTAATACAATCAATAAAATACTGATAAAAGAACAAGTACATAAACCAATGGAGTAATGTGGAGATCCTGGAAATGATCACACACAGGCTTATACACATGGATACACACGTGAACTCTTCCATATATTGTGACTATGTATACTCTCATTGGTCAATAAGAACTGACAGGCAGGTTGCCAGTCAGGAAGTTAGGTGGAAACGCCAAACTGAGAATGATGGGAAGAAGAGCCACCAGCCAGACACAGAGGAAGCAAGATGAGAATGCTGTTTTAAGAAAAGGTACCAAGCCACATGGCTAAACACAGATAAGAATTTAGGGTTAATTTAAGTGTAAGAGCTAGTCAGTAACAAGCCTGAGCTACTAGCTGAGCGTTCATAAGTTACATTAAGCCTTGAAGTCAATTATTTAAGAAGCCACTGCCAAATATTTAGGAATAGGCAGGTGGGAGAGAAATTTCTGCCTACATGAACACACATGCACACACACACATATGAGCACATATGCATGCACACATGTACATAAGTGCACACATTAACAACCATCAGTAACTCTAGGTCCTGGGGATCTAATACACACACACACACACACACACACACACACACACACACACACACACTCCAAGTGATCTTTGACAAGGACACCAAGCCCATTCAGAACAGAAAGAACAATCTTTTAGCAAATAATGTTAGCAGAAATAGATATCCTTGTACAGAAATACAGTTGCTCCTTATTTGCTGCTACAAAAATTAATTCAAATATGTCAGGTTCTTAAATGTAATGGTCAAACATATTTAAACAATCAAGATAAAGTAAAACATAAGAGAGGCTTGGTAAACTTTGCTTTGGCAGTGGTTTCATGCGCATGGCAACAACAGTAAAAACAGGCAAATAGAACTACATCAACATAAACCCTTTCATACAACAAAGGACACAACACCGAACAGGCAGCCAATAGAACGGGAGAAAACATTCATGAATCTCATACCTAATGAAGGGCTGGTATATAGGATAGATACAGAATACTCTGTGCAAAAGTGAGAAGAAACAACAAATTCACAAAAGTCTAACACATATTTCAAAATCGATGAAAAGTAGAGGACAGTGTGCTAAATGGAACAGGCCAGTCACCAGCACATATACCCTGCATAATTGACTCCACTTAGAGATGATATCCACAGTAGCCAAGCTCAGAAAAAGAAAAAAGTATGGCGGTGACTTCCAGTCATTAGAGGAAAGGAAAATGAGTCGGTGTTGCATTAAAAAACCCTGGAAATAGGTTACCCAAAGAGACTGTGATTAATGCTTGAAGTGCACATTTAAAAATAGTTAAGATGGTACATTTTATGTTAAGAAGTATTTTATCTCAAATTTTTAAAAAGAAGTTTTTAAAAAGCTCAGGGGAGACAGTCATAAAAATATAAAAGGTATTTTATGCTCAGATTGTCGCCTAAGAATCTTCACATTTCCACTCACTTTCAAAAGTCTGAGACTCGCTGTTACTTTGTGTGACTTTTACATGAAAAGACCAGTCAAAACTATGATCAGTGTAACAATTTTTTTAAAGGGCTTTGGGGTGGGGGGCTGGGTTAGGGCAATGACTTAGTGGTTAAGAGCACTTGCTGTTTTTCCAGAGGACCTGGGTTTGATTCCTGACACCCACGTGGTAGCTCACTGTCATCTACCTGTAACTCCAGGTCCAGGGGGATCCAATACTGTCTTCTGGGCTGAGAACACTGCACAAACATGGTGCACAGACATACATGCAGGAAAGACACCCTTACATATACACATAAAGTTGGGAGGGGAGTTTCAAGGAGGGTGTGGAGGAGTATGCCTTTAATTGAAGCACTTGAGAGGCAGAGACACGAGGATCTCTGTAAGTTTGAGGGCAGCCTGATCTACATAATAAGTTCTAGGCTAGCCACAGCTACACTGTGAAACTTGATGGAAAAGGGGAAAAAAATAAGTATTGAGATGATGGGAAAAAATGTATACATCTATTAGCTGTTGTTCTTAAAAAATAAAAGAGAGAATTTCATTACAGATTACTATAGAAATTTAGTGAGCATATTGCAAAAGCTTGAAAAAAGTCAACCTATTCTTAATTCAAGAATTAGTAGCCGGGCGTTGGTGGCGCACGCCTTTAATCCCAGCACTCGGGAGGCAGAGGCAGGCGGATCTCTGTGAGTTCGAGGCCAGCCTGGGCTACCAAGTGAGCTCCAGGAAAGGCGCAAAGCTACACAGAGAAACCCTGTCTCGAAAAACCAAAAAAAAAAAAAAAAAAAAAAAAAAAAAAAGAATTAGTGATCAGTTGAAATTATATTTTAAATATAAGCCATAAGGAATTATTTGTAAATATTAGATTCTCTAAGCCTAAACTTAATCATTTTTTAACTTATCTTGATAAATGTTGGTTTTATTCCACAAGGATTTATTGAAATGTTTTTTTCCACTCTCAGTTGCTGTGAGATAATACAATATTCCTTCAGCTATTTCTCACTTCCCACCTTCTGTCCCCAGACCTGAGCAATCAAGGTTTTCCAAATACCCTAAGACATGATTTAAAATGTCACATGTAATTCAAATCCACTGTAAAAAAGTCACACCTATCATTGATCCTCTAACAATCACTGCTTCTGTCTAAGATGAAAATATTGACATCACAAGGAAGGTAGGTCTGATTGAAGGAAGTGCATTCTGAAGGTGTGACCTTGAAGGGTATTTATCTACCTTGCCCTCTGATTCTTCCTTTCCTTAGCAGTTCTTACTGCGTATATAACTGTTGGGATAGGAGACAGAGGGACTCTATGTATCTGGTAAGTTTCAGGGACCTCCTGAGACTTGTGGGTTGCTCCTTTCTAGAGAATTAATGATCCTTCCTTAAGAACTCCCTGAATATTGATGAGCTTCCCTTTAGGATGGAATGTGTCAACTCAGAGGAATTTGCAGCATGACATAGTATTAATATTACTACTTTAATGAACCTACATAGCTTTACATGTATGTGAAGCCCCATTTTTTAGACAAGGAACTAGAACAGATAGAAAGTTTACGGCTTTTAACTATTTTTTTTTTAATTTTGGCATGTGTGTATGTGTTTGTTTGCATGAAGGTATACCCACTACATGTGTGCTTGTTGCCCACATAGGCCAGAAGAAGGAATCAGATACCCTGGAATTAAAGTTACAGAAATTTATAAGCCACTACATGGGTGCAAGAAATTGAACCCAGGTCCCCTAAAAAAGCATTATGAGTATGCACTCTTAACCTCTAAGCCATCTCTCCAGGATGTGAAAGTTTACAACTTAATAAAGGAATCTGCAGGTAATAAGTGATGACTTCAGATTCAAACTCCAAAAATTTGGCTCTTGAATCTATATTCTAACCACTGCCCACTATTTTATTACAGGAAACAGACATACAATTGTAATACTGTGCAACAGGTGAATGTTCTTTAGCCCACGTTGAAAACGATAGAACAAAAGTTTTAATTGGGTCAAAAACTACACTAAATCACAAATGTGCTGTGCAATAATGTGTTTTATAGCCAGGTAATACTTTGTTAGAAATTATTTTTGAGATGAATATGGCTATTCAAAGGTGACTTCGGAGACTAAAAGATGGTGCAAGTGCTTTATAAAATGCTTCAAAAGTTCAAATAATTGAATTGAGTTTTCCATAAATACATACTTATGTCACCATCATGACTATCAGACAAAAAAAGTCTATAAACTTCCATTCCACACTCCCATTGGTATTTTTCTTGTTTTAAAAATATAGTGGTTTCTATTCGTATTATTGTACAAGTAAATACTTTTCATAACATTTATTTATTTATATTATATGTGCTTGGTGTTTTGCCTGCACATTTGTCTATGTGAAGGTGTCCTATCTCAAGAACTGGAGTTACAGACAGTTGTGAGCTGCTGTACAGGTGCTGGGAATTGAACCTGGGTCCTCTGGAAGACTAGCCAGTATTCTTAACCACTAAGCCATCTCTCTGTCCCCAATAAATCTTGACTGTCAGTTTCTAGCTAATTGTGTTATGCCTATTTCTGAATAGAACAGTGCTTCAGGAGTTGTTGAGAGTTGTAATATACACACATGTAATACACATCACTAGGAATTGTGAAAATTGTAATATCTAATGTATTTAAAGCCACACATACAACAAAATGTATAAAGTATCAGATATAATGACTATGCTAATTAGAAAATATACATAAAAAGGAAATTTGGTTTGCTGGTTTTCTCAGCTAGAGTTTCTATTATTGTAAAGAGACGCCATGACCACAGCAACTCTTATAAAGGAAAACATTTAATTGGGGCTGGCTTATAATTCAAAGGTTTAATCCATGGAATCATGGTGGCATGCAGGCAGACATAGTACTGAAGAGGTAGTTGAGAGTTCTATATCTGGATCTGAAGGCAGCAGGAAGAGACTGTCCCAATGGGTCTGGATGAAGCATCTGAGACTTTAAGGCCCTTCCCCAGGGGCATACTTCCTCCAATAAGGCCACACCTATTCCAACAAGGCCACAACGCCTCATAGTGCCACTGTGTATATGCCATGGGGCCCATTCTCTTTCAGTCTGCAGTACTAATTAATGAAGTAGAATCATTTTTTTTGCTTTAATTAAAAATGTTAGTACTTTTACCAAAAGAAACATGATTAAATATGCCTCAATGTTTTTGAATGACTAAAAGCATCTTGAAGTTCAGTGATTCTGAGTTCAATTGTCATAGACAAAAATATACTTTACAAAACCATAGGTCTGTATGAGACAAAGCATAACTATATACAAATAACCACATTAGTTTTACTTGCTAAATCATGGATTTAGAAAGCAAACCTCCACCTATCAGTAATTCCAATTTTCATGTTAATATTTGACTAATAAATTTCCATCTTCCATATTATCAACTCTCTTTGAAAATTAATGGAATGTTTTTAATATTTATACTTTTAATAAGTCATCTCAGAACCTACAAAAAAATCTTCATATTGAGAATGTTGAAAACTTGAGTTTCAAAGCTTTAGTGTAGAAGCATAAGAATTTTATATAAAGAATGCTTCAGTTGCAACCTGAAGGAAAAAAAACACCTAATGACAAAAATATTTTTAAATATACATTTTCAAAATTGTTTCTCCAAAGCATAAGTTGCCTTCTGAAAGCCTTTTTCCCATTTATTATTTAAAATATTACTAATCCAGAATACATGCCTTCCAGGTTCCATACTAGGGCCCACAGCCCCAAAAGCTTTACCAGAGGCCAACGTGGTCCTAGAGACCCCAGGTAAGACACAGTCCACTGCCCACTAAACCCCTTTAAGTGTACCCAACAACCTCATACTGCACTCCCTCCCTGGACTCCATATCCTGGTCTACAACTTCTGAAGAAGACTTCTGTTTTACCAGAGCATAAGCTGGGTCTGGAAAACCCAGGTAAGACGCCACCCACTGCCTGCTAACAAGCCTTAAAGCCTGCCCAACATCCCCAGACTGCACCCCTTTTCCTGGTCTCTATATCCTGGTCTACATTTTCAGAAGAAGACTTTGGCTTTACTGGAACACAAGCCAGATCTAGGGACCCCAGGTCACAAAAACCCCAAAGAGACACCATACTGGACCTGAAGATGCATCAGCTATCAGAACACTTGGCCACTTAGGACAGAAGACCAGAAAGGAAAGAAAAACTGAGCAACAAAACACCCATCCAACAAAGACAAATGCAGGAATCAACACCTAGACTTATAATCATCCCAAGTCCTGATGTCTAAACACCAGTGTAAGAACACAATCAATAACAGGAAGGGCAATATGGTACCACCAGAGCCCAGCTGTCCAATGACAGCAAGACCAATCCAACACAGCTGAATCACAAGAAAATGATCTTAAAAATAACTTTATAAAGATGACAGAGGTCCTTAAAAAGAAATGGAAAAAAAATCCCTTAAAGAAATTGAGGGAAAGACTAACAAAAAATTGGATGAAATCAATAAATCCTTAAAAGAATACCAAGAAAGCAAGAAAGCCAAGGGGGAAAAAAAAAAAAAAAAAAAACAGGTGAAGGAAACAATCAAGACCTGAAAATAGACATAGAAGCAATAAAAAATAAATAAACAGAAACTGAGGGACTCCTGAAAATGGAAAATCTGGGTAAGCAAACAGGAACTACAGATGCAAGCATCTCCGACAGAATACAAGAGATAGAAGACAAAAATCTCATGCATTGAAGACATGATAGAGGAAATGGACAACAAATTATATAGCTAACTTTCCTAGGACTTGACAATTAACCCCAAATTTTTCTTTTCAGTATCCCCTAAAGATGCCTTTGCCCACAAACAGCAGGAAGCAAATTTAAGAACACGATGCCAACATTCCCAAGAGGTGGGGTGGGGTGGGTGGTTTTTGATCTTTCAATGGGTTTCAGGTTTAGGATAGTGGTCATTGTTTAAGAGGGTTGGTTACAAGTTGGCATTGTTAATGGTTAGGAAAAGGGCTAAATAAAGGAGATTAGATTTAAAGTTCTTGTTTGGAAAACAAAGAGAGATAGAAATGATAGAATAAAGGGTAAGATTATTGAATATACTCTGAAAAGAAAAAAGAGAAGATATGGATATGATGTAGATTAAAAAGGTAGATTATTGAATCTACTTTTAAAATACAACTACTAGTTTTAAATACTTTACATTGGATTGGAATTTTATATATTATACACAAATTATATATATTGAGATTGATATTGTTAGAAAATGCTATATGTATTTTTCTAATCTTGTTCAAGATATTGTAACTATACAGTTCATTTAAAAATGTAATGCAATTTGCTAATCCTTGAATGTTATTATTACTAATTATTAGGATATAAAGAAATGAATGTTAGTAATTAAGACATTACAATCAAACTTTTAGTTACATTAGGTATGTTTTCAAGGTTAAGGAGAGATACATTTTAGATAAACAGGTCATCTTTAAACCCTTCAGAGATCTACAGAATATGGCATTTTAAATGTTTTAAAAACGTAGACTTTCCTGGACAATGAGACACGTCTGCTCCTGGCAGCACCAATTTACTTTAGAAAGGAGAATGGGCATCAAAGACACTCCATGTGGAGTTTATCTTCTTCTTGGCAAAAATAGCCATTTGGGCAAGAAACTGTTCTTGCCTGGATTGCTTGACAAAATGTTGTATCAACTGGACATGCAGGACCCATAGGAAGATGACCACTGAACTTTGCAAGGCAAAATGGTCCTTCAGATTCCTGCTTTGCAGAGGAGACTGCCAGATATTCTACAAGACACACAGAGAAGCGATTAAAAAACTCAAAGCGTACAGGCTGAAGATGGATGCCCCAACATTGCAAAATTTTGGGTGACTGTCCAGGCATCCAGCTGTCTCTGTCATTCTAGATTTTTGGAAGTTGCTTACAATGTACTTCCTGTTTACTTAGGTAATATATCCTTCTGAGGTCTTCAATGTAGTTGAGGACTAGATAGTTATAATTTTCCTTAGTTATGATAAAAGATAAATTAGATATAAAACTTCAGACTCACAAATATAGGATAGAATATTTTCTTTAATTTTACAAAATACAAATAGACTAGATACTGTAACTGTAATTCTTGCCTATTATATGTAATTTTACTATGTTAAAGTTAAAACCTTCCTTTTAAAAAAAAAAAAAAAGAAAAATGGGAAGTGCTATAGATATCACTCTGTATTCTGTGAATGTATTGCTCTGATTGGTTGATAAATAAAATGCTGATTGGCCAGTCGCCAAGCAGGAAGTATAGGCAGGATAAGCAGACAAGGAGAATTCTGGGAAGAGGAAGACTAAGTGAGGAGACACCAGTTCACCATCCAGGGAGCAGCATGTAATGGCACACAGGTAAAGCCACAGAACACATGGTGACATATAGATTAACAGAAATGGGCTGAGTTTAAATATAAGAGCTAGCCTGAGCTAAAGGCTGAGCAGTTTTTATTAATATAGGCCTCTGTGTGTTTATTTGGGTCTGAGAGGCTATGGGTTTAAGGAGTAGATGGCAGGAAATAATCAAACTGATGGCTCAAATCCAAAAAACAGAAACAAAGAGAACAATACAAAAGAAAAAAGAAAAAAGAAAAAAAACAACAGAGCAGAGTTGTTTTTTTTGAGAAAAAATCAATAACATAGATAAACCCTTATTCAAACTAACTAAAAGGCAGAGAGAGAATATCCAAAGTAGCAAAAGCAGAAACAAAAAGGGAGGTATAACAACAGACACAAGGAAATCCAGAGAATCATTAAGTCATACTTCAAAAGCCTATACTCCACAAAATGGAAAAATCTAAAAGAAATGGAAATTTTTTTTGTCTTTAGATTTTTTTTTTATTTCTTCAATTGTTATTATCAGGAGTGACTGAGATAAAAAAATATAATTGGGGCTGGAGAGATGGCTCAGAGGTTAAGAGCACTGACTGTTCTTCCAGAGGTCCTGAGTTCAATTCCCAGCAACCACATGGTGGCTCACTACCATCTATAACAAGATCTGGTGCCCTCTTCTGGCCTGCAGTCATACATGCTGTATACACAATAAATAAATAAATCTTAAAATTAATAATAATAATAATTGAGTCCCATCGTTATTGTCATTATGGAAATGGCTTTAAGAGAAAACTGGTCAGATGAATATTATTGCTTCCCACTTTTCAACTGGTAAATAGTTGCCATTGATAAAACAGACAAGCCCAGAGAATCTGTCCAGAATGTTCAAGATACGGTGTATTATACAACATGCCTGTTCTCAGGAGAACACCTAAGACATAATTATGTGTACTTCTTGATCTCGTCATACAAGACAAGCACAAAGGCACCACCCATTCCCCTGAGAATGTTGGACCATGCACCCTTGAAGAAAGCCTTGCTTGCTTCATCACGAGCGATCTTCCTCCAGCAATCGTGCCTGTATACATGATATCAGTTCCTTTGCGTCCCGACTGTATCATCATAGGACGGCAAACCAGTGTCAAAGGGATAGGAAGCCAGGCCATCAACAGAAGTGACAGACTGTGCAATCATCCAGCTGATGAAGATGTGAGTATTCTTGGGATCTGGAAGCATTCCCTGTGCAGTATCATAGATGCCAAAGTAGGCAGCTCGGTAGATGATAATGCCCTGTATTGACACATTAAGACCTTGGTACAGGCCCCTAATCCCATCAGATTTGTAGATCTTAACCAGGCAGTCACCAAGGCCTTTGAATTCCCTTTCAGCTCCAGCTTTGCCCACATCAGCTGCTAGACGAGTACGGGCAAAATCAAAGGGTACACAAAGCACAAAGATGTGGCCCCAGCGGCATCACCTGATGCCAGGTTCCCAGCAAAGTAGCACCAAAACTGGGTCCTCTTGTCCAGACCACCCAAAAAGATCTGCTTGTATTTATCTTTGAGGCAAAGTTGAGAGCCTGGGTGGGGAAGTATCTGATGACATTGGCCAGGTTACATGCCAGAAGGACAGGACTCCCTGTTCCTTGGGGATACAAACCATGCAGTCTATAATGCCCTTGTATTGCTTATCTGCCGTGATTTGCTTGCTGGCATGCTGCACCTGCAGCAGCAGCTTGACACACTCTATGGGCACTACCACCGTCTTGGAGATGGCAGCAGCCACTCCACCTGCCAAGAAGTCCTTGGCGAAGGATACAGCAGCATCTGTCATGTTGAAAGAAAAAGAAAAGGCAGAGGACTGCCGGACAGGACTGGGTTGACAACCGGCTTTGACTCTCGGGCTCTAGAAATGGAAATTTTTCTTGATAAATACCACTTACTAAAGTTAAATCAAGGTCAAATAAACAATTTAAATAGACCTATAACCCCTAAGGATATAGAAGCAGTCATTAAAAACCTCCCAACCAAAAACAAACAAACAAACAAAAAAGCCCAAGGCCAGACAGTTTTAATGCAGAATTCTACCAGGCTTTCAAAGAAGAGCTAATGCTAATACTCCTCAAATTATTGCACAGAAATAGAAACAGAAGAAATATTGCCAAATTCTATGAAGCCATGTCACCCTGATGCCCAAACCACATAAAGACTCAACAAAGAAAGAGAATTATAGACAAATTTCAATCATGAACATTGATGCAAAATTACTCAATAAAATACTGCCAAACCAAATCCAAGAACACATCAAAAAGATCATCCACCATGATCAAGTAGGCTTTATCCCAGAAATCTAGGGATGGTTTAACATATGAAAATCTGTCCATGTAATCCACCATATAAACAAATTGAAAGAAAAAAAAAACATATGATCACCTCATTAGAGGCTGAAAAAACATTTGACAAAAAAACCAATACCCCTTCATGACAAAAGTCTTGAAAGATCAGGGATACAAGGGACATACCATAATAAAAGCAATGTATAACAAGCCGATTGCCAACATCAAATTAAATGGAGAAAAATTCAAAGCAATTCCACTATAATCAGGAACAAGACAAGGTTGTCCACTCTCTCCATACCTATTCAATATAGTACTTGAAGTTACAGCTAAGGCAATAAGACAACCAAAGGAAATTAAGGAGATTCAGATTGGAAAGAAAGAAGTCAAATTATTATTATTTGCACATAAGATAGTATACATAAGTGACCCCAAAAATTCTACCAGGGAACTTTTACAGCTGGTCAACAACTTTACTTCAAGTGGTTGGATACAAGATGAACTAAAAAAAAAAAATAGTAGCCCTCCTATATACAAATGATAAATGGGCTGAGAAAGAAACCAGAGAATCAACACCCTTTATAATAGCCTCTAATAATATAAAATATTTTGGTATAAATATCTTGGTATAACTCTAGCCAAGCAAATGAAAGATCCATGTGACAAGAACTTCAAGTCTTTGAAGAAAGAAATTAGAGATATCAGAAGATGGAAAGATCTCCCATGCTCATGGATTGGTAGGATTAACACAGTAAAATGGCCAACTTACCAAAAGCAATCTACAGATTCAATACAATTCTCACTAAAATCACAACACTATTCTTTACAGACCTTGAAAGAACAATATGTAATATCATATGGAAAAGAAAAAACAAAACAAAAAACAGGATAGCTTAAACAAATCTGTGCAATAAAAGAACTCCCAGAAGTAGCATCATCCCTGATTTCAGGCTCTACTAAAGAACTATAGTAATCAATACAGCATGGTATTGGAATAAAAACAGACAGGTGGACCAATGGAATTGAATGGAAGACCCAGGCATAAATCCTTACACCCATGTACACCTGATTTTCAACAAAGGAGCCAAAATTATACAATGGAAAAAAGAAAGCAACTCCAACAAATGGTGCTGGTATAAGAATGTTAGCATGTAGAAGAATGCAAATAGATTCATATCTATCACCCTGCACAAAACTTAAGTCCAAGTGGATAAAAGACCTCGACATAAATCCAGATACACTGAACCTGATAAAAGAGAAAGTGGGAAATAGCTTTGAACAAATTGGCACAGGAAACAACTTCCTGAATAGGAGACCAATAACACAGACACTAAGATCAATACTTAATAAATGGTACCTCATGAGACTGAAAAGTTCTTGTAAGGCAAAGGACATAGTCAATAGGACAAAATGGCAGCCTACAGAATGGGAAAAGATCTTCACCAACCCCACATCTGACAGAGGGCTGATTTCCAAAATATGGAAAGAACTCAAGAAACTAGACATCAACAAACCAAATAGTCCAATTAAAATTTGAGGTGCAGATCTAAATAGAAAATTCTCAACAGAAAAAAAATCTCATATGGCCAAGAAACATGAAAAGAAATGTTCAACATCCATAGCCATCAAAGAAATACAAATCAAAATGATTCTTAGATTACATCTTACACCTGTCAGAGTGGTTAAGATCAAAAACACAACTGACAGCTCAGGCTGGAGAGAATGTGGAGCAAAAGGAACTCCATTGCTGGTGTGGGTATAAACTTGTACAGCCACTTTGGAAATCAATATGTCAGTTTCTCAGAAAACTGGGAATCAATCTACCATAAGACCCAGATATACCATTCTTGGGCATATACACAAAAGATGCTCAATCATACCCCAAGGACATTTGCTCACTATGTTCATAGCAGCTTTATTTATAATAGCCAGAACCTGGAAACAACCTAGATGTCCCTCAACTGAGGAATGGATAGAGAAAATGTGGTACATTTACACAATGGAGTATTACTCAGTTGTTAAAAACAATGACATCCTGAAATTTGAAAGCAAAGGTATGGAACCAGAAAAAAATCATCCTGAGTGAAGTAACCTAGACACAGGAAGACAAATATGGTATGTACTCACTCACAAGTGGATATTAACTGTAAAATAAAGAATAACTATGCTACAATCCACAGATCCAGAGAGGCTAGGTAACAAGGAGGGCTCAAGGGGGATGCCTGGATTTCTCTGGGAAGGGGAAATAGAAGAGATTTCTTTTCTTTTCTTTTTTTTAGATTTTTCCCCCATTTTTATTTATTTATTTTCCTATTATCAGCTTGATACAGTATAAATTCTTATCCTAATAGTGGAATGTTTGATTGAGGCTTGCCCAGTAATTGAGTAAAACCAAAACTTATTATAAGTCACAGTCATCCTAGGGTCCCCCCTGCTATATAGCCTCCCTGGTTCTGTGGGTTGCAGTCTGTTTGTTCTTTGCTTTATAACTAGAATCCACTTATGAGTGAGTACATACCATGTTTGTTCTTCTTGGTTTGGGTTACCTCACTCAGGATGATATTTTCTAGTTCCATTCATTTACCTGCAAATTTCATGCTGTCATTGTTTTTCTCTGTTGAGTAGTACTTTATTGTGTATATGTACCACATTTTCTTAATCCATTCTTCAGTTGAAGGGCATCTAGGTTGTTTCCAGGTTATGGCTATTATGAATAATGCTGATGTGAACATAGTTGAACATGTATCTTTGTGGTATGATTGAGCATTCCTTGGGTATATTCCCAAGAGTGGTATGGCTGGGTCTTGAGGTAGATCGATTCCCAATTTTCTGAAAAACCACTATACTGATTTCCACAGTGGTTGTACAAATTTGCATTCCCACCAACAGTGGAGGAGTGTTCCCTTTGCTCCACATCCTCTCCAATATTGACTGTCATTAGTGTTTTTGATTATAGGCATTCCGATAGGTGTAAGGTGGTATCTCAGAGTCGTTTTGATTTGCATTTCTTTGATGATTAAGGATGTTGAGCATTTCTTTAAATGTCTTTCAGCCATTTGTGATTCTTCTTTTGAGAATTCTCTGTTTAGCACTTTAGCCCATTTTTTAATTGGATTGTTCAGTATTTTGATGCCTTGTTTCTTGAGTTCTTTATATACTTTGGAGATCAGTCCTCTGTCAGATGTGGGATTAGTGAAGGCCTTTTCCCATCCTGTAGGCTGTCTTTTTGTCTTATTGACTGGGATTTCATGAGTGGACTTTGGGCAGGTGGGGATGGGAACATGAGCAATCAATCTCAGGAAGAGTAAAGAAACTACTGGAAAGGGGGGCATTTGGGGCTCAGGTTAAAAACCTGGCTCAAGGCACCCTAGCAGGAATCTACAGATGACCCTACTTAAGACTCCTAGCAATAGCAGATACTTAACCTGAACTAGCCATCTCCTGTGACCAGACTTCAAGCAGAGGGAGTGGGAAACCAACCCAGCCACATAACCTTCAACCTACAGTCTGCCCTGCCTATGGATGTGCTGGGGTAAGGGTGGCCTAGAGATTGAGAGAGTGGCCAACCAATGACTGGTCTCAACCAAAACCCATGCCAGGAGAGTAAGACCACCCTTGATACTGCCTGGTCCACCAGGACCCACAGGATGGATGACCCAGAGACCTAGGATAGAACCAAACATGCCTGGAGAAAAAAAAAATGTCAATGTAATGATTCCTTATGATATTCTGCTGTACTCATAGATTGGGTGCCTAGCCCAATTATCATCAGAGGCTTCATCCAGCAACTGATGGAAACAGATGCAGACCCCAAGCCAAACATTAGGTGGAGCTCAGGGAATTTTGCAGAAGAAGAGGAGAAAAGATTTTAGTAGCCAGAGGGGTCAAGGGCACCACAAGAAAACCCACAGAATCAACTAACTTGGACTCATAGGGGCTCAGAGAGACTGAACCAACAACCAGGAAACCTGTATGGGACTGACCTAGGCACTCTGAATATATGTTATGGTTATGTAACTTGGTCCTCTTGTGGGACTCCTATCAGTGGGAACAGGGGCTGTCTCTGACTCTTTTTACTGGCTTTTGGGACCCTACTCCTCACACTGGCATGCCTTGCCCAGATTTAATACATGAGGAGATGTTTAGTTTTACTGCAACTTGATATGCCATGTTTTATTGATACTCATGGGAGACCTGCCCTTTTCTAAATAGAAAAAGAAGTGGAGTAGATTGGGTGGTGGGAACAGAGGTGGGCTGTGGGGAGGAACTGGGAGGAGAGGAGGGAGGGGAAATTGTGGCCAGGACATTAAATAAATAAATAAATAAATAAATAAATAAATAAATAAATAAATAAAATATTCCTTATATGGCAAAGGATTTTTGTGGGTACTTTCTGTTGGAAGTAAGGGATTATAGACACAGTAAAGAAGGCCTGCTGTCTCAATGTGTGCAATGTTAAGGCAAGACTGTGAATTACTGAGTTAACAGAGTGAAAATTGTTTAAAAAGTATTGTTAATAGCCATTGCCCTTCCTCGTCCCCCCACACACACATATAATATGTGAATGAGAAAGGGTCTATGTCAGGACCAGATAGCATCTTGATTTCCAGTCTTGTTCATAACTTTGGCTTGAATCATTACTATCACTTGAACCTCATTTTATTTGCAGGAAATATTGAGTCACATACATTTTAAGAGAATTTAGTCGAAATCAATGATACAATGATTATACAAAAGTCATTTCTGGGGTAAGATCTTGGTTTGCAAGTCTTTGCTATGTAGCACAGCCCAGCCTTGAATTTGAAGCAATCCTCCAGCTCCACCCTCCTAAATTCTCAGATTACAAGCATGTAATTAATTACAACCATACCCATCTTTGAAAATCTATTTCACCAAGAGTTTGAAATCCATGGTATGTTGTAATTTATCCCAAACAAATGAATTCACAGCGAGCAACTACAAACCTCTGGGTTATAGGGCTCTCATTCTCACAGACTCGTAGTTCCCACATGACACACAATTATCTAACCTACAGATGAGGTGACAGACTCAGTTTTCCTCAGTGTATGAGATCTCAGTACAGCTTGGAAATGGTCTACTTGTTAAAGACACAACCCAAATATATACTGAAGTTTTAATATTTTCTTAGGCACCTGATAGGATTAAAATGTATATACTCTACGTCAGGAGTGTGTGCAGGCAATCCAGGCACTGTTGTGGCTACAGGAATATCATCAGTCCCAGGTTGTCCTAGACAACAAAAGGAGATTCTGTCTGAAACAACAAAAAGGTGGGGAACAATACGTATGGCCCACTTTATAGGCAATAGCACTAAACTGTGTCATATCAACAGTGCCACCAGGTAGGTCACAAAACAAACAAACAAACAAAAAACCCAAAAGGAGCATGATATTTTGTTATGCTTCTACTCATCCTGATGAAGGGGTCTTGGGAGCTAGAGAGAAGCTTGCTGGATAAAAGTACGTTCTGCTCTGGCAGAAAACCTGATTTTGGTTCCTAGCAAGCATCTCGTTGACTCCCTACTGACGTTATCTCCAGCTCCAGGGCGATCCAGTGCTTCTAGCATCCTCAGGTGCCTGCACTCATGAGCACATACCCCCTACACACAAACGAAATTAAAACTAGGAAAAATAATTATAAAGCAATACAAGTAAATAGAAGGATTTCAATACTTAAGCAACACACACACACACATCACACACACACACACACACACACACACGCACGCACGCACGCACGCACGCACGCACGAGTGCGCTTTTACTGCTGGCTTCTCTTCAACTCTGTCTACACATATTTACATGTACATATTCATACACCCTTTCAAACTTTACTTTTTCATTTCATTCCTAAATTCTCTATGAATGACCACCCCCCACTTTACCCCTTACTTCCCTGCCAGGTGAAAACTGACTCTAACCATTGATGATAAGCATAAAGATAAAGATAGTTGTAGTAAGTTTGCCCACAATCATGGTGTGCAGGGTATTCATTCAGATTTTTTTTTAAGTTCACACAGTAAGTCCCAATATTTACTCAAGATTTTAAATGTTTAGAGGTCTTCAAAACAGCTACTCTTCTACTACATATCTTTTTCTCAGAGCTTCGTCTTTCAATCGCACTTGTTTGTCCAAAGCATTAGAACTGAAGAGTTCTCTGACTGTTCTCTGACTGCTCCATATTGTTCTGTTTCAGGTGGTCAAGGCTCAGGCAGGATGGAGTCAGCCCTCTCTACTTTATTTCCCACCAAGAAATTTCAGCCACAAAACCTGGACAAAATGCTTGCAACAGCTAGTGCATGGGGAGGAGGTAGAACTTGTGGGGAGTCTGGAAATAAAGATCAGAATTTGAACTATATCTAAACCAAAGATGAAGCCTTGGCTGCCTTTGGTTTCATCCAGAAAATCTGCCTCAAGGTATAAAGAGAGAGCTCCTGATAAATAAATAGGGAACCTCTTCCCATTCTTTTCTTTGTTCTTTTATTTCAGAACTCAGTTCCAAGCAATCTATGACCTGTGACCAAATAAAAGCCAAATGAAAGAGAGGGTCCAGTTCGTTCCTCTCTGATCAGTGTGGCTGCATTCCCAAGGAGACAGGGGAAACACGTCCTTCGTTTTTATTCCTCTGTGTGTCTTCTCAGCAATGGGCTCTGGACATAAGCATAGTAAAGAAAAACAGCCTTCTAGCTGAAGGAGCAAATAGAAGGGGGCACAGAATAAGTCTTTGTAGATTGCAAAGAGGAGAGATATCAAAAAGCTAATCTCATATAGCTGTTTATGAACTCCTAGGCTTATTCCCAATTGGTGCATATACAGATATGATCATACTCAACACAACAGAGAATCTGAGCACTGGACACACAGGCCACAGCATGAATCATATGGTGACCCCTGAGTAAGGTATCCATGGGATGGAGTCGCTTAGATCTTCAGAGGCTTTAAAGAAAGGACAGACATCAAAACTACCACCCACAAAAAGCATGTGTGAGGTCTGAACACAGCCTAGTCAACTACTACCTAACATAAAAATATTTAGGCTTTCAATAGGAGTTTAATATGGCCCTAAATCTCAAAATATATCATTAAAATGTCCAGCATGCAACTGAAACATACTCAATCTATCAAGAATTGGGAAGTTTTTGATCTGCTTAGGAAGAGAAAGTTGACAACAGCAACATCAAGTGACAATGTTGTGAGCTAAATTATGTGCCACTCTCAGTTCTGTGTTGAAGTACTGGTCCTCATTAGCAAAGAATGAAAGATTGTCTGGAGACAGATTTGCAAATGTCAGGGAGAGAAAATAAGTAAACTCTAATCAATAAGATCAGGTATTCTTAAAGAAGTAGATTTGGTACTAGGGAAGGACACATGGGGAGAAAAACCACATGAAAACACAAGAAGAGAGGAGTCTCAGCAGACTGTGGCCATCTAGCCTCTAGAATGGTGAGAAACAACGTTCTGTTATTTTGATTCTTGGGCTGTGATATTCATTGCAGCAATGTTATCAGATTAATATATAGATAATATAGATGAAAGACATCAAAGAAGCTATTACACAACTGTCATAACAAACAATAGCAAATACTCTTGAAAACAACCATGAAAATAAAACAAAAATCTTGACAAAGAAATAAAAGATATAAAAAATAATGGAATGGGGATAAGAAGATGGGGAGGTAGCTCATATAAAAAAAGAAATTGACTGCTTTGCAATCAGGAGGCCCCTCACGACTCACATGAAACTGTATGGGCATGCTGATGTAGACTTTTAATGCCACAACTAGGAAAGTGGGAACAAAAGGATCCCTAAGGCTCACTGGTCGGACAGTCTGGACTAAATGATGAACTCCTGACCAGCAAGAGAGTTGGACAGTCTAGACTAAATGATGAACTCCTGACCAGCAAGTATATGGCATTTCTGAAGATGACATCCTAGATTATCCTCTGACCTCCACATGCACACGCGCGCGCACACACACACACACACACACACACACACACACACACACACAGTGAGATAGAAAGAGATGATTGAATTGAAATTTTAGAAACAAAAATCCAAAATAGTAAATAAAGTCACTGATATGAATAAAATAGAAAATTAGGAATAACAGAGGAAATAGTATAGGAACCTAAAGATAAATCAGTACAAATCATCCAATCTGAAAAACAGAAAGGAAAATAACTGAAGAAAAATTAGCACTCTCTGAAACAATGAAGCAATTAAGAAAAAAAATCTGATATTAAAATGACTGGAGTTTCAGGAAAGGAAGAAAAATGTTTAGAGAAATAATGACTGAAAACTATCCAAGTATGGCAAAACACTTAAGCCTACAGATTCAGAATGCCATGGAAAACCTCAACAGGATGAACCCAAGACATTCAACATCATGGAAAACCTCAACAGGATAAACTGAAGGCATTCAACATACTAGTGCATTCCTAATTGACTAATGAAAACTGATGTTGAAGAAGAATTCCTGAAAACAGTCAGAAAGACATGATTACTATATGGGAACAATTCACAAGGCATTTTTCTCATCTCAGAAACGTTAGAGGAATAAAGAACTACAATTCTTGGAAATTACAAGAAAAGCAGAACTCACTGGAGGAAAAAAAAATGAACTGGACTCCATTAAAATGAAAACCTTCTTTGTGAAAGATGCAATGAAATGATTGAGCAGGTGTGGTACAGACTGAGAGAAAAATATTTTCTAATACACGGCTGGCAAAAGACTTGAACATAGATTTTTAAAAAAAGAGCTCTCCACATTCAACAGTAATAAAGTAAACTGGGCAAAAGACAGATGTGCCCTTAAACAAGATCTGAAACAAGATCTGAGGATGCAAATGTGTGTATGGCAAGATGTTCAGTATAATTGGACACTGGAGAAATGCAAATGAAAGCCCTGTGATGCTATTTCACATGTGCTGGAGTGGCTGAAATGAAGATGATAGCTCTCTGTGCCAGGGAGGAGGTCGAGCAAATGAAATTCGTACACCACAGGTGGGAAGGGAGAAGAGTGTCCTCACTCACCCTGCAGAACTGTTTGGCAGTCACGCATGTGTTCAACACATGACTCAGCAGTTTTACTCCTGGCCATTTCCTCTTAAACAACAAAAACTGTACTCACTTGAAGGTCTGCACATAAAAATTTATAGTGACTTTATATCAAATAGCTTAAAATTGGAATCAAAGCAAAGGCTCTTCAGTACCATGTCAATAAACGAGTGTTGCTTAATGTCCCCATCCAACAGAGTACCGTCCATTTAAGGGAGCACATATTCATGAATCCACCAGTTTGGATAGATCTGAAGGAAATTGCGCCAAGTGAAAAAAAAAATGTTCAGCTAGTCTTGTGAGATCCCATTTTAACACTTAACACTCTTCATGTGACAAAATTGCATACAGTGATGGACAACAGAGTAGTGGCTGCAAGGACTTAGGAAAGGGTTGTTAATGCCCAGATCTCGAGGACCCCCAAAAGACCACCACGGAGACCGAATCCCATATTGTAGCATGAATCTTCAAAGTTCTTATTAATAAAAACAAACCTGGAGCTGGGTATTGGGGTCAATGCTGAAAGAACAGAGAAGCAGAACAAGCCACAGCCAGCTCACCTCACCAATTCCTCAGGTGATCCTCTTTCCTCAGACTGGAAGCTTCTGAGTCCTCACCCAGAATGCGCCTCAGCTGAACTGCTTTGCAAAAGCTTGAAAGCTTAACCAGCCTAGTTTCTAGTTCTCATGCCTTATACACCTTTCTGCTTTCTGCCATCACTTCCTGGGATTAAAGGCTCACTTCCTGGGATTAAAGGCTCACTTCCTGGGATTAAAGGCATGAGTCACCATGCCTGGATGTTTCCAGTGTGGCTTTAAACTCACAGAGATCCGGATGGATCTCTGCCTCTGGAATGCTAGGATTAAAAAGGCCTGTGTGCCACCATTTTCTGGTCTCTATATCTAGTGGCTGTTCTGTCTCTGACCCCAGATAAGTTTATTAGGGTGCACAATATTTTAGGGAATACAATATCACCACACTGTATGTAAAAGCAAAGAGCCTTTATCTGCAAGCTTGGAGCTTGGGCTCTCTATCCGATGCAGTGGTGAAAGCAGACAGCCCAGAGCCCAGGCAGGGTGGGGGTTTTATCATAGCAGAGGTTGAGGTGAGAAGATTTCCAGGGCTCAGGACCCTGATTGGCTGACATTTGTCTAGGGTATAGGAAATGTTTGGAATGTCAGGTGTTTCCCCTTAGATGCAGGCCCCACCAGATGGGGTCAGCTTATGGCTTTTACTGGGTCCAGGTGTTGCCTGCCAGAAACTGTGTCTGGGCCTCTAAGCCTGTCATGGCAGCTGTGTGGTCAAGCTCTTTTGAGGCACCCCCACAGGTGACTCCAAAGGAGTGTCACATGGAATTATACAAACTTCTGAAAACTGATTGTGGGGACGGAACTAAAACTAGGTAGAAAAAAACTTGCCTAGACATGAGCTAAGGCCCTAGGCATTAGGGTGAGGGTGCAGAATTAGGAAGAAAGTTTTTGGAAAAAAAATTAAGGAACAACAAAACCAAGTTGGATATGATGTACATACCAATATCCCAGCACTTGGAAGTAAAGGCAGAAGCATCAAGAGTTCAGGGTCATCCTTAGCTACAAATGGCCAGCCTAGGCTACCTGAGACTGTCTCAGCAACAACAACAAAAAATCAATCAAACAAACAAACATAAAAAGACCTGATTGTGGGTGGCTGGAATGATGGTTTGGGAGTTAAAAGTGTGAATTGCTCTTCCAGAGCACCAGAATTTGATTCCAGCATCCACATCAAGTGACTCACAACCATCTGTTACTCCAGCTCCAGAGGAGCCGTCACCTTCTTCTGGTGGCTACAAGCACTACACTAATGTGCACAAAGCCACACACATAATTAAAACTGTTTATAAAAAATTAATGCTTAAAACCTCTTTGTGGAAGTATTTAACACAGGTATTTACCTTTGTTAAAACTCACTGAACTGTATTTCCAAAAGCCTATTTTCATATACAATACTAGAAGAAAGTTACTGAGTGAAAAATGGATTCTTTTGTCTAGTTTTCCATTTGACAAAGTTATCACTTTTCCAAAGTTTCCATTGCTAGTTATTTGTCCCATCGTTGAAGAAATGACCATTTGATGACTAGCTTAGAAATCTTAGTTTCAGAGGAAAGTATCCTTTGAGTACCCATCATCACTTGACAATGAAAGATGACTTCAGTCAAAACATCATAGAAGCAAGTTGAGGGTATGAAGTGAGCTGCCAGGAGCCATGTGCACACACTGTAGAAACAGATCTGACTGGGGAGAAAGAGAAAGGAGGGACTTCCTGTGAGAGAAAACACCAGGCTCAAAGGGGACTTAGCTTTAAATTAATGGCTCTTTTACTTTATGTGCATGCATGCATGCATGCAAGCAAGCAAGCAAGCACACACACACACACACAAATACACACACACACAAATACACACACACACACACAAATACACACACACTCAGATCGAGGAAAGGAGGAAGGGAGGGACAGAGGGGACAAGGGAGGGACAAAGAGAGGGAGAGAGACTATGACAGAGGTAATTCTATGATGCTATGTGATTCAGGAAGGTTATGAGTCAAGAATATTGGCATACACTGTAATCTCATCACTCAGGAGGTTAGGTGAGTTCAAAGCCACAATGGTCTGCATAAAAAGGACCTATCCCCCCCCCACCCAAAACCTGGGTTATAAAGGTTGTACAACAACATAGGTTCTTCTCTCCCTCTACTCCTGAGTCTTGGAAAGAAAGTAATTATGAGGACACTCAGCAGCCCTGTGGAAAACCCTGATGGTTCCAGGGAGCTAAGAATTATCCTCAGTCAGCACCCGTCTGAGTGGCCATTGGAAGAGCAACTCTAAAAATGCATTCTCTAGCTTATTGCAATCCCATGTGAAATCCCAGGTCCTGGGTTCAGTTCCTAGCACCCACAGAGGTGGTCCACAACTGTTCTAGTTCCAGATGTTCCATCACCCTCTGACTTCTGTGGGCATATAAACACACATAGTGACAAAAACTCCCACTGATCTCTCTCTCTCTCTCTCTCTCTCTCTCTCTCTCTCTCTCTCTCTCTCTTTCTCTCTCTCTCTCTCTCTCTCTCTCTCTCTCTCTCTCTCTCACACACACACACACACACACACATACACACACACAAATAAAAACTAAATAAATCTTTATTTAAAAGAAAAGAAAAAACCCTGAAATACATTATGTCATAGTTCTGAAGGCCAGCAATCCAAAGTGAAGATAATTAGTGGGGCTATGGCCTCTCTAAATGTTCGTGTGTAGGACCCTACCTTATCTTCTCCTAGCTACCAGGAGCCTGCTGTAGTCCTTGGTAATCCTTAGATGGCAACTCTAGTACTTTACTCTCTGAAGTGTCATGAAGTCATCCTCCCTGTGTGTTTATGGGTCATGGAAGGATACAAGGCATATTGAATTAGCACCCACCATAACAAGTCACCTATTAATCTGATTACATTGGCAAAGATCCCTTTATAAATGGTGTCAGTGTCATTCTGTGAGGTCCTGGGATTAAGATTTTGACACGTGAATTTTTTGAGGGAAGTGCAATGTTTAATTTTACATATCAATTTGCGTAGGTTCGGGGACCCCAAGGTATCTTATAAAACAATATTTCCAGGTGTGTCTGTGATGGGGTTTCCAAAAGAGATCAACATTTTAATCAGCAGGCTAAGAAGATCTGTTGTCACCAACATGCATGGGCATCGTCCAGCTCCTTGCAGGCCTGAGGAGTGAGGACAAATTTCTTTCCTTTTCTTTGAGTTGGAATACATCTTCTTCTACCCTTGGGCATTGAATTTTCAGTTCTCACAGATTTAGAGAAAGACTGAATGACATCATTAACTCTCCAGCCTCTCTATTTTACAGATACAAGTAGTGATATTTCTTGACCTCCATAATTGCATGAACCAAATTTCAATATATATACATATATAGCTATACATATATGTATATGTATTTATACGTGTGTGTGCATGTGCGTGTGTGTGGGGGATACAGTCTACTCCTCTCAAGATCGCTTATAAACATAGCAATGAGTAGCAGACCACAAGGTCAACAGAAATAACCTAGCAAGGAAAGAAAAGGAAATGGTTCCAAAATCAACAGGTTAAGTTGATTCAGACTTTATGAACATCTACTTGTGCTCCTTCCATAGTTCTTCATTCCTTTGCTCATCCTACCACTTTCAGTCTCCATAAGGTCCCAGTTAACCTAACAGAGAAATCGAAGGGATAGGAGTGGTAAGGCTTGACTTTATATGACTCTGTGACTGAATGGATAGACAAGAATTCCACATTGCCCCCCAGAGCTTCCAAGAGTATCCCTCCAACACACATCAGCTTAAAGGTCACATGAGTTTGGTGGCGCAAAGGTCTTGTACACACATGAGACACCAATAAATAAGGTCTGGGTCCATGATGCGTCTCCTGGCTCCTACCAACATATTTGGAAGTCAACCTTCAGGAAAAAGAATAGGCACAAGAGTATGTAAACATCTCCACAGATGGAGACAGCTCAGAAATGGCACACCTAACTCCAGATCTCCTGGCATGGCAAGAAGTTAGTCGTGTACTCACATCCATCCAGGAAAGCTAAGAAATAAGATCTCCTATTAGTATCCACATCTCCAGTCATGCGGTCTGCTATCTCTATATTTTGTAATTAGGAAATTTTTCTCTATACCAAAGTTCCTGGAACACTTCATGGATTTGAATTGTGTAATTCCATAATACTTTACATCTTCATTTTCCTATTTTTAGACATCAATAATGTTGTTTTACGTTGTAAATGAAACTATAAATACCATGTTAATCCTTATATATTTCTATGATTTTCTCCCGAAAACAGTCTCCTGAATGGCTTTCTTGAGGTCCCATGACTCAAACCTCTGATGTAGGAGCCAAACCCAACCTTATGTTCCAGGTCAACACTGGTGAAGCTGCCATAGTCTTGGAACATTCTGACCTTTTCTTCCAGCCACTCGGCTTTCACCAGTCCTTCTATGCCCCGGGCTGGCTACAAGCACCAAGATATTCAGAAAAGAATGTGTTATAGCTAGCTATGCCATTGGTAAAAACAGACTAGTTGTTTTGGGGCGTTGCCTTGGAATTCTGTCCCATGCATCTCCAAGTCATATGTATGCACTATTTTAACTCATAATTTCTCTTTGCATTTATAATTTGCAATGTACTTAAGGATACACAATGTCATTGGCTAGATCCAACAGTGCTTCTGAAATATGTAAGGGATACAGCTGCTTTCATGACTTTAGTTTGAGAGTGCCAAATTCCTTCACATGGATTTTTATATCACTATGAATACCATGTCACTGATCTTTACTGAAAGAATAAATCGAAGTTTACACACACACACACACACACACACACACACACACACACACGCATGTACATATACAGACATTGAAACATAATGGGTTATAATAAAACCATATTTATTTAGTTCACAATTTCAAGGTTCAGTACATTGGTCTGGGCTCAGTAGGGCAGTTCTGCTGAGCTCAGCTGTATAATCCTGTGTCCACTGGTCACTTGGGCCATTCTGATTCTGGGTCTCACTGCTTATGTCTTAAGATGACTAAGAAACTGGGACAAATATCTCTCATCATCCAACAGACTACTCTGAGTTTATACCAATGTCAGTTTCTAGTTCAAACAGTATCAACAATGCCTGTGTGGGCATTTCTCAAGAATCTTCTACATCATATTTGTTCATTTCTCATTGGTCAATCCTAGTCCCATGGGCAACTCTAACTCAAAGGATTAAAAGACTTGGTCTGTTGACAAGAAAGAGAAAATGCTGCCATTATATCCACCCACAATTCATCTCTCTGTTCACATCTCTTTTCACCACTCATTCAATACACTCTATTCCACAGAAACAGAACTGCTTATGATTCCCTTAGTGCCCTAATTTGCTTTTTGTTGCTGTGATAAAACATTGACCAAAACCATCTCAAGAGAAGAAAGGGTTAATTTCATCTTACATCTTATAGTTTATTATTGAGGGAAAGCTCAAGGTAGAAACCTTGAAGTGGGAACTGAAGCAGAGGCCACGGAGGAACTGTACTTAGAGAGGCCAGGACCACCTGCCTAGGGATGGTATTGCTGAGAATGAGCTGGGTTCTTCTATATCAGTTAGCAATTAAGAAAATGTCTTACAGACAAGGACACAAGCCATTCTGATCTAGGCAGTTTCTCAGCTGAAGTTCTGTTTTCCCAAGTGATTCTGTCTGAGTCTTGTCAAGTTGACAGCTAAAGCTAACTACAAAACCCAGCATGTCTTGTTCTTTCAGATTTCCATAATAATGCCTCATATTCTCTATCTATCTATCTATCTATCTATCTATCTATCTATCTATCTATCTATCTATCTATCTATCTTCCTATCTATCTATCTATCTACCTATCATCTCTCATTTATCTTTCATCTAAGTATCTATTACTTACCTATCACCTATCATCTATCTCTCAATTGCTCTATCTCTCTCTAACTCTATCTCTCTCTCTCTGTTAACTCATTCTGTAGGCAGAGTTTTTGTTGGGATTGCTGGCTTGCCAATAAATGCACAGAGAATTAATATTAATTATAAATGCTCGGCCGATAGCTCATGCTTATTATTAAGTAGCTCTTACAACTTACATTAACCCATTTCTATTTATCTACATTTTGCCACGTAGTGTTACCTCTCTTTCATCTTGCATCTCCTGTTTCCTCCCCACGAAGGCACCTTGCTGGTGAGTCCTTTGACTCCTCCCTTCTTCTTCCCAGTGTCCTTAGTCTGGTTCTCCTGCCTAACCTTATCCTGTCCAGCTATTGGCCAGTCAGCTTCTTTATTAATCCAAACACAATGACATATATTCACACAATGTAAAGGAATATTAAACACCCTTCTATGCTGTGAACTAGATATAAGCATCAAAATATTTAGGAGAGAATGTATTATAGCTAGCTATGCCATTGGTGAAAAAAACTAGTTATTATGGGGTTTGCCTTGAAATTCTTCCTCATGCATCTTCAAGTCACATGTATGCACTATTTTGTACAATTATTTATTTATTAAAAATAATGTAAAATAATAAATAAATAACTTGTGGTGCTGTTTACAATCTCTGTATTTTGTTGTTATAAACTTTTTTCTCTGTCATAGTCCTTGAAACATTTAGTTTGTATAGACTTGAATTGTGTGACACCCAATGCTTTACATATTTGATTTCCCATTTTTAGACATAGTGATATAAAGAACATTTTAATCCTTGTGCACTTCTATGATTATCTCCCAATGACAGTCTTCTTCAAAATTTTCCTGAGGCCCCAAAACTCAAACCTTTGATGCAGGAGTGCGCTCTCTCTCTCTCTCTCTCTCTCTCTCTCTCTCTCTCTCTCTCTCTCTCTCTCTCTCTCTCTCCCTAGCTAATTCAAACAGGACACTTAGATCTCCTTTTTCCTCTAGGAAGGCTTCTTCCTCTTAAGATGAAGCCAGCTGTTCTTCTTTGTCCTTCCCTGTGTTTTTTGCATTTCCACTGCTATCCTATCAAATGCTACTTAAAATGCTGCTTGTTGATTTTTACAATAAGACTGTATGGTACTCAAAAACAATAGCTACTATTGCTTTCTTGAAGCCTGATGCATATTGGAAGCCTGATGCCATACATGAGACAGAGTAGCTGCTTGATGGCCAGCCAATGACCTACATATGAATGAGTGAAATTAAATATAAAAAGAAAAGCCTTTTGCAAGCAGGCATCAGATATATTGCAATAACAGAAGGGATCTTAGATATGCTCTTGACAACGAACAATTCTTGGACTAGCATATTTAAAAATGGCTTCGAGACCATAGGACATAGTTGTCAATGTGCAAAATTTAACTCATTGGAACTCATTCTACAGCTGATCCGATTTGGGATTTAAAGCCTTCCTTCTTCATTCAATCCAAATGCTCCCCTCAATAACAACATCTAGTGCACATGCCCTGCTGCCAAGAAACGAGAAGTAACATCCGGCTTCTGTCCCTACATGTTAGGCAACTGTCCCATCTCTCTCACAGGCCCAGTGGCTCTTTCTGTTCATTCCCAGGAATGACTTCAAGAGATGGCAGGGTATTCGCTTGGGATTTAGTAACAAATGTCTCAATAAACTGTGGTCACACTGCAGTACACCAGCAGATCTTGGCGCCAAAATTGTGGTTTCCCCCTGCTAAGGAACTCATCAGGAGTCAAAAGAGTGACATAACATTTCTAAAAACTTTAAACTTCACACAGGATCTAGTGTGAGAAAAACCCCAGCTGAGTCGTTTTTATCATTTAAATCCAGAACATGGGCCCCCAAAGCTCAAAATGGCCAGATTTCAAGTAGCTCCAGCAAAAGAAAAGTAACTGATAGCTAGTCATCATAGCTGTGAAAGGAAGCAGACATATTCCAGACAGCTAATTCCAAATTGTATTAGGTATTGTCTTGGGACAAAAATCTCCCCCTGCTAGACCAGGCATTACATTATTCTCCTCCTGGGCTACTGTTAGGGTCACATGTGTGCAATTATCAGCTTCAAGCTGGTAAAAGACCAAGTGAACACCAGTGTACCTTTCAAGTGTTTTAATATGTACCATCTTGATGGAGAAGGTTCTGGTAATGTTTTCATTTTTCTATAAGAGTAAATGGAGGCTCACAGTACTTCCTGACATCAAAGAGTGAATCAGTAGCATTGCTGGGCTGTGAAGTCACTGTTCTAACTACAAATCATAGGCACCCAGTGAGCATTCTAGAAATCTTAATCCTGAGCCCAGTGTGATGGTACCTGACTATTCTTTTAGCATTCTGGATGCTGAGACAGGAAAGTCACGTTTTTGTTGTTGTTGTTGTTGTTGTTTTGTTTGTTTGTTTGTTGTTTGTTTGTTTTTTAAGACAGGGTTTCTCTATGTAGCTTTGGTGCCTGTCCTGGATCTCACTCTGTAGACCAGGTTGGCCTGGAACTCACAGAGATCCGCCTGTCTCTGCCTCCCGTGCGCTGGGATTAAAGGCGTGTGCCGCCGCCGCCGCCGCCGCCGCCGCCGCCGCCGCCGCCGCCGCCGCCGCCGCCACCACCCGGCAAGTCATAGTTTTAATGCCATCCTGGGCTCTAAAGTAAGATTCTGAGTGAATAATAATGATAATGATGATGCTGATTAATAATAATAATAATAATAATAATAATAATAATAATAACAATAATAAATAGAAATGTCTGTTCCTCTATTTCCACTCAAATAGAAAAAATAGAGACTGGGTGATTCCTGTCACTAAATGTTGACTGATGTCAGTGGGCCATAGCTTACTTGCTGCAGGACTCACACAATTTCTGTGATCAGTGGTTAGTACCTAGCAAAACACCAAAATGGGAACAATACTCCCAAATCTCTTAGATTTTGACAGCAATGGCCAGTTTGCTGCTGTCTTGGCACACTATCCTAGAAATATATTAGAAAGCAGGAAGAATAATTTAAAACAAAACAAAACAAAACAAAAACAGAAAAAGAAAATCTACCTTGACATGTTATATTGCTAATAGCCCCATCTTTGCAATAAATAAGGACTGCAAATGGGAAGAAAATGCATGAAATGAAAAAAAGCTGACTGGATCATGGCATGTAGGCTCCACAGCGCATAAATATTCATGTTAGATTACCTCTTACTCCAGTCCATGGTCCCTCTGTGTGCACTTAGGGCCGAGTGGTTGCAGGAGGCCTTAGTTACAGATGCTGTTGTGTGTGACTGGAACTGGACTAGTAACAAGGGACTTTTAACAGAAGCCTGAATCACAGCTAATCTTTCCAAATGCCCCAGAGGCTCAAGCACCCTCTCTCTGTTTGCCAAGGAAACAGTAATCTATCTCTAGGTTTCTCCTGCTCAACAGAAACTGAGACTAAAAGAGAAAAGAGGGAAAAAAATCCTTAATCTTAGCAACTGCGCAATCTGGTATTTCTGCTGTGGAGCTTAAAGGCAAAACACAAAAAGCCTTGTTGGAAGAGTTCAGCTCTAGGTAGCCAGGTTCTGAAAGACTCTTTTGTGTGAGTGGGAAGAGGGGCTGTGTAGGCAAGGCAGAGCGCGGGTCACCCAGGGAGTTAATTTCCTGCCTGGCAGAAGGGCTCTGCTCCCTCGCTGGAGGCAGAAGCCCAGCTGATTTGTGCAGGGCTGGGACTGCCTGACACAGCTCGAAACTCCTAGGTGGGAAGGCTAAGACAGAAGCGGGCAGAACTTAACGTGCCTCAGGCTGAGTTGGCTCCAAGGCCAACATTCCTCCCTTCCTTCTGCTTTGGCCTCCCAGTGACCTTGGGGTTAAACTGCAGTCGGTCCGATAGTGATAACATTTATCTCAATCCTCCACACAGTCTTTAGCTGCGTCTCACCCCAGGCAACAGTCTAAATAGCAATTACTGGAATTTTCCTACATCAGCACAGAGACAAGTCTTGCTCTCTGAGCCTCCCGCCGCCTTCCTTCCAAGGAAAGAGAGCAGGACAGCTATGACGTGTGCACATGTGCGTGTTCGGTTTTTGTATATGCCATGCAAAGGAACTCGGTGCGTGCAGAAAGGATTCGACAGAAGAGGGCTTCCATAGGAGAGCAGAATGCCCTTGAAGGCTTCCTCTTGAGCCTCATCACCCTGCTGGTGGCTGTTCAGTAAACTAGAGACTCTCTGAGGACTCTTTGTCTCCCTAATGTTGGTGTAGTTATGGCTGCTTTTACGGTTGTTTCTTTTTGTGTTTCAGACAGGATCTCACTGAGCCAGAGTTGGCTTGGAACTTTCTAGGTAATGAAGAATGATCCTCCTGTTCCCACCTCCAAAGTCCTGGAATTACAGGCATGTGCCCAGCTTTATATTCAGTTGGGAGCTGAGCAACCAAGGGCCTTATGCATGCTAGGCAAGCATTCTACTAAAGCAACTACATCTCTTGCTGGGTTTTTGTTTGTTTGTTTTCTTGTTTTAGATAAAGTGCAATAAAAGTGATTGGGGAAGGGCGGGAGAGAGGGGGGGAGAGAATAGCAGCAGCATTATTGGATATGAACTAACTTTTTGCTCTTGGACTCTTATTTGTTCAAAAATATCCTACAAGCAAGTTGTTTGTTTGTTCTGAGACTGGTCTCACCATGTAATGCAGGCTGGCCTTTAACTCACGCTCCTCCTGCATCAACTTCCTGAGTGCAGGAATTAGAGGCCTGCCTGCCTGTGCCAGGAGGTGAGATATTCTTCTCTCACCTCGGCAAACGAAAAGGCAGGTGGAGAAAATGACTAGCTCACCCAAGTTCACAGCATCAGTAAAAAGTAGAGTCAGGTGGCATGCCTATCTCGACTAGCGAACGCCAAAGCTATTCTTGGCCCTTCTTTTATACAGCCTGCCGTGGAGGCTTTCAACTCTGTGTGCCCCCCCCCCTCCTCCCCCAATCAGCTTCTGCAATAGCCCTCTCCTTGAAGATCATCATAGAGTTACTAAATAGAAGCGGCTCCGTCCTGCTAATCCCAGCTCCCCTCCCCCCAGTGCTAGACAGACGAGCTCCCAAGCCAGAAAGCAGAGGTGGGTGAAAGGAGGGCAAGTGACCATCTTGATTTTTCCCCTTCATGCAGAGAGACTGTCCTGTGTCCTGATGTTTTCATTTAGTGAAATGCTCTGTGAAGTAAAACCGTGGTGGACAGAAAGCTAGGTAATATGAAACTTGTCACAACGGAAAGTTAAGGGCCAAAGAAGGACCCTGTGGGAAGAGTATGGATACTGAGACAAGAGGAATCTCTCTGCATCCAGAAGAGCTGGACTCTATGGTGGTACTCAATCACGTCGGCACGTCTCACACACTAGCCTGGTACCCAGTCATGTCAGTATCTCTCACACACAACTGTGTCTTGGCACAGTGAGGCCCCACTTCCTGTCCCCCCAGAAACCCCAAGGACCTGTGGTCTTCTAAGAACTATGACTGTGGTGGGTTGTGTCTGGAGTCACATCTTCTTCTTTTGGAGCAGACATGGTCAGAAAAGACCGCACACATGCAGAGAGGGAGAAAACTTAGAAGAAACATGTGAGCCTTCTTCAAACCAAGGAGTTCAGAAACCCAATGTTGTTCTTATGGCAAAAGAAACACCCATTCATCACTACCTGTACTTGGGGTTGGTGGGGTGGGGGATGGATGACCTCTGCTACATAGGTGAAGTCCTCCTTCGTGCCCTTAGCTCTACAGCATTTGGCTATTCTTTCACACTTGATCCAGACAGCAGCAATACTGATAGTGGCCTGCCATTAAACACCTGGTACCAGGGACTGTGCAGAGCACCTGACACCATCCCTTAATCAGCTCCGAAGCCTGCGGTGCAGTTGGTGCTGGACACGTCCTGTGCCCTCCACAGCCCTGGCCACGAGTTCCCATTTGTGTCGCTCCACCCTGCGAGGCCACTCTGCGAAGATCCTGTCAGCTGCTCCTGTGCCCTCTAGTTTCTCCTTGGACAGCCTCAGCAAAGCCCGGGTTTGGATATTGTGGAAAGGAAGTCAAGCAAAGCTAGATTCCTTCCCTGAAAGGTCTTTTCTGATAAACTGGAAGACCATGGCCTCCCTTTAAGAAGCAGTTCCTATCAAATGTCAGTAGTTCCTCATTTTGGAGGAGCTGTGGTAGGGGAATGAATGTGATCCGAATATATTGTATGAAACTAGCAAAACCATTATTTTTAGAAGAGGAGGAAGAAGAAGAGAGGGAAAGACAGAAAGAGAGAGAGAGAGAGAAAGAAAGAGAGAGAGAGAAAGGAAAGAAAGAAAGGAAGGAAGGAAGGAAGGAAGGAAGGAAGGAAGAAAGAAAGAAAGAAAGAAAGAAAGAAAGAAAGAAAGAAAGAAAGAAAGAAAGAAAGAAAGAAAGAAAGAAAAACGCCAACCCCCAGCTCTAAGCTTTTGGGATTTCTTTTTGTTTTTAATCTGCTGCTTTGCCTAGGTCGTCTTTTGCAGTTTTCCATCTCTTTAAAAAAGAAGTGTGTGTGTGTGTGTGTGTGTGTGTGTGTGTGTGTGTTGTGTGTGTGTGTATAAGACTGGACGGGAGCTTCAGCATTTGTGTGAAGGTAAGAGGACCACTGTGGACAACTCTTCCACATGAGTATGGGATCAAACTCAGGTCAGCAGACCTCCATCACTGGGCAGCACACACCTTTCCCCGCTGAGCCCTCTCTCCAGAACCCTTTTGTGATTTTTCCAAACCATTCCTACACATGTATATGTTGTCCCTCTGGAAATAAGCTAACATGAGTGAGTGTAGCATGTTTCCTGTTAGGATCCTGATATATAACTACCATGGAACTCACCAGGCAACTCTTAAAGAGATTTGAAAAAAAAAAAAAAAAAAAAAAAAAAAAAAACTTGGCCATGATCCTATTGCTAATTGGCAGCAGAGCTCAGTTTGAAATACTGTGCTGGAACCACACTGGAGAGTTTTGGACAGTATGGCAAGTTCGGGGCTTGGGCCATGCAAGGACTCCTCACAGAAGCACACTAGGGGTAACTACACTGGATGGGGAAAGGAGCATTGTTCCTGCCTGATATCGACTTATCCAATTCCATCAGACAGATAGAAGCATGTAAGCAGAACACGAGGCATCTCCACTGTGCCCGCAATTCTCTCACCCTTGAGCCCAACTAATGGTGCAGCAGAGCATCTACTTGTACAAACAGGCCGTGAGAGATTGTCAGATCTCACCCACATTCAAATCCCATGCCACACTGGCTTTTCCGTTATTGTCCTGGATGAATGGAAATGGGTTACAACTGAGGCAGAGCCTTCTTTAAAATAACCAAACATACCAGGACAGGCAATGGTTAATTCTTTATACCAGAGGAAAAGTCAGGGCTACCTTTGCCCTGAGACTATCCAACTCATTTATAAGACACCAGGAAGATGTGTCCTGGGAAATAACTAAGTGCTGTTTGCATCTGAGAGGGACTGACCTCTGCTTGCTGGTTTCTGTCTTCCACCCCAGGAAGCAGAACAATCTCTATTTAGAGCTGGGACGCTGAGCCTTCCTCTGCACACTAAGGAATTCGTCATCTCAGGTCTCAGATTACTTGAAGAGAATATTTTAGCTAAAATAGTCATATACATTTCCATAAGTGATGTTACTGTAAAATAGGAAGAGGTTTATTTCCTCTGCTTAAAGCAAAAACAGTTTCGAAGCAAGGGCTTTTGAAGTACCTACTCCCAAAGTTCCATTACCTCATGTCTCCATCTTAAAATTAGCTGCACTGATGGCATTGACAAGTTGTCCCCCGCACTAGAAAATGAGGTACCTGTAGGTGGATGGTGTATCTCTTTCTCGTCTGCCTCTTCGGCCCAGCCCAATATCAGGCACACAGAATGCACTTAATGTATGCTGCAGGATGAGCAGACACATGGATGTCCCTAGAGAACCCTGTGACGGCTGCTGTCAGAAAGCACATTACGAAACTCTGTGTTGACTAGATAGATAGCTTCAACCACAAAGGCAGAGATGGTATTTCATTTCATTTTATACCACCGTGTTTAGAACATCCTGACTGTTCAAGACGTATTTTGTAGGAAAAGTGAGGTGGAGGATGTAGCAAAAGAAATAAAACTCCCTTAACCATTGCCCTCCTATATCTCCTGGGGATGCTTTGCCAGCATGTTGAGACTGTGCCATAGGATCCTGCATACCATATAGCCTAGTCCTTCCAAATGAACGACAGTTCCAGCATTGGAGGCACCCTAGCAGGAGACGGTGGAAGGCAGGCTTCAGAAGCAGGTTTGATTGTTGGTTAAAGATCCCTCTCACATGTCCTTTCTCTCTTGACCCAAGAGAGGTCAAGTTTTCTTCCTTTACAGCGCTTCCCTCTGCTTGTAATTATACACTCATTAATGTGACTTTTTGATGAATCCCTAACTTACCAGTAAGCTCCATCAGTCAAGACTGTATCTACTTTGCTCATTATGTCCTTCCCGGAGCCAGATATGATATATATTGCTGAGCATTGAAAATATCAACATTAGCAATGGGAATGCATAGATGGATGCATGGATAAATGAGTGGGTGGACGAACAATTTCTCAGTCTGCTCACTTACACTGGACCACATGTTCATTTTCTTGGTCCACTGCTTTGCTCTGAACTTAGACCATTTAAAATGGATAGTGTGTGTGGAGATGGGGAGGAGGGTTACTATAAATCAGTTATTCTTATTTCATCCCTCGTCTGATTTTGTGGGCATTATTTTAGTAGATTGCACAACTGTATCCTGACCATCTCATCAAAGCAAGCCATAAGCACTGAAATGATGTTTTTTTCTTAACCCTATTTTGTGACTGTATGTATATGTATATTGTGTTATGTGTAATGAATGCATATGTGCATGCTTGAGTAGGGGGGTGCAGGGCATGCATGGCAGGCATGCATGTGGAGGCCAACTGACAACCTCGGGTGTCAGTCCTTTGCTTTCCCCCTTCTTTAAGACAGCGTCTCTTTGACACTGCCTAAGCTGGGGATAACTGTTCTACAAGCTTCTAAACATTGCTCCGTCTTTGCCTGCTATTTCCTGTAGGCTTGCTGGGATTATAGAGCTTCCAGCTTCCATGGAGACTCTTGGGATCTGAGTTCACATCCTCGTGTTTATGTGGCAAGAGCTTTCCCCTATGGAGCCATGTCTCCAGCCCTATACATATTGCCTATAGATGTGCATAGAATCCCAGCTGAAATAGGAGGATGGTGAGTTCAAGGCTAGCCTAGAATACACAGAATCTATATCTAAGAAATTATAATGCATTCACACAATGAAATATCACTCAGTGACACCAAAGTATAGAGGAATGCTCAATGTTACCGCCGGGAAAGCAGCCTGAAAAATCTACCAGCACTGTAATTGCAGCTATAAAATATTCTAGAAAAAGCAAAACCAGGTAGACTACAAACAGATCAAAGTTCAAAGGGAATGAGGAAGGAATAGATAGATTGTGCACAGGACATTTTCAGGACAGGGAAAACCTTCTATATGATGCTGTAATATGTGTACTGCACTATCCATTTACTAATGTACAGCTAGGAGTGACCCTTAATAGAGTCTGTATCTGTTAGTGACACTCTATCAGTATTGGTTCATCAATTGTAACTGTAGCAAATGTGCTACATCCATTGTTAGTTAGGGACACTCTATCAGTATTGGTTCATCAGTTGTAACTGCAGTAAATGTGCTACATTCGTGCAAGATCTTAATGATAAGGGGAAATGGAGGAAGGAATATAAAAACTTTGTATTTTCTGCTCAGGTTTTCTGTAGATATTAAAAAACATGAGTGTTCACTGAGCCTATTGGTGTAAAGAAGTATCTTAGTCTGTGTTTCACTTTGCACTTACAAACACATCTGTAGTCTCGATTTCTTCCCTGGTTCCTAGACACACTGATGACCAGGGAGTGTGAAAGCTGGTGGTACTCAGAGAAGAAGGAGGTAGAGTTCTCTCACCCACCTAAGCCGCAGCCCAGACTCCTCCAACAACCTGCTGAGGCATGTCCAACTGCCAAGAAAGAATTCCAGTGAACTCCACGACTCCTTGAAGCCAAGCCGGTATCTGCTAACTGTAGTGGTGACACCACAATTCCCTGCAGTTTCTTGATGGGCAGAGTGGCTGTGTAATGCCGCAGGGCACCAGACAGCAAGGAGCCAGTGCCACCAATTAAGGAGTGCCTGTGAGCGGTGCTTTGTCTAAGACAGTCTGTGAACGAAGTGATGGCAAGGCTAGCTCAGGTCCCTGGGAAAGGAGCTGGCAGCAGAAGGCAGAGGCAGCACATCGCCATGGCTACCTGTGTCACAGAGGCTGGTGCTGCAAAGCCTTTCAAGAAAAGCTATTTGTGGAAGCTGGAAGAGCGTCTTCCCAAGGCCAACATGCCTTCACTCTCATGCCCTACTCAGTATCCGCCTCTCCCTACTCTACCCTTCTCTAAACAAAAAGGCAAGGAGAGGGCTTGCTATTCTGTCCACACATGCTGGGGGCCCCCAGTGCAACCCAACTGGAAGGCATGGCTATTAGGCTGTGCATGGCCGAGAGGATCCTAGTGTTGCTGTGTGCTGCGTATCTCATATGCATAGAGCCTGGTATGGAGCATCATTAGTGCGTTTCAGATTCTTAGGCAGACTGGAAGATGAAAGGCAATTAAGGCTCCGGGTCCTCTTTTGCTGTTCTGCCTTCTGTTCCAGCTTCTAGCCCAACTTCCGGGGAGATGAGTGACAAGACAATGCAATCACTACTGCACATGTGCGGCAAAGAACACCCTGTTGGAAGCTATCTGCATTTTTTTTTTAAAGAAAATAGTGTGTATATTGGCTTAACAAAGTCACAGAGAAGACAGAAAGTGGATATAAACTGGCTAAAATTTTTCTTAAAATTAGACACTCCTCGCTGTCTAACAAAATAAGTAGGATACTTCCAGAAGAAAGCCTTTGGACTCACACAGTTCTTAACAATGTGCCTAACTGTTTATCTGGCCGGAGTGGCTCTCGTTTTGGAATGACACCCCCTCATTTTTATAATGGAGTCTCCCAAACTCCTCTTTCCACCAGCTGTCTAAACCATGAAGTTCAATGGGAACTGCCAATCACAGTAGCCCACTTGCTTAGCCTCAGGGCATGCATCTGCCCCTTCATTAATCAGCCCCTTCTCCCAGCAAGTCTCAGAATAGAACTAAGGAGAGAGATCATTTTCCCCTCTGGCTGGGAAGCCAAAGAAGTGCTTCCTGGAGCAGAGGTCAGCTTTGGGACAAGGATTGCATTTAGAGTAATGAGAAAAATATGCATCCAAAGGGAAATCTGTGACAGGAAGAGTCCTAAGGACATATGAGTCCTTTCAAGGTTGTCCAATCTTTTAACATCGTGACATGATATTGCGATCAGTTATAAATGCGTTGGATTACAGTTCCAGTTGTCCTAAGGACACACACAGCTCAGTGGCTACAGGGTATATGTGCCTGGTTTAATCATACAGGGTAGACGACAGTAATTGGTCCAAAAGTTAATCTTGATGTACACACTGCTGTGCTCAGGCCTTCTCACCTTAGCTCCAGATCTGACCATGAAGCTTTACCATAGGCTTGACCCTGGTGCTGCTTTGGCCAGTGAATGTGGTCAAATGGGATAATAATAGAGACTTGGGAAGCACTTGAACATGGGAACTTACCCTTTTTGCTTGTGGCTTCAAGAAATTTTTTCACTGTGTAAAGTCCATACTAGCTTCCTAGGGACAGGAATCCCAGCCAATGACCCAACACCAACTAGAGACCCAAGAAGACCATCTCTGGTCATCATAAGTCACATGAAGGACACAAGGAGAGATCATCAGAGAATCATCATGCTGAGCTCCACCTCAAATGAGCACTCCTAACTATGATCAAATAAAGTGAAGGTTTATTTCAGCAGGTTTTGAGTCCTTTGGAACCCAGTAGTCAATAACCTGTAGCTCTCTGAAACCTTTACCTTTGGAATAGACAGACTATAGGACAAAACACCATGTAGAATGAACATCCATGGTGTCCCAGGTACTCCAATGTTTAGCAGTCCTGCCAAGCCACAGTATATAGCATTGAACCATGTCTCCAGGAGAGTCCAACTCTGGCTTCCATCAGAGTCATAAGCAGATAGATGCCTGTTCGACTTCACCTTTAAACTTAAGGTGACATCCTTTGGGGGTAGCTTGTCCCAAGAGTAAAGCTGCTCTACCTTCTCAGGAGCTCTCCTACCCCTGTCTTTTTCATAGAACCATTGTCTGCTGATTTTCCCCAAACTGTTACAGGCACATGACTGAGAGGATTGCTAATACGCAATCACCCCCTTTCCCTGCAAAATTCTCATGTCATGCAGAAACACAATTTATTCAACTAAACACTTTATCTATTTCCCCAACTACTAGATATGGTTATGTATACTATGCAGATGACATCGCTGAAGCCATAAAGGTGGATCTGACCACTTGTTGAAATGGATCACATACCTTCCACCTTCCTTCCTGTCGCCCTTCCTTCCTCCTCCTCCTTTCTCCTTCCCTCTTCTTTTTTGGAGGGGTTTGCTCTGGCTAACATTTTGAGCCAACAGGGTTCCTCACGACAGACAGGGATGGCAGTGGGGACAGACGATAACAGATCCCATTGTGTCGAGTCAGAAAGCAAAGACAGATGAACACTTGAGGTCCTCTTCCTACTGTCACTAGAACACACGTAAGATGATTGGAGCCATCGCTGCTGAGACCCTCAATATAAAAGGAAATGTATGAGAATAGTAAGTGAAAGGCCCAATGTTAATGGGCTCGCAAAGAAGGCTTTAAAGGACTACTAAAGAAAGTTAATGGGCTGCTACAGATTGCCAGTGGCCACCAAATTCCAGAAATGCTATTGTACAAGAAAAATAGAAGTGTGCTTTCCGGACCTCTGTGTAAGGTAGGTGTAGCTAGAGTTTTCCTGCCTTGCCCACAGTCAGGACAAATCTTTGTCTCCCGCCAGTCCCACAGCCACTCGGACCCAACCAAGTAAACACAGAGACTTATATTGCTTACAAACTGTATGGCTGTGGCAGGCTTCTTGCTATCTGTTCTTATATCTTAAATTAATCCATGCCCACATATCTATACCCTGCCACTCGGCTCATGGCTTACCGGTACTTTACATCTTCCTTGTCCTGGCAGCAGCTCCAGGCAGTGACTCCTTCTGCCTTCTTGTTCTTTTATTTCTCCTCTCTGTTAGTCCCGCCTATACTTCCTGCCTAGCCACGGCCAATCAGGTTTTATTTATTGACCAATCAGAGCAACTTGACATACAGACCATCCCCCAGCACAGCCAAGTGCAGGCCATCTCAGACACCTGCACTCAGGCCCGTGGTCTTAATCATCTTCTATGCGGACCTGCTGGGTAAAGCCACGAGGAACCCAAGAACAGGCTCCCACAGGACATACATAACATCCCACAGCAGGTAGATATTTGTTATACAAGATAAACACAATCTCAAAAGAAAGAACCTGGATTTGACTTCCATCCCTTTCAGCAGAAGACTAATAATTAACAGTTTAGTCTGGTTACACCATAAGATAAACGGATTTGATATTCTCTCTAGCACATGTGTAGACACAGAGTCATGTCCCTCTTTTGATTTAAAATAGATAAGTAGATATTTACACAAAGTATTTTGATTCGAGTCCTGGTCAATTGTAGCCTGGGTTGGCCTCAAACTCTATATAGCCAATGATAACGTTGAACTTCCGATCCTCCTGAGTGGTAGGATAATGGGTGTGAGCTACTACACTCGGGTTTTGTGGAGGTGGAGACTGAACCCAGGGCTTTGTGCAGGCTAGGCAAGTACTCTGTAGACAGAACTGCATCTCCAACCCCATCAAGAGCATTTTATTAAAATCTAAAGACTAATGCAAGGGAAATAATTATATTATAAACATAAAAATTCAATAACAATGTGAAATTGTTCTTTCTCACCACATTTTTTACCCTATGTCACCATGTAAGCTCTCCAGGATCCCCACTTTAATATCTTTACTTAAAGCAATACTTCTCAAAGTGAAGTTCTCCAACCATAGCTTCAGCAGCATTTACACATGGTCCTGAAGCTTTGTGTATGGCCCTGAAAGGAGCCAGCACTGAACACCATTTCCTTTTTTTTTTTAACTTCAAAAAAATTTTTTTTTCATTTTATATACCAACCCCAGTTCCACCTCCCTCCCCTCCTTCCACCTCCCCTCCTCATCCCACACCCCCATCCATTCCTCAGAGGGCGTACGTCCTCTCTTGGGTAGTCAACAAAGTCTGGCATACCAAGTTGAGGCAGGGCCAAACCCTTCCCCGATACCTCAAGGCTGAGCAAGTTGTCCCACCATAGGAAATGGGCTCCAAAAAGCCAGTTTGTACACAAGGGATAAGTCCTGGTCCCACTGCCAGGGGCCCCCAAAACAGATCAAGCCACACAACTTACACCCACATTCAGAGACACTCACTTGCCAATTTCCGGTGGACAGTGAATCCTCAACGCCTTTTCTTCTAGAGCAGCTGTTCTCAAGTTGTGGGTTGCAACCTCTTTGGGGGTTCAATGATCCTTTCATAAGGATTGCATATGAGATAGCCTGGACAGCAGATGTTTACATTATGATTCATAAAAGTGGCAAAATGACAGTTATGAAGAGTAGCAATGAAAATAATTTTATGGTTGGGGGTCACCACAACATGAGGAACTGTATTAGAAGGTCAAAGCATTATTAGAACTGTATTAGAAGGTCAAGAACCACTATTCTAGAGGATACTGGGTAATGCTTGGAGTCCCAGAGGTGACGTCAAATGGTAACCCTGCCTCATTAGTTAGGAGCTCTTAGGCCAGTTGATTAGCCCCTAACATCTTGGTGTTTTGATTTCTTCATGGAGAAAGTGGGATGGTGCTTAACAGGATCCTGTAATTAGACCTGCAAACTCCCAGACTACCCCACTGTCTAGATCAGAGGAAGTTCCCAGTGCAGTCTCTGGTTCTCTCACAGCCATTTTCCAGCAGCCCTTTGGGCATGAGACACTCCAGAAACTCTGCCCACTATGCTCAGCTCCCCCCTTTAAAAAAAACAAAAAATAATTCACTCTGCCTAGTTCACATTTCTCAATACTCCTAGACCCTGCCGCTCTAGTTTGGCGTCAGGTGAACAGCCTGGCTTGACTTACCCTGATAAATGTGTTAGAACAGTCAACACTCTGCTCCCCAGTGGCTAATCTGACCTTCTCAGGCTGTGTTTTCTGGGTTGAATTTCTTATTTCTGAAGCTTCAGTTCCAATATCAGTGAAGTGGGAACAATAATTCTTATATCACAGAAGGTTTGAAACCATTTTTTAAAAAAGCACAGAAAACATCAAATAAGGTATTTGATTGGATGATAATTTTCCAATTTTTTAATCTATATTTTTCTCTTTTATATCTACGAGTATTTTGCCTGCTTGTGTGTCCATGCACCATATGAATGCAGTGCCTGAGGAGGCCAGAAGAGGGTGTTAGAGCTCTCTTTGAAGCTACAGACAGTTGTGAACTGCCATGTGGCTGCTGGAAATTGAGTGCTGGTCCTCTTCAGCACTGAACCATCTCTCTAATTCCTAAATTTTCCAAATTTTAAGTTTTATTCCCATATTTTTTCAAAGGAGCTTAGCTTCAGAGCTCTATATTTCCTCTGAAAACATCACTAGTGCCCTGAGTATGCTCATGAATAATGAGTCCAAAGACAATAGAAAAGTTGCAACTTGTCTTGCCCCCTTACAGATGGACATCATTGTGGAAAGGAAAGCTCACTGTGTTGCAGTAGCCCGCTGGATACTCCATTCCATGCAGACAGGGCAAGAAATCATAGGAAACAGAATGTTTAATTACCAGAGTCAGGGCCCCTGTGGATGTGGTTCAGGGCCCCTGAGGCCAAGTATGGCCTGCTGGCATATATCTATCTCATCTGGTTACCACAGAGTTGCTCAAGACTAGCACAGCGCCTTTCTGTGGTCTTCCAAACATTGTGGTGACTTCCATTTCTGAGCTTTTACACACAGAGGTGCACAAGAACCGTGTCTGTTTCAAGGCGAGCCATCTCTACCTTTAACACTTGGGTCTCAGTGTGACCTCTTGATAAAGTCTGCAGGAAACAAGCTTCTGGGGATAATTTGTCAAGCCAGCCATTGAGCAACAGGGCACAGAATCCTCCCTGACTTCTGCAGATAGGGGCTTACATCTCAGCATGAAATTTGTTTACCCTTATCTTAGCGCGCAAGAACAAATTACCCAGCCTTGTCATAAATCCCCGTGGCTGTGCCTGGGGATCGCTTTCTGTGTAAATCTCCCACAAACTCTGCTTGGCTAGCTGTTCACTTTCGTTCGAGAATTTTCCCTGGCTCCAGGCTCTTGAATGTCATTCACACTGGAGGACATCCTTACTTTTGGAGACAAATGAAAGACAGGAGAGGGCAGCCACAGCCTCTGCAGCGTCAGGAGCCCCTCCTTGCAAGGGTGTGTCAAGATTCCAGCTGCTGGGAAGCTCCACTTCAGCAGGAGAGCCCTGCTCTGATAGCCTGGGAACCAGATCCAGAACTTTTCAGGGCCTAGGCTAAATTCACTGTTGTAGAGTGGTCAGTTTGAATGGATGATTCGCCCAGGGCCGAGAATTTGTGCAATTGTGATGTAAATGGCACTGATAGCCTCAACACCCCGTGGCTGGGCTCAAACTGAAAAAGGGAAAACTTTCTGTAAGGTTAACAAGTAATTTAAACCATCAAGGTAAAGGTCTTTGCCCTAGGTGCCTGGACCTCAGAGAAGACAAGCATAGCCTCGGGATAAACAACATTGGGAAAACATTACCAGCACTTGCTACAGAGACCTGGCCTGTGTATGCCCTGCACATAGAGTGCTCTTAGCTGTCATCAGGCTTCCAGGTACATCACCAGCGAGGCCCACCAAAGTGCAGAGAGGAGAGTGCTGTAAAAATTGGGGACCAACACAGAGACTGCAAGAGAGTTGCCTAAGGCCACAGAGAAATAAAAGAAAGTGCTGGATGAAAGCAAGTGGTTTTTCCAGAGGCTGTACTTTAAATTAGTGCCCCCAAGGACACACCACACACACACACACACACACACACACACACACACACACACACACCACACATACACACACACAGACCACAAACACACACCCATACACATACATACACACACTAAACACACACCACACACATACACACACCACACACATACACAAACTGCCTGGAGACCTTGTAAAAATGCAGCACACCTTAGCAGTTCAGGGTCACCTTGCATTATTGAGAAGTTCCCTATGGCCAGTTTGGAGGACCATGAAGCAAGTCACTCGGCCTCTCTGTATATCTTCTATCTGGAGAATACTGAGGAAGCCCACAAAGCCTGGCACTCATTGGGTGGCAACTCAAAGGAATGGTGTGTGTCTCACCAGCCAGTCTTGGACTCATTTCTCAATCCCCAGCAACACTAAAATAAATAAATAAATAAATAAATAAATAAATAAATAAATAAATAAATAAATAAAAATCCTAAAACTTGTCATTATGAGGAAACACATCCTACAAGAACTATATACCATATCAAGTATTCCTGGGCTCCTTCTGCAATTTTGAGAGCAAGCTCCTGACCCTCTGCTGGTCGTAACTTAAGAAGGTCAGGGTCTGCAGTTTCCACAAAGACCCCTGGATCTCTTCTTTAACTCGGAGCAGGAGGGGGCTGGTGTCTCATAAAACCCTGTAACTGCAGTTAAATTTTAATCCTCATAGATAGGCAGTATAGTGCCCCCAGGGCACTGCAAGATACCTGATCACGGAGCAAAAATGCAATTATTTTCATTCTACTCCAAGATCTCTGGCAGGTACGTGCACTAACACAGTTTAGAAAGATTTTCAATAAGGAAGGATGCTACTAGGCAGGTTTACTTAACTCCAGTTAAAAAGAAATCTAGTTAACTAGAGACATTCAGAGGAGAATATTCCAAACAAATCTGCTAGGTTCTGTCTGTAAGACATTTACATAATGAATGAAGAAGCCAAGCCCTCCTGTGGCTTGTGGATAATGACAGGAAGCAGCTAAGGAGCCTTAGGTGAACAAGGAACTGGTCCTTGACAGTTTTCACAGTAATCGTGTATCTCTAGGTGAGGGGAATTTGCCCGGTAGGAATAGGGATCTGTTTTGACCTTGGCAAACAGGCAGACTCCTTCATGCTCAGGTTGGCGTTGTGTGTAAGTGCCTGCAGGAATTCAGTGACTCGGGTCAGCACACTGAAATCCAATTTATTTATCTGTGTTGGCATGCCTCTAGAACCCTAATGATTCACATCCTCCCTTGGTAATTAATTCATTTGTCAAATTAGTCAGGATCCCTGGGTCACCCTCCACCCCATCGCACTCCAGGCAATCTTTATATAGAAGGGTCGGGTTTCCTGTCCCAAAAGGCCCATTTCCCCTCAATCTGTTTCTGAAATCTCCATGGGCAGGCTGAACTCTAAGGCCCCAGCAGAAGCTCTTGGGCTGGCTGTTTTGGGTGAAGCACAGCCTGCTTGGAGTGTGAGAAGGAAGAGGAACAAGGAAGGCTTTGCTAATAGAGATATTTCACCTTGCACAACAGCTCTTTCTTGTCCCCAGTCTGTGACGACAGCAGGATGGACACTGGCTAGAGTGGGAAGGTGGCCTGTGCAAGTGGTTCAGAGTCTTGCCTGGGTCCACACATTCTGGGATGTGTTTATTCGGCAGGGTTCTCCACAGAGACCAAATCAAGAAGCGATAGGCAGGTGGGTAAGAAGGTAGGTAAGTATGCAGACAGACAGGGGATGCATTGGGGAACAGATTCACAAAATGACAAAGACTGATAAGTTCTAATGTCAGTAGTGAGGAGACGGGGACACAGCTGCCACCTTCACTACACTGAGGAATTACACTAAGCTTTTAGGGACCTCAACTCAGGCCAATCCAGGATTATGGCTTCCAAGCTGTGGAGGAATTCAAGACTAGCTAGTATGGTCAAGAAAAGTAGACGATTTTATTGGAGATATATTTTTATTACTTTTTTATTTTCTGAGATTATAATATAATTACATAACTTCCCCCTTCCCTTTCTTCCTTCCAAACCTCCAATACACCCCTCCTTGTTCGCTTTCAAATTTGTGGCCTTCCCCGCCCCCCTCCCCCACTAACTGTTGTTACACGCAAATGCATGAAGATATTTTAATTTAGACTTAGGCATGAGGGCTAAGAGAAAGAAAGGCACTCAGAAGAATGAGACATACCCAAGTGGAGCGTATATGTTTCTCAAGGGAGAGTAGGGGAAATCAAGACATGCCCAAGTGTGAGTACTGTTAGGTCTCAAAGAAACTGGGATCTGTGGCTAACTGAGGTGTGTTTTAGCATGTCAAGGCGCCAGGCTCCGAGTGAGTACCTGTTACAAAAGTCCTCAGCACTTCTTTCCCGACCCCCTGCCCTAGCCCTCCCCACCACTGAGCTTCCCATCCCTTCCCCCAGCTTCTCTGATTCCTGTACAACTCAGCCATTTCGGCAATCTACACACCCTCAGTTCTTCTCTCTTGGCTTCTTTGCATCTCTCCTCTTCCCTCTCTCTTCCCTTCCTCTATCGCTCTCCTCCTCTCTCCCTTCATGGCCCAGTTCAGACTGGACCCTTCCAGCCCCCTCTGGTTGTTCTCTCCCTCATAGCTACAATAAAAACTTTCTCCTCAACCATACCTAGGAGTGGTCACATCCTCATTGTCATGCAAGTGCCACTTGTCTAAGAAGGAGGAGCAATTGTCTTAGTGTTAGCCATATATATGTACCCTCTCAGGTTCCATACACTTCAAAAGGCTTCAAAGAATCTCCTTTTCTTATTCTCTCTCCCTTTTGATCAAAAGAGACAGATACATGAGGTGACTCCTCAGATGCCTTGGATGAAATTCTAATTTGATAGGGGCTGCATAAGGAGATTGGCACATGTCCTTTTCTGGTGGGATTCATAGAAAAGTGCACGCTCATGGCGGGCAGGGGTGGGGGTGGGGGGTGGCGAGGTGGGAGAAAGGCTGTAAGCAGTTGTTAATTGTGGTAGAATGTTTGCTTTGCTGCTGGCAGAAGCTTCAAATGGGTTCTAGAAAGAAGGCATTATTTTTTTTTCTCCACATTTCATGTCCCTAAGACTTCCTGTGCCTTTCAGTTCTGCCTCACCAAGACTAATGGTATATAAGCTGGACCCCTGCAGCAGGGGGGATAGGGGGTGGGATTGTGGTTTGGTCCAGCTCCAAAAGCCTCAGAATCTGTGAAGTCAATGTGATAGCCTGAATCCAAAACCTGAAGATGGGGATGGTGGTAGTGATGGTGTAAGTTTTAGAGCCCAAAAGACCAGGGAACCTGAATCTAGTCTCTAATGGAAAAGATGAAGTGGGGGTGGGGGTGGGCAGAGGGCAGAGAGAGAGAATATGAATCACCTTTGGCTGCCTTTGTGTTCCTCTGGCTCCCAACAAATATGATTATAGTTCCGACTCGGTCCACTTAGCCACGTGCCCATCTTCTCTGAAGATACTCTCTCAGAAAATTTTTCTAAAGAAATTTCTTCCTGGTTTTCTCGTTGTTCCATACTACCGCCACAATGGCGGGCAGCCGGGGTTAGCCATCACAGATGGGGATAAATTCCTTCTGGCCACTCATTTTTCTCAGCTGTAGAATGGGGTTTTCGTGTCATTGCCGTGGTTGGAGCAAATACCCGACACAAAAGTCACATGAGGAAGGAGGGAGTTTATTTGGTTTACAATTCCAAGTCACCGTCTGTCATTTGGGGTCAGTCCAGGCAGGAACTCAAGCAGCAAGCTGCATCAAATACACAGTCAGGACAAAAGGAAAGAAACATATCCGTGCTTTCCTGCTTACATCTAGCTGTGCCCTCACTTCTATGTGTCCTGCCTAGGGTACAGTGCTGCCTACAAATGGCTGGGTCTTCCTCTATCAGTTAATAATGGAAACAAATGCCCACAGACATGCCACAGGTCAACCTGATCTAGATAACTCCTCATTGACACTCTTTTTCCTGGTGTGTCAAGTGGATAATTAAAACTAACCAGCACATGTGGGAATTACATAATGACATGCCTGTCCCATGGAGAGGTAGGGAAATGAAACCAGACAACACAGTGTCAAGCACAAAGTGAAATCCTGCAATGACAAGGCTTCCTTCCTCTCTTTTTTTTTTTTTTTTTTTTTTTTGCAATTTAACAGCTATGCATAGAGCAGTTTAGGCTACCCTGATTTGCAAAAGCTACATAAATACAGCTTTCATATTTACACTTTTGATTTTATCTCTAAATACTCTTTGTTTGGCATCCTCAACTGATTTCCATAGCTTAGTTCTATACACTCACTAATCTATTGCTTCAAAATTCCTACTGATCACTTGGCGTGATCAAATGAGAGCCTTATAGGCAGGGCTGGATTTCAGTCCTCCTTCATATTAATTTGGTAACTAGATCAAAGCATGATAGCACAAGGGTGCTAGGAACTCCTAGAACTCAGCTGCCAGATTCTATCAGGCTACTCTGTAGAACACAAACCCTCACCCTAGACCAAAGACAAGTCCTGGCTATTTGCAGCAAGACCTCTACCCCATCCCTCATTCAAATCACTCAAAAAACTATCGACCACCTCCCAACAGAACCAATTTCAGCAAAAATCCTTTTTTTGATATTTATTCTTCATAAGTCATCATCATTCTCCTCTTCTTCCTTCCTTCCATCCCTCCCTTCTTCCCCCTCTTTCTTCCATCCATTTTTCCTGCCTTCCATCCCTGCTTCCTCTCTCCCTTCTTCCTGTCTCCTTCCCCCTTTCCTCTCTCCCTTCCCCTTCATTCTCTGTTTTCCATCTTGAATTACATTTTACTGTTACATTTGTCCTGGTTCCACTGACCACCTCAGTTTGGCAAAAAATGATCAAATATGCAAAAGTCATTATGATTGTCTGAAGATAATAATATTCTCTTACCCTGACCCAGAGTAGACTATCAGGCTCATGCAAAGAAAGATTCATTTACACTGCATGTATTTATTAAGCCTTTAAAATGTGGAGGTCACTACACTGGAAGATGGGGGTGCAAATGTGGCATCTCATAGAGTAAGTAGGCTTTTAGATGGGCAAGCACTCCAATAGTAAGCAACATGCCCAGCCCAAGACTGTTTTCCTAGAGGGGAGAGTAACAAGGAGGCATCAGAACGTTAAACCCCTCCCACTGTGTGTTATGTAAGAGACAAGGGGCTGAGGAAGAGTGAGGTTGATAAGATGCTGGTGTGCCCAGTGCCTGGAGGGTTTGAGCTGAGGCAGAAAGAATGCAAAGCATTCAGTTTAGGAATGTGTAGGACTCAGGGTATCCCAGGTCCTGAAAAGAGCCTTGTCAAGGCCAGAGATAATCACGATCTTCCTGTGAACAGAAAAGCCAGGCCTGGGGCAACTGGGCAGAGTAGGGAAACAGGAAGCTAGGAGGAAATGAGGTTAGAAGGACAGGAGGATTAGACATGGCCGTGGACAGGGGCTAAGAAGGTGACTCACCCAAGAATCGAAGAAGGACGTGAAGAATGAAGACAGAACACCACAGCTATACTAGTAGCGACTGTCTGGGCTGGGGTGAGGTGCTGGCTCAGAGGTAATTTCACACCACGGTACTGCCTGGTGTCTGATTTGGACTGTGCAAATTGTGTACGCTAGTTGTGTACCCGTGGGCAAGCTGCTTATATGTTTTCCCGTTTTCTCATTTGTAAAATGAAGACAGGGCAGTGAGTGCTTCCCATGCAAGGATGCAGGATACATATGGAGCTCTTAGGGTGCCCGGTACAGTAGCACTAAAAGTCACTAGCTGCTATTACTTGTCGCCACCTCTGAAGTGTGAGCCTCAAGCTCACAAGCTCAGAATCATTCTCCGTCAGGCCATTACAGTGGTTCGCAGTAACCCAGCTCATAGTCTGGTATAAACCAGAGTGGCAGCTTGCTGATAGACAAGGACAGAAGGAACGAAGGGAGGCAGAGAGGAAAGAGAGAAGGGAGGGAGGAAACAGAGAGGAAGGGAGAAATGGAAAGAAAGAAGAAAGGGAATAAATTATCAGGTAATTTGCTGTCTCCATCAGTGTTTCCACCTAGAAGCCAAATGCCACTCAGAGGGTCATTTAGTCATCAGGGAGTTGAGCATGCTCAATCATGCTAGTGCTGAATGCCCTGACAGTGATAGGCAGCTTTAGGGAACTTATCCCAGTGGAAATTCCTCCTCACTTAACCACTTCTCCGGGTTCTTCAGGGAGCTCTCTGCTGTAGCAGGAAGTTTATGATTTAGGTATTATTCTACAGAATATGATGGAACTGAAGGTGGGGACTTTGGGGGGTGCTTGGGCTACAAGGATGGCTATTGTAGAATATTATTTTAAGGTGTGTTACTTTTGTTTATGTTGCATTTGTTTAACTCTGCGAAGCTGTGTTACTGTGCCTGTCTGAAACACCTGATGGTCTAATAAAGAAGTGAATGACCAATAGCAAGGCATGAGAAAGGACAGGCAGGGCTGGCAGGCAGAGAGAACATATAGAAGGAAAAGAAGAAGTAGCCAGAGAAGGAGGAGGACTCTAGTGGCCAGCCACCCAGCTACACAGCAAGCCACAGAGTCAGAGTAAGGTGTACAGAAGTAAGAGAATGAGAAAAGCCCAGAGGCAAAAGGTAGATGGGATAATTTAAAGTTAAGGAAAGCTGGCAAGAAACAAGCCAAGCTAAGGCCAAACATTCATAATTAAGTATAAGCTTCTGTGTGTGATTTATTTGGGAGCTGGGTGGCGGGCATCTCAAAAGGGCAAAAACACCAACAACAGATGGCGACCTCACATACGAAATTAGTGCCATCGTACAAGACTCCAGACAGTTCTCTTGCCATTTATTTGCCTTAAGAAGTACAACCAGAAGATGTCAGTCTGCCACCCAGAAGACAGCCCTCACCTGAGCCCCTGGCTCCCTGTCCTACTTGGTTTTCTATTGCTGTGGTAAAATACCATGGCCAAAAGCAACTTTGGGGGGTAAGAATTTACTTGGTTTACATATTCTGATCACAGTCTAACATAAAGAGAAATCAGTGTAGCAATTCAAGGCAGGAACCCAGAGGCAGGAACCAAAGCAGAGGCCATAGAGCAGTGGTTCTCAACCTTCCTAATGCTGCGATAGTTTAATAGAGTTCTTTATGTTGTGGTGACCCCCAACCTTAAAATTATTTCATTGCCACTTCATAACTGTAATTTTATTACTGTTGTGAATCATAAATGTAGATATCTTCTATGTGGGATATTTTTGACCCCCAAAAAGGTTGCTGCAACCCACAGGTTGAGAACCAACCATAGAGGAGTGGCTTGAGCATCATGGCTTCCTCAGTTTGCTCTCTCTCTCTCTCTCTCTCTCTCTCTCTCTCTCTCTCTCTCTCTCTCCCCCCCCCCCCCTCTCTCTCTTTTTCTGGTTTTTTGAGACAGGGTTTCTCTGTGTAGCTTTGCGCCTTTCCTGGAGCTCACTTGGTAGCCCAGGCTGGCCACAAACTCACAGAGAGCCACCTGCCTCTGCCTCCTGAGTGCTGGGATTAAAGGTGTGCACCACCACCGCCTGGCAGTTTGCTCTCTTATACAACCCAGGACTACCTGCTGAGGGGTGGCACCACCAACATCAATCATTTCTCAAGAAAATGCCCAGTGGATTTGCCCACGGGCCAATCAAATGGAGGCATTTTCTCAGTTGAGGTCTCCTCTTCCCAGACAACCATAGCTTGTGCCAATCAGACAAAAAAAAAAAAAAGCCAAACTAACCAGCACACATCCCATCTCAGATTTCCAAGACAGAACTGTGAAAGTGACTTTCTGTGTCTGTACCCCACCCACCACACACACACACACACACACACACACACACACACACACACACACACTTTCTTATCCAATGCTATTAAAAAGACCAGAAATGACTACAGCAGGTATTTTGGTACCTTTGGGACCCGATGTATTCTATGTGTCACTGTTCTGCTAGGAAGGACAAGGTCAGCATCCTTCTCTGTAGTCTGAGGAGTAACGTCCTTGAAGACAGACACAGAAAGAGCAATGAAAAAAGCGGAAGGAACGCAGTCCAACACACAATGGCCACAGATGCAATCTCCATTTTTATAGCAGCCACATTTTCAAAGGGAAAAGAGGCAGATGATATTGATTTTGGTAATATATTCCGTGCTACCTAAAACCTAATTATCACCATTTCAACATGCCATAAATATACAAAGTATGGTTTTGTGTTTTGTTTGGTTTGTGCTACTACATCCTAGAATTTACTGAGCACCATGCACCTAGGATACATTTCAAGTCAGATACCCAGTAGCTATACCTGACTGATGGATACCATGCCAAGTAGCATAAGGTTATATGTCTCAATGCACCTGAATTTGATTCAAAGACCCATCTGAAGTCCAAATGTCTAGCCTATTGTGTTGGTCACAATATAGACACTTATTAAATTTTAGAATTGATATTCCCTTTGTAAATTGAAAAGGATTCATACTGTGAAGACTGCTGTGGAGATGAATAGAGATGGCCCATAAAAGTACTTTTAGTTATTCAACTATAGTTTACTGAGCCTACCATATACCAAGAACTTTCCCAGGATTTTGGAGGTACCCCAGTAAACAAAACAAGGACCAATAACTTTCAGAGCTTATAATATGTGAGAGATGACAACCAAAAAAAAGTTACTAACTTAAACAAACTAGTAAAAAGGAACAAGTAAGTAAGCTAAGTAATTCGCAACAGAGCAGAAAGGGAGCATGAGTCTCCATTTCCACTGGGTATCAAAACACCCAAGGCTGGGTACTTAATGAAAAGAAAAGCTTATTTACTCAGTTTGAGAGGAGGTAGGCTTCTGCTTGGCCCATGCCTCATGGTAGATGACATCACAATAGCTGTGGCATGCACAGGATAGAGATCACATGATGAGACAGGAAGTCAAACGGATTTGGAGTTCAGGCTTACTCTTTTCTAACAGCTTGCACTCTTGGGAACTAATCAGGAATCCAGAATCATCATAATTCCTTCCACTGGAAGTGCCACCAATGATCTAACCACCTCTGAGAGCTCCCTTTTTCAAGATGCCACCACTTCAATACTCATGGTAATGACCAAGCCACAGACACAGGGGTCCTTGGAGGTACATCTAAGTCACTGCAAGGCATAAGAGCATAGATGGGAAGACACGAGGTTTTTAAATAACCTCATCAGGGATGAGTATCAGAAAGCTGGCATCCTAATGAAGACTTAAAAGAGCATGATAAGATTTGCAAGGGCGAGTACTCCAGGCAGAAGACATGGGCAAAGTTTAGGTTCTGAGAGACAAGTGTGCACACTGCCATGGGGAAGGGAGTAATGAAGGGCCATCTTGCCTTAAAGTAATGGGAAGAAAGCTAGTAGAAGAACCTTGGACACTATGGTAGGAACTCCCCACCCCTCTCCAAAGCAGATGTGGAGTCACATAAGGATTTTGAGCACAGAAATAACTTGGCTTCTCTCACAGTGGTGCAGGATCTCTGGCCCTGCTGGGATGTGAATGATGGTAGGACAGTTACAGATCCATGGGATGCCTTCATCCTAGGTCTGGAAAAGTGCACTCAGAAGGGAAGACAGGGATTGGTTCTGTAGATTGCTGAGCCCTCCTGTGCCCCACATGCTGGGCACCCTACCCTACCTGCCCTGAAGAGTGTCACACTGAACAAATGCTATCTTCTACTTCGTGTCACAGCCTGTCTCCTTGAAAGCATGAAGAAAGCACAGGGAAAGGGAGGTGGGGTGTGCTCTCTGAAGCCCCTGACTATTGACAGTCCCTCCTTTTTTTAATAGCCATTCCTCCCTTTTGTACACAAGAAGTGCAGAATAAGATTCTTGGAATTTAGATTTTTTTTTTTCTAATCCTCACATTTGGATTTGCAGATATGCCAATATTTGGATTCGGAGAGCTGTAATTTAACCCAGTCTCTCCCCTGGAACCGCCTGGTGAAATGCATCTTTCATGAGGCTCCTGCAGGAGTCCAGCTACAAGCTCAGACTCCTGAGCACAAATCACACTTTCAGCAACATCGACAATATGATCACAGGGCCCCCTGAAGCAGTGGGTCTGCTGGAGGGGCCAGCTCCATCTCTTCTCTTTTAGAAACAACCTGCTATGAGGAGAAATACCTGGACAGCAGGTGGGGTGGTTTGAGGTTCCAGCCCTCAAGTGCCGCTCCCACCTCCTTCTCAAGGGTCCTCCTCCTTATCCCTGTCCATATGCAGAGTGGCCTCTGGCCAGCCTGCTGGAAAGAGTCTAGTCTGGTGATCTGTGGAACAATGAAACAGAGACTCTTGATTAGACAGCCTCTGGTGCTTCTCTCCTTACTCTGGAGGTTGTGTGGATGCTTAATGCTCCTATGCTGATTTTATATCCAAAGTCTGGCTGGCTTGGAAGATAAAGGAACATAGTTGCCGGTCAGTAGCTCTCAAAGGTGAGGTAGGTGCAGCAGTTATTACCTATCCCAGAGAATGAGACTTAAAAGCAAAAATCCCAGAATGAGTATTCAAAGCATGGACTCTTTGGTTGGATGACTCTGTCTCTGCCTCACATAAGGCCTATTAATAGTGAAGTCTCTGAATACCCGATTCTCCTGCTTTCTTTGTCTACTCTTTCCTATCCCTGAAACATGCCCAAATCAGTTCTCATGATAGCTCTTGGTTCGTAGAAGACAATGACCAAAACAGCAAGGCACCCAAGATGACCACTGACACCATTTGCTTTGGGCCAAGAAATATTCAGAACTAAAACCATGCAAGTCCCTGGCAAACCAAGAGAAGCTGGTCACTCAGATCTGCTGGTTTCCGACCAAGCAAACACACACAGGATGGGAGCACTCCAGCCCTACCCCAGCCTGCTTGATTCAGTGTAAAAACCAGCCTTGGAGGCAGCCAGCTTCATACCTGAATCTGACCTCTTCAGACCTCTTCCTAATAAGGAGTAGAACTCATACTTCTTTTGGACTTAGCATGCTTAGAGGGGAGACATGAGCATCAGGACTGCGTGGAGATTTAGTACAGTGAAGGCCACAGCAGTTGGTTATCCTTCTACTCCTTACACAGAATCATTGTCTGGCTTTTACATGGGTTGTGATCCATGGCCAGCATGCACATGGCCTATAGGATATACAGGGTACTTATACATATAGCTTTCCCGTGAACATCTGCAGTGAGACAGAGATCGCCAGCCTTACCAGAAAGGCTGGGAAACTGGGCCCAAAATGGAGAAGAGACAACTCTAACATCATACCCTTGGCAAACACAAGGAATGAAAAGTTATCGGCTCCAACCTGCCACTGTTTACTTTCCAAGACGTCCAGAACCTCTCAGGGAGGATGGGTAGAGATCTGATTGGGGGTTAAGATGTAGGTTGGTATAGAGGAAACTGGTTTTCAGAAAATACTATTATATCTGTGAGCTTGAGGCCCAGCCTGAAGTCTAGACAGGCAGAAGTCTAGATTGCCTAAGCAGCAGTTCACTGATCCCCTGGTCTGTACATTCTTGAAGTCACGTCTTTCAACCCGATAGCTCTCCCTTCTTGCCGTGTCAGACTCTGGGCCTCCTGGGGTAGAAAGGTCAATTCTCAGTTCATCCAGTGGCTTGGACAGGAACTCTGAGAGTGAGTCACTGGCATTCAGTACAAGTTGTTTTTATTTAATTTCCTCTTAGAGGAGGCGTGGAGAATGAAATTTGGGTTACTGTGTTGAATGATAAAATTACAAAGTACTTCAGGAAACCAAAATGCAAATACAACAGCCACTAATGAGACGACTTTGCTGACTCCATTTTTGGCTCCTGAGGTTTGGTCTCATTCTCATGTCTGGGTCATCCACAAGACCTGTTTCTTTTCCTGTTCTACAGTCCAGAATGGCCAGAGGGACAAGCTGAGCCCCCGGGGCCTGCCTGTCTCTATCAGCATCTCCCAGACCTGTCTGCTATACACTCCATGTTCAGCCTTGTTTTTCCCTCTTCCCTGAACACCCCAGCTCCATCTTACCTCTGGCTTTTGCTTTTGGTCTTCCTTCTGGAGGGGATACCAATGCCAACCCTTCTCATCCTGCATGTCTCAGCCCAAATTTTCGTTCCTGGGGCGTCCTCTTTGACCATCTTTTGTAAAGTAGGTCACTTCCCTGTCATGCTCTCCTTCTCTTCAGCTATTCAATCCCAGGACGCTGTTTTACCTTCCTTGCAGCCCTGATCTCAGATACTGTTATATTCATCCGCTTTTTTATCTCATGCTTCCTTGTCTTAGTTAGAGTGTCTATTGCTGTGAAGAGGCACCATGACCATAGCAACTCTTATAAAGGAAAACATTTAATTGTGGTGGTGGCTTACAGTTCAGAGGTTTAGTCCATTATCATGATGGTAGGAAGCAAGGCAGCATATAGGCAGCCATGTTGCTGGAGAAGGAGCTGAGAGTTCTTACATCTCAACCCACAGGCAACAAGAAGTGGTCTGAGACACTGGGCATGGCTTGAGCGTATATGAGACCTCAAAGCCCACCCCCCTAGTGACATACTTCCTCCAACAAGGCCACACCTACTCCAACAAAGCCACACCTCCTAATAGTGAGCTTATAAGGGACAATTCCATTAAACTACCACGAGACAAAAAAGCCACAGTGACTGATACACTATGAGCTGATAAAAGCAGACACTCCAATGTCTGTTAAATGTCATAGACTCTGTCTCTGTTTTAAAACAAGAGGTTAAGAAAGTAAAGCAGACATGTGTGATTTCCCATCTTCCCAGTTTGGGAGATAATATAGCCTCTCTAAAGCTTTCACTCTGAGAAGCCACTCAATGGTAGCTACTCCTGATTTTAGAATTTTGGTAACCCAAGCGTCTAAAACACCAATGGCAAGGCCTTTGTCATCCATCATCAATCCACAGGCTTTGAGATCCACTCTGCTCTGAGTCTCCTCTATTTCCTATTCCTGTACATCAGGTCACTGAGTCCTGAAGACTTATTCTTGCAGAGGACCAAAGTTCAGCACCAAAATCGGGTGTCTCGCAAACAAACCCACATGCAAACTTACACCCACATAAAATTAAAATTAATAAAAATAAATCTTAAAAACTAGAAATGAAAGAAAGACTATTAAATATTTAAATTAGCGTTAAGCCGGGTGACAGAGTCCTTGGGAGGCCAAGGCAGGAAGATTGAAAGTTCAAGGTCTGCCTTGGCTAGCTACATAAAGAATTCAATGCCATCCTAGACAACTTAGTGTGACTGTGTGTCAAAGAGGAAAAATGAGAAGAAAGAGGGGGGGAAACAGTAGAATGCATGCCTAGCATGTACAAGGGCCTAGCTTCAATCCTGGGTACCGCAAATAATAAATAGATAAATAGTAAGTGTATGAGTTAGAAAACAATGGGAAATAGCATATAATCATGAGCTGAATTATACATAATCAAGCGATAAGGTGTGAAGTGTATGTATGTGATATGGAAAAGGGGGGTCAGCAGAAAGACTTCTAGGGCCAGGGAGGAGCTCTCCGTAGGTGAGGTGACAGGTCCAAAGTGGAAGCAGCCACAGAGGACACATTTGTAAGGCAGCCACTCAGCACTGCCTTAGCTCTGATGCAGTGGTTCTCAACCTTCTTAATGCGGTGGCTCTTTAATACAGCTCCTCATGCTGTGGTGACCCCCTACCATTTTCACTGCTACTTCCTAACTATAATCTTCCTACTCTTATGAATCATAGTGCAAATATCTGATATGCAGGATATCTGATATGTGACCCCTGTGAAAGGGCTATCTGACCACCAGTGGGGTCGTGACCCACAGGTTGACGACTGCTGTGAGCCTCCTCAGCTCTAGCTTTTTGCTGCTTACCATCCTGGGTAATGAGTCCAATGGGTTTATAACTTTAGGTTTTTTCCAATAAATCGGATCAATTTTTTTTAAAGATTTATTTATTTATTATGTATACAGTGAGTGTTCGGCCTGCAGGCCAGAAGAGGGCACCAGATCTCATTGTAGATGGTTGTGAGCTACCATGTGGTTACTGGGAATTGAACTCAGGACTTCTGGAAGAACAGCCAGTGCTCTTAACCTCTGAGCCATCTCTCCAGCCCTCATTTCAATTTTTTTATTAAATAATTATTTGAGATGAACAAAGTCTTTTTTGGAGCCTTTGTGTAACCTCTGACCCAGTGATCTAGGTGGCCAGATGGAAGCTGAGCCCTAGACATTCATTACTTTTAAAAAAAAAAAATCTGGCCGGGCTGTGGTGGCGCACGTCTTTAATCCCAGCACTTGGGAGGCAGAGGCAGGCAGATTTCTGTGAGTTCAAGGCCAGCCTGGTCTACAGAGTGAGATCCAGGAAAGGCGCAAAGCTACACAGAGAAACCCTGTCTTGAAAAACCAAAAAAAAAAAAAAAAAAAAAAAAAAAAAAATCTGTACCAGAGGCTGGTTATCAAATGTTGATTGCCTCATAAAACCAGGACATCACATAGTTTTTTTCTTTGTGTGGTGTGTGTGTGTGTGTGTGTGTGTGTGTGTGTGTGTGTTTCAGGGGATCAAACTCAGGACTTCCCACATTCTAGGCAAGCACTCTACCATGGATCTATATCCATCCCTTAGGAAGTAATACTTGGTCTATGGCAAATTTCCCCCTCTGCCATCTTCTAAACACTTATTAACTGAATGACTACCAAGTAAGATGACGTGATGTCTGTTACCTCTGAACTTTAGAAGTGGCCAGCTCAATAACTGAACTTCTACTGTGATAATAAGAGAATGAGAGGCAAGCAAGTCCAGCTATCTCACCCATTAGGGTTTGATCCCCAGGTGCTGACAGCAGTCTATTATGGAGCTGTTCCCTCCTACAGATTCCATCTCCAGACAACCCATCCAGCGTCATCAAGGGGCAAACTGGCCCCCAGAATCTGACCATAGGTTTCCCCATTCAACAGACAAGTTCTAAGTGGAACATTCGTCTCTCTGTGCGCACATGGTAGGAACATGTGGCCCCTGAAGGATATTGTGCAAAGGTCCAGGAACTGCTCTCCTAACCTCATACATCTGCAGTCAGAAAATATTGGAATTAAAGCTTCAGGATACACACAAATCTCTCTTTTTGGTCTAGCTCATACTGTGATCTTATGCTTGCTGAAGGACTAACTTCCATCACAGCCCTGACAATATTGATTGTTCTGGCTTAAAGGTACATAAGTAGATTGATTTTAGTTTCCCCTCTCAAACTAAAAAGGATCATAGTAGTGTTAGTATTTTCCTGTTTCCACCGGTTGGTATACACTGAATGAATAAATAATAATGTTACTTGGAAAAATGTGGTCGATGGAAAGCAAGGTGCATGTCTTGAATTGCACTGTGAACTGGTTTCGATGCTTCCTACCCTTGTCCATTTTGAGTGGCACCATGGATTCTACACCGTCCATTCTGACCCATTGTTTGAAAAAAAAAAAAAAGATCATTTTCGTGGTTGAGGTCTGGGGTGCAGAAATGAACCCATCGGGGGAAATGTGTCCTCTTGTGGAGGTTAATAAGCATCAGGGCTGTCACTTCCCTCTAAGTCAGGGGGAAGGAAATATATTCACCAGGGGCCTTTGTTAATTTGTTTCTAATTTAAGGACAATTAGGCAATTGTACACTCCCACCCAGCTTCTGCATGATTTCTCTCTCTACTAGATAAAAAAGAAAAAGAAAAAAATCTGGAAACAAAGAAGTCTGAAATTTTTGGCTTCATTTGACTGGACACCTAGTAGTCAGTTACCAGGGAGCCTGGGAGCCAGCCAATAACTGTTTTATACTGTTTCCTCTTTCTGGCAAAAAAATTGTTTTCTACTGTCCCAAAGTATTACTTGTTCTGGAAATACTTCTTAGCTGAGATGTTTCTTGAGCTGTTGCAGCATAGAATCCTTTAGGTCATAAATACGTTCTGTACAAGAAAAAAAGCAGTCCCTCCCTCTTTAGATACTTCATCTAAGAAGAAATGGAAGGCGACGAGGAAGAAACACCAAATTCTTCTGGCCTCTCGCATTTCTTTATTTCCAGGTGGCATTTAACTTCCAACTTTGCAGAACCCCAACAGGAAGGCAAGCCTCCTCAGGGCGGTGCAGGAAGCCCGCTCCCGCGGTGGGGAGTCTATGTACCAGCGGGATTTAAACCCGCTACAGAGGGGGCGTGGCCCGGGAAAGGCGGCGCAGCTCGGGTAGGCGGGGCGGGGGCGGGTCTCCGGGAGGCTAAGCCTCGTTCAAGAAAGACCTGAGCTCCGGGAGCCAGTGTCTGTCTCTTTAAATGCCAAGGGCTGCGCTCCCGCCCGGGAGCCCAGAGCCGGATCTACAATCCCGTCCCTCCCGCTCCGGCGCTTGTTGCTCGCCCGGCCCGAGCGGGAGCTGCGGACCCCGGGAAGCCCAGCTACCTCCTTCTGCTTTCCTCTTCGTGTTCCACCTTCCGGGAGATCTGCGTGAGGGTTTGTACAGCAGCGAGCGTGAACAGGCATTGCCCCCAGCCCCATCTTCAATTCTTGGGGCGCTACGCAGCCGCGCGGGGCGGGAAGGGGAGAAATGCGTCCTTCCCCGCTGCCTAGCTTCGCCCCGGTCCGCGCTGGGAGAGGAGGCACTGCGGAGCCCACACCTGCAAACTCGTCCTAGAAGTCTCAGGGTGCGGCGGGGCGCCCCTCCCGGTCCCCCAGGGCTTCTACGTCTCCGCGAGTGAGTCGGCGCAGGTAATCCGAACCCCAGGGCAGGAGCGCGGGGGAGGAGCCGGCAAGCTGCAGCAAGGACTTGTCGCAGGTGAGCCAGGTGGGGTGGCTCACCTGCTACGGCCATGTCGAGGGGGCCTCTCTGGTTCCTAGAGGGTGCAGTCTTTGTGGGGCGTCTAAAGCCTAGTTAGGATCCGGAGTGGGAGGGGAAGTTGGGAAAAGAGAAGGGAATTGGAATAAAGTTTCTATTTCCTTCCCCCCCTCTTGCCCAGGGTTGGCAGGTAGGGCGCGGGCGGAAGCTGTAGGCGCAGCTGATGCAATGGGCTTTGGACGGGGCCAGGTGATGGCTCGGGGTTGGGGAGAGCTGGAGTGGCCATATCTCCAGTAATCGTGACCTAAGAGGTGGAGGAACGCGAGGAAGCTCGCTTCCTAGACTCCCCCTAAAATGGCTCCAGGTGCTCGGCCCCCACCCGTTCTTTTTCCAGAACAAAACGTCTTTCCCTTAAGTGGCACCTACAAATACATTTTTCCTCGTCTCCTTTTCCAACAGGTGGCTTTAGCTCCTGCCCCGGGACCAGTGCCAATGACTCTGCTGGTGGTTTCGCTTTCTCCTCTCGCAGTCCTGTGAACCAGCGTCCACAACGTGATGGGCAATCAGGTGGAGAAACTGACCCACCTAAGTTACAAGGAAGTTCCCACGGCCGATCCGACCGGCGTGGACCGAGACGATGGGCCCCGCATAGGAGTCTCTTATATTTTCTCCAATGACGACGAAGATGTGGAACCGCAGCCACCGCCCCAGGGGCCTGATGGCGGAGCGTTGCCGGACTCCGGGGACCGGCCTCCCCTGCCCCCGCCGCAGCCCTATGACCCGCGGCAGCACGAGGTGGAATGCTCGGTGTTTTATCGCGACGAGTGCATCTATCAGAAAAGCTTCGCGCCGGGGTCGGCGGCGCTAAGCACCTATACACCCGAGAACCTGCTCAACAAGTGCAGTCCAGGCGACCTCGTGGAGTTTGTGTCGCAGGCGCAGTACCCACACTGGGCTGTCTATGTGGGCAATTTCCAGGTAGTGCATCTGCACCGACTGGAGGTGAGCAACAGCTTCCTGACCGACGCAAGCCAAGGTCGGCGCGGCCGCGTGGTCAACGATCTGTATCGCTACAAGCCATTGAGTCCCAGCGCTGTGGTGCGCAACGCGCTGGCGCACGTGGGCGCCAAGGAGCGGGAGCTCAGCTGGCGCAACTCGGAGAGCTTTGCCGCCTGGTGCCGCTATGGCAAACGTGAGTTCAAGATCGGTGGCGAGCTGCGCATCGGCAAGCAGCCCTACCGTTTGCAGATTCAGCTCTCGGCTCAGCGCAGCCACACTCTCGAGTTCCAGAGCCTGGAGGACTTGATCATGGAGAAGCGGCGCAATGACCAAATCGGACGCGCGGCGGTGCTACAGGAGCTCGCCACGCACCTGCACCCGGCTGAGCCAGATGAGGGCGACAGCGATGCGGCTCGGACTACACCGTCTCCCCTGCGCCCCCCTGCACTGGGCTCCGAGGAGGAGGATGGAGACTCGGTGGTGCACTGATACTTAACCTGGGCTCAGAGCTGCAAAAGGGAGCTGTTTGCAACGGCCGCGCCCCTTCCTCCCCACCCATACCCACTTCATCTGGGCCCCATTTGATATTCTTGGGCCTTTTGGAAAACGCAGAGTTGGTGAAATGCACAGCCGACTTTGGACGGGGGAGGAGGAAGGGGACGGAGGGAGCAGGTAGGAGCACTTTGGCTGGTGGGTGGCCAAAGGGAGCATTTTCTTCCAGCCGCCTCAGTCTACCTTCCTTTCTGAGGTGAGGTAAAGTGTAAATTTGCTTGGAGTTTCAACCCTGATAGATCTGGGGCCAAATTCAACCCTTCCTATATAAGCAGGCTTGGGGAATTTCAGAGCACCTATGCCCTGCATTAGGCCTCTGTCCCTTTCAGCTTGGAGGATGCAGGGTACAAAGGCCAGAGGGGGTTGGGGAGGCGCCGCCACGGGGCAGCTGGAAGAGCTGCTTATCTGCTTCCCCCACTGAGCTGTGCTTGGGATCGTAGTGATTTATTTTATGGGATTCCCGGGGCACAGGTCTGCTGAAACCACAAGATCTGGGAGCAGCAGACCGAAACCAAACAGCCCTGTATTAAGTGCAACAAATACTTTAGCAAACTCAGGCTACAGGCTACAAACAGACTCTGCTACCTCCCTCCTCCCTGTCCCCAAGTACCTCCTTGGGAAGCTGACTCTAAACAGAGTCTCTGGCTCACAACCCTTCCCCGTCCATCTCCACCCCCTTCTCCCCCTCCCCCACCCCGGTTACAAGTAAATCATTGTCAAGGGCCAGGCAGAGAAAGGATTCAATTAAGGTACCGTTCTGCTGCCTCTGTTTTTGGCCTGCCGCTGTGGACTCTTAGAGCTGTGGCGGTGTTATCAAGGGAAGCAATAGCCCTTTGTGTCTCTGATCTAATTAAACCTGCTTGGCGTGTTCATCTGCAGGTCACAGATGGGGTTGGCTTGTGCCACCCCATAAAATATCCTCTAGGGAATCTGCCAGCGATGCCCTGGCAAGAATTAAATCTCTCCTATCCCCTTGCTGAATGGTGAGGATAACCCTGTACAGATAAAGCTGGACCCAGGGTTCTTTCTGCCTTTTTTTTTTTTTTTCCCCTCTTCTTGGTTTGCTTTCCTCACCATGGCTTTGTTCTGCCTGGTGGTAAATCCTAGGTTTCAGACAGTTGCTGTGGTAGGTAGGGTTAGGGTTAGGTTCACTTTACCACGTATGATTGAAGTTTAATTCAAGGTGCAGAGTCTTGTTATATGGACCCAGTTTCTTTGTGGCTTGGAGAACATACCATTCCGAGCCTTTTCTTAATTGAGTGGTGACATGAGTCCCACAGATTTTGATTATGGTCCCAAATGTAGGTTGGTGATGGTGGAATGTATCATTGGCTGACTGACAGGTAGCAATTGGGTCGGCTGCTGAACTTCTGTGCACTTTAGTACAAGGCTTTAAGATGTCGGCAGCCCTGGCCCCTGAACTGTGGGCGGGCCTTTGACTGCCTGTTAACTGCTCTCAAAGTTGAGCCTGGTTAAAGGCCTTTCCTGCCTTCCACATGCAGTCCTTGTACTGTAATTGGACAAGTAATTTGTGAACTAGATTTTAGCCACTGGAACAGAATCTTACTTGAGTGCCCTGAAGCCATGGCCATTGTTGGGCTTCTTGCCTGGGGAATCACACTTTTTTTTTAGACATAAAAGTTGAGAGCCTTTTTTTTTTAAAGCCTAGATCTTCATAGTACCTCAGCATGAAACTTTTTCATTATAAAGGCATTAAATGCATTTTCTGCTTTCATAGTGATTACCAAACAAGTCCTTGTTCCTTTGAATGTTGAAGATGAACTGTACACTAGCCTTGGTTTGGGACATTGGAGGAGAATCAGTTTCTAATTGGGAATGTAGATCTGATTTCTGTGTACATGAGTACACAGCTATGTGTTTATATGGTCTTGTTCTTGGAACAGCAGAGCAAGATAAACACAGGAGGCGATGACATTTAGGAAAACCTATGTCTAACAGATTGGGGTTAGTGAAAATGGAAATTGATGCCCACTGTGTGGACGACAGGAGAGGAAGAGTCAGAACAGCTGTTAGCAGCAGCTCTGGGATAGCAAACCATTCCTGCTATCCATCCCAGCCTTTTTCATCACCACCCCTACCCCCCGAAAAGAAAGTCTGTTCACGCTTAGTGTAGCAGGTGATTTGTATTAGCCATAGAGTGCCCCCAAAGGAAGAACTCATAAGATCCACCCTACCGGTAGCATTATTACTTCTTGGAAATAGATCTTTATCAGGTGATATTTTCTGGAATGTGCTGTCAACAATTCAGCTGGGTACCAATGAATATGGAATACTTAGGAAGAGCCATCCCCTTGGAAGTTTCCTTAGGGGTAGAAGGGTTTTAGCAATGGTTCTCAACGTGTGTGTGTCTGTGTGTCTGTGTGTGTCTGTGTCTGTGTCGTTGAGACCCTTTGGGGCACATACTAGATATCCTGTATATCAGATATTTACATTATGATTCATAGCAAAATTGCAGTTATGAAGTGGCAGTGAAGTAATTGGATGGTTGGGGGTCACTACAACATGAAAAATTGTGTGAAAGGGTCTCAGCATTAGGAAGGTTGAGAACCACTGATTTGAAGTAAAGCAGCATCGACTTAGGGCTCTAAGAAGAGTGTTGTATCATCTCTTGGTTTTTAAGACAGCAGTGTTATGGGGGGAATTTTTTTTTTTTTAATTTTTATTTTAATGTCCTGGCAATGGCTATGTCTGGCACTTTAGAAAATAAAAGAATATTTAATAATTTTTGTTTCTCCTTAGGAATAAGACATAGAACTATTTTGTACTGTGAATTACGGACGCTCTTTGAAGGAAAGAAATATTGATTCCAATGTTCTTCCGAAGCTCTGGAGGGGGATAAGCAGGACCCTGTGGAACACATACTAAAAGAAACCAGACAAATTCTATTTTCTTACCCGAGCAAATTTTTTATTGAGACTCTTATGTATGTCAAAGGAGCCTACAACTTCAGCTACACAACTTTTTCTATGGGGAGAACTGGTATTTTGTAGCTTTTATTCCACGTTTAATTAAACATGACTTTGTAGCAGGAAAATGTCTAGCAGAAGACTTTATTGCAGATCTTGAAGATTTTTAGTTTTTATGAAAGTGGTTTCAGTGGTTAAAGCCCCTCAAAGCTTTGGCGCTTCTGAGCCTCATGGCGCCATTGGACAAGAACAACCACATGAAAACATATTTTTTGGAAGCAAAACTTTAATTTTATATGACACATATATACTATGGAAAGCTAAGAAAATTTAAGGACTACTTGTTTTTTCTTTTTTCTTTTTTTCTTAAAATGGGATCCACTGTGTTGAAGACTCTTGATATTATGTGCTTGTCTAGCCATTAAAAAAAAACAAATTAAAATAAAATTGAACATGATCATAGTCATCCAATAGATTTGTTTGGAAAGTTAGATTTTGTGAATTGTTTAAAAAATCAGCATAATGATCAATTTGACTGTTTTATTCATCTTTTCCTTATGCCGTTTTGTTCTTGGTTATAAATCTGTGGCCTGTGAAGAATTACCCATCAGGATACATACTCCACATGCATTTTATTTCCCAGCAAATTGCAGAAACTTTAATTTTGTTGGAGGTTGTATGTTAAATCAACTTTCTTTCACCACTTCTTGAGGAGGAGGTTCTAGTTTGAAATTGTATCATTTCCTTCAAAATGAAGGGCAGTACTTAGTTAAATAAAAGATTGATGACATCTTTTAAGCCATTTCCTCTTCACTCTGTCTTATTAAAATAAAAGCTGTCAAGTTCTTTTGAAAAATGTTATGAGGGTTCCCAATAAACCATCTATTATTAGAGCTCATTGCATTCATCTCTCCACATATACACCTTCTCTTTTGACATTTTTGATCTAAATTCAAGCTACTCAGCTTACTGTAATATGTGTATGTCATCCTTACGTTGTTCAGAGAATAGTTTGGTGGATTCACTTAGTGACCCAAACTCTTGTATTTACCAAGTGGGAATTAACCACCCATTGCTTTATGCTGTCCATGTTCGTGACAAGTGTCTTGTGACCACACATCTTCAATACACAGTTTTCAGAAACAATGGGAATGTTACCAGAAGATGTACTTACGGAATCTACAGTGGGAAGGTCTGTGTTCAGCAACTGGTTTGAACTTTGGGTGGTTTCCCAGCCTCAGGTGAAGCACAATGCTTATCACCTGGCACTGTTGTCATGCCAACAGATACAGGTGTGTGTAGTTGGGAGAACAAATACAACATCTAATAAGGTACCTTGAAGGCCCGCCAGCATTCCCCAGGACTACCTCTGAAACTGCCACCACAGTCTCCAGAGGTTCAAATCCAGGCTGAGAATTTTATGTAACAAAGTTGAGTGGAGTTACAAGAAGCCCAAGCAAGCAGGAGGTCATTGCTACTGTAATCTCAGAGTTCTCATTACACAAGACACTTTGGGGAAGGGAGCCTAATGCAGAATTTCACTAATTCCTTGGTAGCCTTGGTGGAGGCTGCTGTTCCTCCTTCTTCTAAGTGGGCCAGCTTGCTTGATGTGGGAAAATGACATGTTCCAAGCATTTAAAAGGTCCTCTAAAGTGAACAGGCTCAAATAAGTGCAAAAAGGTTTCTATTTCCTTTTACTGAATTTCCTGGGGAAACTGCTTATTAAACAAATATAGCAATTTGCCTGCCGAATAAATGTATTTTCAATCACAATAAGGTACAGTCCTGAGCATTATGAAGGGCCAGAGGGTGTTGAGCCCAGTCCTGCATCAAAGAAGAATGATACTTAATTGAGACTGTATGAGTGTACTCAAACAAGTTGAAGCCAGGGGGAGGTCCTAAGGACAGGGTTTGAGAAACAATAGCCCTTAGCCGCAGCAGTTATCAAGAGTGCTTGAACAGAGTTGCCAGGCAGCTGCCCTTCTGGGTCCATTGGCTTCTGTGTAAGCTTGTGGTTTTGGCAGCGTCTTTTGCTACAGTGACTATCAGACAATCACGGAATGACTAGTCATGACTTCCTGGCTAAGTGACTCCCATCTTGACTCTGATAACTTTCATTTTCTCACTAGGAGCCAGAACACAAAGAAGTTTATGAACACCCCCCCAAATATATATATATATATATATATATATATATATATATATATATATATATATATGAAGTGACCCAGTCCCTGAACTTATTGGTATGGGGAAATCATATATATATGTGTGTGTGTGTGTGTGTGTGTGTGTGTGTGTGTGTTTGTATGTATATATGTATATATATGTATGTATATATGTATATATACATACACACACACACACACACATATATATATATGACAGGTTGTAATAAAGGTGACTCTGTAAAGGGCTGCTTGTTTATAGGAATGCAAATAGAGCAAATGCATACATGTTTAAGTAGAATTTGCAACCCGCAGAGGAGAAGCCTGTAGTCCTGTCATAAAATCAGAAAGAAACACAAGTACCAATAATAGAGATCATGATGTCACTGACAGGACTGATATTTACTAAGTCCTTAGGTAGGAGGCTCCACAATTCCCGTAGTGTACCTGATGTATGACAATAAACCACATGCGTAGTCACTCCTATTTAAAATAGACAAGACAGATAACAACAATCAAATGGCAGAAGTATTTGATTACAGTTGTGATGGAGTTCAGGGAAGATGTGTAGTGTGTAGAAGAGGCTCTCTTCATCAATGAGTCAGAATGCTACATGTCCAGAGGCAGGGGATGCATCCATTGCTTTGGACCGAGTGCAGATCATTCATCAAGGCAGAAAGACTGGAGAGTAAATGAATGAATCCTTAGTGCTTTCAAAATGCCTTTGTTCCACCTCCTGGTACTCATGGACTTCTCCAACTCATTCATGAGTTCCTTTGTTCCTCAGAGCAGAACACAGGCAGCGACCCTTCATAAGAGATTGAGTGGCTGGATGTGTTTTGAGTCGGGTTTTGCTAGACCAAACCCTCCATCATCTCACAGTGGTGTTCGAACTATGTTTTGAACAGGATGAGCATAGCAATGGTTTTTAAGAGGCATAGGGTGGGACAGTCAATGACTATCAGAGCTGGAGATTGTCCTGTTATTACTATGTGGGCCTTAGATTACTAGGTTAGGAAGTAGAGTGTGAATTCAAGCCTTGGCCCAATGCAGGAGAGTAGTCAAGTGGGTGGACTCAGCTAGATGAGAAGTGAATAGCAAGTTTTACAGCCTTAGAATCATTACTGAGGAGGAGGGAATTGTGTTCAGCTGGTAAACCACGGCTGTGAGTTTAGTGCTATCATGATCTCAAGAATGGTCCTAAGTGGCTATAAGGATGCACTCTAGACTACTTCCTTTGGGAGGTATAGAACTTAGTCAAGTCGCAGGGTAGTTATCTAACTACTCAGTACATTTTTTTCAGTCTTGTAACTTACGATGCATCACTGAAGGGAAAAGGCCTGCCTGGACACAAAGTATGGTTGAGACTTTACAGTTAAAGAACCTGTGTTTCTCTGCTGTGGCCTCTGCTTATTAGCCTGTGATATTGGGGAGAAGTTGCATACTTCCCGGAATACTGAATTTCTCCTTTGTACAATGCACTTTTTCAGTTGTATTTGTAAAGTATGTATGACATTGTAGCAGTTAATACTTAATACTAACAGAAATCAGCATCAACATTAATATTAATATATATTAATACATTTGGACAATATCTACCTTAATGCTAGTTGTAAGGGCAAAATGAAACAAGTCCTTAGAGGCTCTCAATAATAACGACTAGGATTAGGAACAAAAGTTTGGGGTTTCATGGATAGTAGTACACTTGGTAGAGTGCTTGCTGGGAAAACATGGCAGTTGGGCTTGGATTCCCTGGCCCTACAGGAATGCTGGTTAGAACAGTGCACATCTCATATCTGTAATGCCCATGGCTTATAGGTGGTTTCCTGAAGCTTGCTAGTCAGCCAGTCTAGCCAAATTGGCAACCTTGAGGTTCAGTGAGAGAGCATGCCCCATAAACTAATGTGGACAGTAATGGAGGAAGATACCTGGCATCAACCTTTGGCCTCTACATATGCACACAATCAGGCACACACACAGGCAGAGGAAGGAAATTGTGGGATATTATATATATTCTAAAGCCTTACTCAAGTTACCATCTGCGAAAAGAACTCTTCCCTTTAGGCTTAGAGAATTTCTTTTCAGAGAGAATTATTTAAAAAATTAATTTTACAATTATATAGTTAATTATCAAATTAATATAGTAATAATAATTGACTAATTTTCAGAGAATATTCTCAAACCTATTTTCTTGTATTTGTTTTAGTACTGGCAAGATTTATCACTATGTTTAATATTAGAAACCAAGGCTGAGAGTGAATGGAAAAAAGATAGTAAATTCATCTAAATATTCTGGAAAAAGCATTTAACGGCTTTATGTGTTTTTGTTTGCTTTCAATATTGCTATATTCAACATTGACCTTTTTTCCTTTTCTTTCCATATCAGAGTGCATTTCCCTTTGCTGCCCAGCTCAGTTTCTGGCCAGTGCATCATAGACTATGGAAGGATATTGTTGTATCTCTCTGGATATGCATAATTTATATGAAGGGAGCCTTTTGCTTGTTTACTCCAGACAGAGTTATATTTGTCCATAAAAGCATTAAATGATGGTTGTTTTTTGTACTGACATACATTCTGAAAAACTGAATTATGTTTCGGTTCACAGAGAGCTTTTGTGTACCATATCCTCAGCACCTAACTCCGAGCATCACTGTGGTGCCCTCGTCTTGATCCATGAGCTCACCCGGACGTGCCATTAACTCTCCAGCCCACAGTTTACACCAGGGCTCACTGTGTGTGGTGTGCTCTACAAAGTTGGACAGCTGTATCCACCGTTGTAGCTGTTACCTCAACCTCTCTTCCTTCATCTTCTCCCTCTTCCCCCAGGCTGAGACTGAGCCCATTCCAGCTGCTCTCATCCATGCTGTAGCCACCATTACAGCTTTTTATCCCAGCCTCTCTTCTTTCATCTCCTCTCCACTTGCCCCATCCCCCATCCCACCCCTTTGCAGTTCCTCTTATTCAGCCTTAAGAAAAACTTCCCTGTAAGCCACCCAGCTTTCCTCAACAGGCCCGATGGCATTCCTGGCTTCTGGGGTGTTCATTCATTCTTTAGGAATTCATGAGGCCTGCCAGACCCGGGCTTCCAGGAATCTTACATGGTCCAGGTGCATGCCCACATTCCATGAGGGAAACAGACTGGCTCTACCTTGTGATAAAGTGTGTTGAGAGGCCAGGCAGGCCTCAGGCAGAGGAGAATTATCACCTTGTTGGGGGGTGGGGGTGGGGGATTCCTTGGAGAAGCTTTCTAGGGACAGTTTAAGGGCTGGAGATCTTAACAGTTTACAATGCAATTCTGCTCTGTTCTCTTCAACCCTGGATTAAAATTCTGTGTGGCTGAAATAGGAAGAGGGACATAAAAACAAGCAGTATAATTTCCTTAGGAACTTCCCTTTTCTCCCCTCATAATGCTGATATAGATTTTTAGCCACATAGGTTCTATATTATCCTGTATAACCCATAGTATAGGTTATTATTATAACATATACATTATAACTAACTGCACTGATCTTCACTTTACCACACTAAAATCGATCTCTTCTCTGAGTACCTTCGTTCAGCTTGCCTTGAAAACAGCACTACAGTCCATTACAGTAAGGATTCAAGGGCTTCTCTGGCTTAAAGGAGCTGAGAGGTTATAGGACATGCAGCATCACCCCAGTACCTCTCCTCCCTGGGCTGCCCATGCACAGAAGTCTTCATTTGCAAAGTGAAAGTAATACATGAGCTTCTCTGCAAGGGTTTCAGTGAGTGTGTGTATTCCAGTCCCCAGAGCAAGTCCGGAAAGGAATTACAAGCTCTGAGGTGGTCACTGTCCATATACCTGGTCCCTCTCTTGCTCTCACCCAGGGTTTCTGAATAGACACCAGAATCTTACAGATTTATTTCTGATTGAAACAGATTCAGCCCAACTCAAAAGGAGTTAAAGTGGTTGGCCACTCAGTATTCAATCCAATTAAAATGGATCAATATTTGATTTTCTGGGGGATAAAATCACATTCCTGAGCATTTGAGAAAACACCTAAGTAATTTGTAGACATACCTACCCATCATGTACTCACATATACACACTAACAGCTTCCTTCAAAGTAAGCATCAATTAAATGTTTTCTTTGTAAGAGTTGCTGTGGACACCAAGTAGTGGTGGCACACACCTTTAATCCCAGCACTTGGGAGGCAGAGGCAGGAGGATCTCAGTGAGTGCCAGGCCAGCCTGGTCTACAAAATGAGTTCCAGGACAGCCAGGACTGTTACACAGAGAAACCCTATCTTGAAAAACCAAAAAGAAAAAAAATGAAAAGGAGTTGCCGTGGTCATGGTGTCTCTTCACAGCAATAGAAACCCTAAGACAGTGTCCCTTCTAGACTTTTGTTTTTTCTGTGACCATTCAGCTATGGTTACCTCTCATACAGACCTTTCAGTTTTGGCATTGATTTTAAGTAAGATTACATCATGTTATTGCTATTTCTCAATTATTTTTTTCTCACCAGCAAATTAGGACTTCGGTATTAGAATGCAAAGTATCAGGGATATGTTTAAACAGCAAAAGCTTTTATTTCTAATTTACCAATTCTGTTAATGGCTATTTAAAGTGTTTCCCAGGGTTTATAATAATAAATGAGAGCACATGCATTTTGTTGTGACTATTCCTGGTATGCGTGCGTGCGTGCGTGCGTGCGTGCGTGCGTGCATGTGTGTGTGTGTGTGTGTGTGTGTGTGTGTGTAGAAGATGTAATCATGACATTTCTGGGTGAAGGATATACACAATTTAAACTTGATAGGAACAGCCATATGGCCCTCTACAAAAGCCTGCACATTTATGGGAATACTGATAACATCCTCAAGTGTTTAAAAAATAATTGCTCACTGATAGAATTTTAAAAATATTGCCTTGAAGTTTACATTCCTGGGTTTCACATTTACCACCTGGTCACAGATGTTTTGGCAAGAATTGAAGCCAGTGGTTGACCAACACTCTTCTGTTGCAGGCACTTGAACACATGCCAAAGCATTTGGTTGCTGGGTCAGTGCAGTGCATTGTAGAATCCAATGAAGTTAGAGGAACAGAAGAGAGGCCTTAGTGGTAGGTATTTAAAATTATCCTTCTTTTAAAATATGTGCATCAAAGTGTGTCATCCACCACCTTGCATCAACCAGTGGCTTCCAGTCATGTGTAGACTGAAGTCTTGGTTCTTTACAGTGGCCTGTTGGTCTGTACAAACTGGCTTCTGTTCATGTGGGCTTCTTATTGCATCTCCTTGAAGGGTAGGGTCCCTCTACAGCACTCCTTGTTTTCCTAAACACACCCAGGTCTTTTTCTTCATCATAGAGCAGCATCCTTCAGCCTTCCTGACTACTGACCTGCATACGAAACAAAACTCTACAGGAGTACTCCTTCCGACTTACCTGTGTGTCTGCATATAACCAAACTAAAATATCACTAAGCAATTCTGGCTTGTTTTATGGCATACTCTAATGTCACCTCGTCTGATTTGTTTCATTCTGATTCGTTTATTGGAGGGGAAATAAACTTGTTAGTAGCCACTAAATGGATCTGACAACTTATTAATGCAAGACCCAGTGTTTGCAAAACAGAGCCTGAAGCATGCCCAGGTTTCTTCCCTCTGGATGGCAGAGGCCTTGGCTCTCCTTCAAGCTTTTCGTGTCTCAGCATAAATATTATCCTACTTTCTTGTTCTAGTCCACTTCATTATTCCAACACGGAACTCTATTTATTTCTTTTATACTAATTTTCAAAAATTATAATTACCCGCTTACACCACTTTTATATCTCTTTATTGTATGTCTCTTCCCACTGGATGAAGGGCAAGAATATTGTTTGCATTTTACACCACAGTATATGCAGCACACAAGATAGTGATTGGAAAATAATAAGTACTCAATAAATACTTACAAATGAACAACAGTGCTTGTATTTTACACACTGAGAATTTGTCTCCCTGTGTCACAGCCCAAGTTCCATATATGCTGCTGCTGCTTTAGATCATAGAAAATGTCTCAGTAAAATTTTAAATCAGGTGCTCCCCAGCTCTCTCCCTCTAAATAAGAAATCAAAAGGTAGCAATGCTTACTCTGTCTCAAGACACAGAATATGTGGTCATTAAGAGTAGGGACTACAAGGTAGAATGTTCACCCAGCTTTCCCTACCTCTTCATCTGGGATGACTAGGAATGGAATAAAAAACTTAAAAAGGAGATGTACAAGTTGTTTAAAAAAAAATCACAGCCAGTACATGGATAGAACTTTGCATTTCACCTGATGGCTTTGTAAATATCTAAACCTTATCATAATCCTGTTGAAAAGGTAAGAGGATTTAGGATTATGGTAACATATGATTATGATATGCTGAGAACATTGAGAAGGCTTCTAGTGCCAGGTCCTATTAATTCATCCCATTTTCCTCATACTGGCCCTGAAAGGAGCTGTAATCCCCACTTTAAGGGCAAGGCTGAAGATTAGGTAGATAGGGGAGCATGGCCACTAAGGGGAGAGACTGATATTACAAGGTCCGAGTTTCTGCTTTCCAATTATGAGGCAACATGATGATAGACAGAATAATTCTCCCCTCCAAAAATACCCACACCTAATTTCCCAGAACCTGTGAATACCTTATCTCCCTTGTCAAAAGGGACTTTGTGGATGCAATAAACTAAGGATTTGGAGATGAGATTATCTTGCATAAAGTTATCTCAAGAGGTCTTATAAGAAGGAGGCAGGAGAAAGAGGCTGCTTGTGCTTAGCATTGTGTATCAGAACTTCATTCTTTCAATGCTGAATAACAATGGTTATGTGTGTACAGCACACTTTGTTTATTCACCAGTTGACATTTAGCTTTCTTTCTTTTTCTTTCTTTCTTCTCTCTCTTTCTTTCTTTCTTTCTTTCTTCCTTCCTTCCTTCCTTCCTTTCTCTCTCTCTCTCTCTCTCTCTCTCTCTCTCTCTCTCTCTCTCTCTCTCTCTGTCTCTCTCTCTCTCTCTCTCCTCCCTCCCTCTTTCTTTCTTTCTTTTTCTTTTTTTACTTTTTGGTCTTTGAGAATAAGACTGTAGGGAGCAACCAATGATATAATGAAATTAGAGGAGATACACCTGCTGGTTTTGAAGACAGAAGAAAGAACCATGATCCAAGGCATGCAAGCAACATCTAGAAGTACGAAAGGCAAGGGTGCAGAATTGCCCATGGAGTCTACAGAAGCAATAACTTTAGTCTACTGTGACCTGTGTCAGACCTCTGAGTATTAAAAATACAAGATAAAACATTTATGATGTTCAGGCCTACAGATTTGTGCTAATTCGCTATAGCTATGCACTGTGTTTGTTCCTAGAGCTAGTGAATTGATTATGGCCAATTATTCATTTCTGTGGTTTACTTGTCTGCAGATTGAACCAGCCACAAACTACAATTATTTGGAAAGTAAAATTGCCTCTATACCGCAAAGATTCATTCTTGTCATTATCCCCTCATAATATAACGTGAGAATTTCCATAGCATTTACACTATATTCAGTAGTATATGTATCTCAGATGTGTGTAGGGTACGGGAGGGATGTTATATACAATTGCTATGGTGTTCATAGAAGGGATTGGAGGATCTTAAATTTTGGGCATTCACAGAACCAGTTTCCATAGAAAAGGATGACTGTATTTGGACAAAAAACACCTGCTGAGCATGCCTTATACCCACCTAGGCTTAGAAGGATTAAAGACTATAATGCGCTTTCAATGATCTACTGCCCCTTAGAATACATATATATATTTTTTCTTCTGGAGCTGAGGTCCAAACCCAGGGCATTGTGCTTGCTAGGCAAGCACTCTACCACTGAGCTAAATCCACAACCCCCCTTAGAATATTATCAAACTGATTTACCAATGAGAACATTGAGGCCCGGAAGAAGAAAGACAGTGCACATGGGCTGCACATGTGAGGGGAGTGATTACAGACAGGTGTCAAGTGCATCCAGGCTTTAGATACGAACTGTGCAGCTGAGAGGTCACCAAGCCTGGAAGACATGAGGGAACACTTTCTTGGGGCTTGTAAACTCAGAGAAACAAAACCCAAGCTCTCAAGGGTTTATTTGGTACTTTGTTTTCTAATGGAGGTAAAATGTGTTGTGTAAAATTCACTATTTAAACCCGTTCAAGTGTCTAACTCGGTGAAAATGACGTGATTCACTGTGCAGTTCTGGAACCTTGCCATCTGTACAAATGGAAAATCCATATGCTTTATGTAGCCACTCCCTAGCTCCCTTCTCTCTGTCTACGGAAACTACCGGTTTCTCTGTCTTTATAGACAGACCTACCCTGGATCTTTCATGTAATTGTACCATATGCAGCTCTTCATATCTGAATGCTTTCAGTTAGCGTGTCTCAAGAGCAGCAATAGTGCACTGTGTGTTTGTTCTTCATTTCTCACTGTGGCTGGATCACATCTCTGTGGTTTGTACCACAAGTTGTTCACTCACTCATCCATTGATGGAAATTTGGACTATTTCCATCCATTGGCTTCTGGGGAAAATGATGCTGTGACGATTGGCATATAGGTATCTGTTTGAATTCCTGATTTGTACTCTCTTCTTTGGGGAATGATGTAAAGGTAAAATTGATTCAGCCATAATTCTATGATTAACTTTTTGAAGATATGCCAAAGACTTTCCACAGTAGTTATACCATGAATTTTTATCATTTTTAGTTAATTACTTCTAACATGCAATGCTTCCTTTTTTTTTAAATCTGAAGCTACTCATTATATTATCATTTTCACATTTCTTGGCAACTCTGTATGGTCAGGAAAATTAAAGTCAGAGAAAGCATAATTTTATAACATTTTTTAATCTGGAGACAAAGGCATTATGGTGATAGCATTGATAATAAAAAGTTCACTCTTGTATAGTATACCAAAGTATCAGGCTCTACCAAAAGGTTTCTGTTTGTAAACCCATTTAATCCTACAGAGAATGCTAAGAAGTAGGTGAAGGTATGTATTGTTAGTCTTGCCATGCTACAGTTATTGTAATAGCTGTTAAATTACTCTTTTCATTGTGGCCAAATACCTGACATGAAGCAATGAAGGAAGGAAGGAAGGAAGGAAGGAAGGAAGGAAGGAAGGAAGGAAGGAAGGAAGGAAGAAAGAAAGGAAGGAAGGAAGGAAGGAAGAAAGGAAGAAAGAAAGAAGGAAAAACTTGTTTTGGCTCACAGTTTTAGCTCACAATTTGAGAGATACAGTCCATCATGGTGAGGGAGGCCTGGGGGCAGGAGCATGCTGCGGCTAGTCATGTTCTGCCCACTGCAGTCAGGAAGCAGATGAATACTTATACATGGTTCCCTTGCCATTAATTCCCATTCTATACATGAGACCGTGCTGCCACTTTCTGAGAGGGTCTTCAGTTAATCCTCTCTAGAAATGCTTCCCCAATCCCATCCATGCCCCCCCCACACACCACGGTGTGCATCACTAGTGCTCTAAACCTATGGACTTCCAGTCTTGTCAGGTTGACAATAGAATTTAACCACCACATAAAAGAAACACATACCAGTCCTATAACTTGCTAAACTCAACTGAAGTTTATTCTTTTTCCATCTTCTAGGACAGTTGTTCTCAACACGTGGCTCATGAACAAGCAAGATTCATGTTGCCTGGAAATTTGCTGAAGAAGTTAGCTCTTAGGCCTCATTCATATCTACTACGTCACAGAATCTCAGAGTGGTGCTCTGATTTAAGAAGGCCCCTGGAAGGTCTCAGTGAGCTAAAGTTTGTGAATCTTTACTAAAAGAAATTTTCCTATGGAATTAACTTAAAATAGCCAATTAAAATACAGGATACTCAATAAAATGTGAATTTCAAGTTACAAGTGTGTCTTAGATATTCATCATATATATGTATATATATACTAGAAATATATATATTAAATATATATAGATAACTTGTTAATTCTGAAGACTCTAGTATGCAGAGTTTTGTCACAGACATGTGGCAACAGTTTAAGATGTTCTACCCTTTGTGGGATATTTGCAAATGGCTGAGCTAACAATCTGCTTTAGCTGGGGATAGAGAGGTAGCTCCTTGCAGAAAGAACCCACAGATATGGAGGGAGTGTAGCTCTTCATGAAGGCTGTGGAAATGAACCTAGGACACACAATGTGGCCGCTTGGAGCTCAGAGGTCATGTCCTGTGTATAAGATGTCCTGGCTTTCCCTGAGTCCCCATGTCCCTTAAGTGCACAATTGGAAACTGTGGGGCCAGAAGACCCGAAGGAGACTTTCCTGCAGATACTTTCCCAAAATATTGGTTCAAGTTAGCATGGAGAAAGAGTCCAGGGATACCATGAAATTCTTCTTCAGCCATGGGAATCTGGGAGTTTAGATTGAATTCAGTTGTCTAAGGGAAACAACATCATGGGTAATTCTTCCTCCTCTGGGTGTGTGGACTGAGGCCAACAGCTACCCTGTCTCCAGCCAGCCTGGAAGTATCCCAGTTCCAAGGACTATCAGGACAATCAGGGTAGTGTGGACCCCGACACCACATGATTTGGCAGGTTTTAATGAACTTCCGAGAATCTATATTTTTAAGTTAAGAATAAAGAAAAAAAATTGACTGGAGCAGGTAAGCATAAACCTATGCTAACATCCTATTGTGAGCCTGGATTTGTGATTTGTGAGTTTGCAAAACTGACTCCTAAGTGAAGTGCCATCTCCATGTTACAAATTAAGGAGCAGTAAAAATGTTCCATGATCCTCCTCTATCTGATGGGACTGGTGACGTAGACAACAGCGATCTACCCCTCCCCCCTACCAGCTCTGGACGCTGAAAGCCCAAGATCAAGGTGCTGGTGGGGTTGGTTTTTGAGATCTTTTATACACAGCTGTCCTTCCCCTGTGTCTTCTTCACACAATCTTCTCTCTGTGTCTAAATTCTCCTTCTTAAAAAGGTACCTGTCATCCTAAATTAGAACTCATCTTAATAACCTCATTTAATCTTGATTACTTTACTTAATCACAGATTACTAAAGAATCCATGCAAATGCGGTCACATCCGAGAAGCTAAGTATTAGCACAGTGAGTGACATACGGACTTTGGGGGCCATGACTGAGGATGTGACAGTTTGCGGGCTAGTAAAGGAAAACCTGGATCCGTCGCTTATAGCTGCAAATCGCCTGTTATCTTCAGGGGGAGTCTTTTCAACTGACACATCTCCATGCTACCTGACTCTGGCAAGGATGAGGCCTCTGGACCACCTGCTAATTCAATGAGTGTATCTCCAGCAGCTACTTTTGTCCAGATGTTTTAAGGGCTGTGATCAGAACTCTGAAAGAGTCAGGCAAAGTTTAATTTTCACACCAACTTCCTACTCTGGAGGAAGAGACAGAAAATAAACTAAGAAAAATAAAACAAAACAACAAAAACAGATGTATGTTGCGTAGTGAATTAAAACAGTTATTTAAGACAGTTCCATGTGACAGTCATCCAGGAGAGATAATGAAATGATATTAAAGACTTAAATGTGAGGTGGAACAACCAGATGATACTTTGGGGGTAAAGCACCCCAGGATGACAGAGCACAAGTACCCTGGTATAATATCTCCAAAGTCTTCAGATGAATTGAGTATGGCAAGGTTGGCATGAGCTAAGATACCCATGTACTAAGATGCTACCTCCTTCTAGGATTTGTCATTGGCCATTTCGACAAGCTAATTCACCTCTTTGTGAAAGCTTCTTACTATCGATGGAAAAATCTTACAGGATAGGTGACTCCTCTGTGGTCACAATGTCAGTATGAGGAGACCTCCTAAGACTGATGAACAGCGTGACTTATTCTACTGAGTCAAAAAACCAGCTCAAATAATTGTAAACACATTTTCATTTTCATTTTTGGTAACAGACTCCTATGAGAAAACATCAGAGTGTGCCATAGGTATCTTAGCAACAGTCATATTGGATAATGCTTTTGTTACTATGTTACCTTATGTGGTTGGGTATACTCCTCATCTTATAAATGGTACTATGAGTGTGGACAGAAAGTGAAGTGTGCTTCTGTGAGTCAAGGCTAAAAGAGGTAGGAAAACTTCACGGAAAGGTTATCCATAAGAACACGGACTTCTGCCTGCTGGTCCCTTCAATCGCCAGCATTTCTCATATACACAATACACATTCGTTGGTGAATGAATGTCACCACAGGTAGTATCATAAATCTTTGGGTTTCATGGTGACAAAATACTTAAATTTCACTTTTAATGGAAATCTATTAAAATGTTTCATTGGGGGCACAGCTTGATCTGGCTTGTGATTCTTTTAAAGCTCAGTAGAGTTGCTGTAATTGGGATGGTCTTATTTGGGGGTGAGGGACTAAGAATGGGAATGAAAATCATTTCAAGTAGCTCCACAATTGATGGTGACCGCGAAAGATGATAACAAGGAAATAAACCAGGTAGGTTCAAGATGGACTCTGTAGATCTGCAGATGGATTATGGTGGAGGGGGGAATCTCAGAGTAAAGGAAAGGAAAGCATACAGGATGGGTTTTGGCTAAAGAAAGTTAAGTGCTTGGAAGAAATCAGCACAGAGGGAAAGTTTGATGTTAGAGAAGAAAGAAGTTTGCGAGGTTTCATGGATGAAGGGAATGGGCGAGTTCAAAGGCAAAGTGTTCCCCTTGTGTATAGTATATCCATAGCCCTGCATTAAGACTATTGAGGGACAGTGAGTTCCTCATTCATGTGTGCTGGTAGGAAAAAGCAGATTAAAAAGCTAGAAGTTAACGTGTGGGCAACAAACAGAGTAGGACACATTCCACAGCAGGATGGAATTAAGGGAAGAATACTTGGGCCAATTTTGGTGGTGTCCAGCAGTAACAACAACTCATTTGTAAAAAGATGGGCTTCCAAATTATGATTCATTGACTTTCCCATTTGACCTTTGTAACTGCTCCTGAACGTGCTACTGCCACCACCCTGAGTAGGTGAGGACATCGAGCCTCTGGTAAGGAGAAATAACAATTTAATTGAACATGTACTCTCTTTGCCCCATTGCTTGGAACTTGCAAATGCTAATTCATTTACTCGTCAGCAGAACCAGGGAAGCAGCCATGTTTCATGAGCAAAGAATGCCTATTTTGTTCACTGGGCATGGTGGTGCACACTCTTAATCCCAGCACTTACTCTGTGTTCGAAGCATAGTAATACTCTGTCTCAAAAACGAAAGAAAGAGAGAGAGAGAGAAAGGAAGGAAGGAAGGAAGGAAGGAAGGAAGGAAAGAAGAAAGAAAGAAACAAAGAAAGAAAGAAAGAAAGAGAGAGAGAGAGAGAGAGAGGAAGGAAGGAAGAAAGAAAGAAAGAAAGAGAGAGAGAGAGAAAGAGAGAAAGAAAGAAAACAATGTGTGTCTAACCTTTATGACAATTTATTTTTTGTTGACATTTTATTCCATTCCTAAACTGTAAATGGAATACACTGAATATCATCTTTGTCCAAGAACCCAAATGTCTAGCCTTGCTAGTATTTATCCTTTCCCACTCATGTGATTTACTACTCTTTTCCAAGACTTTCCCTCCAACACTGGTTAAATGTCTGTCTATCCTATTGCTTATGCAGAACTCATATCATGGGTCTACCATTCCCTAGCCATTGTAACTTCAGGTAATACTATTTCCTCATCAAAATGTAGGCCTGCAATACCACCCCTGAATACTTGTGAAGATTACATGAAATCATGTGAGGAAAAAAGTTGAGCTATTGGAAGAATGAATAAGTTTTTAGAAATTCATATGATAAATTATCAATACTATTGCCATAATATAGGACATTATTGGTAGATTAGAAGTGTAGCTTCTGAGAGTGGACTCCTCATGAATGGTATTAGTGTCTTTTTGTGAAAAAAAAAGAGAGAGAAAGAGAGAGAGAGAGAGAGAGAGAGAGAGAGAGAGAGAGAGAGAGAGAGAGAGAGAGAGAAAAAGCAAGGCATGATGGCTCACACCTTTAATACAATCCCAGCGGTTGCAGGACAGAGGCAGTCAGATCTCTCTGAGTTTGAGGCCACCCTGGTTCCAGGGCTGTTACACAGGGAAATCTTGTCTCAGAAAACCAAGAATGTGTGTGTTCAAGAGAGAGAGACAGAGACAGAGACAGAGAGAAACACAGAGAGAGAGACAGAGAGAGCTCTTTCTATCTTATACATAAAAAATTATAATCAGAATAAATTGTATGAAAAATATCTATTTCCAATAGAAGAAATAATAATAGAACTAGAAGTCAGTTATCTAAAACTCCAAAGCAGATGACTGTGAGAAACTGATCATGCCAGCTCCTACACTGTGATAATAATTCCTGTTTGTCTCTCAGCCATCTAACCTGTTACTATAGCAGCCTGTATCCATTTGTTTTCCATGACAATCATGGAATGTCTTTTTGGCTTAGTTCACAGTTTGGGAGGTTGTTACATTGTGGATATGAAATAACCCTGAAAAGGCTCATAGGTTGAAGCCCTGGTTTCCCATGGAGAAATGTTCCGAGGTAGGAGTTCTGAGAAACGATTGGATCATGGGAGTTCTGACTTCATCAGGATTAATACCTTAATTAATTCACAGTCTGTTTGATATTTGGAAGGTAGTAGAAAGCTGGAAGTGAGGTCTAATTTGGAGGAAGTCCGTCATTGGGAGCATGCTTTATAAATGTATACCTTTTCCTCACCCTTCCCTCGTCCTGCTGCTTTCCTTGCTGATATGAGGTGTGCAACTGACTTGCTCCACACTGTGATTTTCTTCCTCACTGTGCTGTAAGAACAGTACATCCAGCCAAACAGGAGCTGAACCTTCTGAACCCACCATCCAAATCCTTCTTCCTTCAAACTGTCACAGAGACAGAAATCTAATACAGAAGTTCGTGGTGTGGACTGTCATTGGCTTAGCTCTGGTGAGGGTCCCCTTACCAGTATCACATCATTAAAAAGAGACCTTCTGGAAATAGGGGACCAGAATGAATGGGGGTCCACAGCGCCTTTCAAAGACACACATCCATCTACCATAAGCCTTTTCCATTAGATATCACTTTCTCAAGGGTTCTGAACCATTTTCCCATGCTGCATCTCTGAGAATTTGAGGGATGTGTTAGTTTTAATTTTCAACTTGATACAGACCAGAGTCATCTGAGAGTGAAGTGTTGATTGAGGAATTGCCTAGATCAGACTGGTCTGTGAACATGTCTGTGGGGTTTGTCTTAATTATTAATTGGTATACGAGGACCCATCCCACCTTGGGAAGCACCATCTTGAGGCAGGTTGTTCTGGGCCACATTAGAAAGCCAACTAAGCATAAACCTGGGAGAAAGCCATCAAGAAGTGTTCTTCCATAGGGTCTGCTGTTCTGTAGCTGTGAGGAAGTTCCTGGGTTAGAAGTCATACTGTGTGGAAAAGCAAGTAGTCCTGCCTTCAGTGTTCTGCCCCAACTTCCCACCAGTGTAAGATGAAGTAAATGTTTTCCTTTCCAGCGATGCTTTTGGTCATGGTATTCGTCACAGCAACAGAGATCAAACTAGAACAGGAGGCAAACAATCTCCAAACTATAGCATAACCCGAACAGGCTAAGGTGCCCACGGTACCAAGCACAGAGTAAATTTCCTTGGAAATGCAAACTCATAAGCAAAGAACCCATTTTCAGCCCCCTATCAATTGTATAGGCATACTTGTTGTTAATCTATGGTTCCTTTGCATCCTAGCTAGTAAATAGATACTCCTCTGAAACCCATGCTGATTGTCATCTCATCCCACCTCACTGGCCATTGTTTTTTCCTTAGTGACTCCTACAGAGACTCCTATAACACAACTATTTCAGTATATTTCTGTAGAGATAAGACCCAGAGAAGCAGCAGCAATGTATGGAATTTTGATGGCTGGTAACTATTTAAAATGTTCATACCACTGTGGAATATTAGCTCGCAACTGTAGACACTATTTCTCTCATTTACAAATGAGAAAGAAGCTGAGAGAGGCAATTGTGTAACTTTGCCCAAGGTCACACAGCAAATAATGACTTAAGCTTGAGAGTGTTTAATTTCCAAAACCTCTTCCAGTCTCCTTGGATTCAAAGAACTTATGGCTGAGCTCTATAACCTTGGGCAGAGACTTCAGTGAGCAGACAGGGGGTAGAGGGTGTTTAGAGCGGCTCTTTTGTCTTCTTATCTATCTGAATATTGAAAAGTTCCTGTAGAGAGACATTTTTTCCTTGTCTCTTTTTATAGCAAATAGTCAAATTCAGTGGTCCATTTTAGGCCAGAGATCAAACTCAGGCAGTTAATTATTCACAGAGCTGGTGATTCTGCTCTTCTTTTGAAACTATTAAACCAGTTGGGACAAGCCAGAACCATAAAGCTGGGAGAACAAAGTTATTGAAAAGAGCTTTTGAAAGTATAACATACAAATAGTTAAGAAACAAGAATGTGATCCAATGAAAACTAAGACTCCCATGGAAATGGGAGCCAGACAGAGGCCACATAAGTGAGCTGTGCTATTGGCAAGTTGGGTAATAAGTTACTTTTGCTTATCACTTGGGAACTGAGAGCAATTACCTTGAAGAGCTATTCAGAGTGAGATACAATGGGTCCCAGCCCTGAACCCAGTGCCTAGTACTATTAATAGGATAAAATATTTAAGGACCTAGACCACTGCACAGGCAACAAATCAAGCAGAGTCACTATGATTCAGCACCTCAGAAGTGCCCGGAATGCCCCTAGGTAACCTTTGTGGTGATGGGGCACAGGACTAAGGATTCTGTTATTTATCAACTAGTACGGACTCCTTTTAGCAACTGTACCTCCACAGAGAGCTAAAAAGAAGCCCCGCCTGAGAGGAGAAGAAAGCTATCAGCCACCCTAGGTATCCTCTTCCTAGTGTGGGGCAGAGAGAACAGGAGACAGAACACCGTTGGGGAATTGGTTTGTTTTCAGAGCTATAGCTTGAACAAAGTAAATGTAGAGGCTTTTTTCTCCCTTGCTTTCCATTCTCACTCTCTAAAGAGAGCAATGAGTAGTGAGGTTTTATATCTTCTCTCTGGAAATTAACCCCATAGCCTTCCTCCCATGTACAGAATTATAATACAGTAATGGCTGTTTACCATGTGCTTGCTATGTGCCAGAGAATGTCTTAGGCATTATGTATAGACTTTATTTTACTTAATCCTCAGGGCAACTCTACAAAAGCCATATTGCTTGAATTTTCATCTTTCAACAGGCAGTAGACATCTAGATGAGTTAAATCCCCCCACTAAGGTATTACAGGAGACAGGTACAGAAACCAAACTTACAAAAACCAGCATATACTCATCTTGCTCTGTGTTTGTCTGTATTTTGGATCTTGAGTTAGTTATTTTTCTGCCACTGTGGGAAAACACCATGAACAAAAACAACTTAATTACAGAAGGGTTTATTTTGTGTGCTGGTTCCAGAGGGTCAGAGTCCATAACGGCAGGGAAGGCCGAGAAGCAGACACAAGTGGCAGGAGAGAGAAAGTACTTACTCCACCCCCGTCCCTGAGCCGTTGATCACATCTTTCATCTTCACACAGGAAACAGGAAGTGGGCAAGGCTATAAACCCTCAAAGCCTGCCCTCAGTAACATTCTTCCTCTACCACGGCCCCACCTCCTAAGGGTTCCATCACTTCCCCAAACAATGCTACGAACTGGGGACCAAGTGTTGAAATGCAGGAGGTTATGGGGAGCATCTCCCACTCAAATCACCACAGATCTTTAAAAAAAGATTCCTTATTTGCAGTGCTGGAGACCAAACCCAGAGTCCTTTGCACACGGCATGCTAGTGTTCTACCACTAAGCTACATTTTCAGCATATAGTTTGGATCTTGAATGCCCCTCAAATGCCCATATCTTGAAGGCTTGTTCATAGCCCATGACATTACTGGGGAATGGTGGAACCTCTAGCATGTGGGGGCTAGTACTAAGGAGAAGTTAGATTTCCTTGAAGTGGCTATTGGGACCCGTCTCTCCGTCTCAGTCACTGTTCTATTGCTGTGAAGAGTCATCATAGCCAAGGCAGCTATTATAAGAGAAAGCATTTAATTGGGAGTTTGCTTACAGTTTCAGAGGTTTAATGCATTGTCATCATGGAGGCAAACAGTGGCATGCAAGCAAATGGTAGGGCAGTAGTTGCAAATCACATGCTAGTTCATAGGTAGAAAGAGAGACTCTGCTGCTTGGCATAGATTTTGAAACTTCAAAGCCCAGCCTCAGTGATACACTTCCTCCAACAAGTCCACGCCTCTTAATCTTTCTAGTCCTTTTCAACAGTGCCACTCCCTGGTGACTAGGTATTTAAATATATGAGCCCATAGGGGGGGCATTCTTATTCACACCACCAAAGGACGCTAGCCCCTTTCTGCCTGTTTACTTCCTGCTCCCATAAGATGCACACATCTCACCCTTCCTGTGTTCTCACTATGATGGACTGCATCACTGTAGATATCCAAGCGACAAGACCCACCAACCAGGGATTAAATTGAGCAGCACAAATCTTCCTTTCTTTAAGTTGATTTTGTCTCAGAAGTATGTTACATTACTAGAAAACTAACTAATTCATACTATTTTATACTTGTATAGATAGCATTTTTAAATGAAGGAATCATGTCACGTATACATTAGATAGTGAAGTTATTGCACTATGTTCTAATCATGGCTACACCAAGTGTCTTGGTAATTTGTCTTTGAAGTTTTAACTTTTATCTGTTTTCTGATTTGCATCAGGAACTGTTCATTCCTCGTCATATGCACATTGTTACTTCATGCCCATAACCATGCCACAGGGCTAAGGATCATTTATTCTTCATGGAAGGCTACTGAAGCATCAAACATAGTCACATGATAGTGAGTGACAGAATGTGCAATTGAACTCGGTCTCCCAGATTTCAGAGCCTAAACAAAGCTATCACCATGGGACCGTGCATGACTGTATATAAAAGTACCCAAGAGGAATTTTGGAGACTCTCAGAATCTTCTTCCAGTGTTATATGTTTTCTTGTGTATTGATATCACTGAGGTTTAGTTAAAGAGGGAATAATAAATGACAACTGTTATGAAGTATTTTACATATTCAATTCAAGTATTCACATATTAGAGTCTTAATCTCTGCTATGATTATAGTTGGAGGAGAAGACATTGCAAAGTGACTAGGGTTGATGAGCTCATGTAGGTAGGGCGCTCAGGATGAGATTACTGGCCTAATAGGAAAAGCTTATGTGTTCATTCTTTCGATGACCACCCCCATGTGAGGATGGTACGTGGCCATCTCTAAGCCAAGATGAGGACCCTCACCCAAACTGGCCCATGTTGACATCTTGATCCTTGACTACCAGCCTCTAGAATTGTGAAAGATAAAACTTTGTTCTCAAGGATACTCAATCTATGGCATTTAAGTTATGGCAACAAGAACAGACTAATATATCTCTCTTATAAAATTATTAGAAAGATAAATAACAACCCCAAGGAAAACAGACAGAGACTAGTTTTTAACATTAATCACAGAGTTATCACTTGCCAGATTTTATTCTAAGAGCTTCATGTGTATTTTAGCTCCCAAAGGCCATCATAAAAGAATAAAAACAAACAAACAACAACAACAACAAAAAACCTAGATGGCTGCCAGGTGGTGGTGGCACACACCTTTAATCCCAGCACTTGGGAGGCACAGGCAGGCAGATCTCTGTGAGTTCGAGGCCAGCCTGGGTTACAAAGTGAGTTCCAGGAAAGGCATGAAAGCTACACAAAGAAACCCTGTCTTGAAAAGCTGAGAGAGAGACAGACAGAGACAGAGACAGAGAAACTAGATAGCTTAAAATAACAATTCTTTACTGATTTAAGGATTAGAAAGTCAAGGTGTTGGCAGAGCCATACTTTCTCAGGAACTGCTAAGAGGGTTTCATCCTTGTTTCTTCCCAGTTTCTGGTAGGCCTAGGTATTCCCTGGGATGCAGCCTCAGTCTAATCTCTGTTCCCACTGACACACAGTACTCTCCTTGAGTGTTTGTGTTTTCACATGCCCATCTAATTTTAAGCAAATGTGTTACATTGGAAGAAAGCCCTGTCTTACTCTAATATGACCTAATCTAAACTAAAAACTTCTAAGATGACTTTATTTTCAAATCAGTCACAGCCTGAGATGCTTAGAGTTAGGAGTTCACTATTCATTTTCTAGGGGAAAATAATGTCAATATGTAACAACACATACTGCCTTATTCAATCTCCATGGCAACCCAATGAGGTAAATGTTAGCATGCATTTCTATAATAGTGATAAAAGATGTTGAGACTAGAAGAGTTCGTGTAGCTTGTCCAAGGTCACGGATGACTGAGTATATACTTTACTGCTTCTTAGCAAGAAAAGTTTAGGGGCTGTGCTAGTTTGCTTTCTGTTTCTGGGAAAAGTACCATGGCCAAAAATGAACTTGGGAAAGGGTTTATGCTAACTTACAACTCCTGGGTCACAGTCTATCATGTGATGAAGGGGAATCAGAATAAGAACTCAAGACAGGAACTTGGAGGCAGGAACTGAAAGACTGTGGAAGAATGCTACTTACTGGGTTGTTCAACTACCTCTCTTATATAGCCCAATCCCTCCTTCCCAGTCCAAGGATATTACTTCATTCATTGGGCTGGGCCCTACTTACATCAATTAAGAATGATAAATATGCCCTGTGAATCTTGAGAGATGGGTCGACAATTAAGAACACTCGCTGTTTTTACAGAGGACCTGGGTCCAATTCCCAGCACCCACATGGTAGCTTACACCAACAGTAACTCCAGTTCCAGGGCGCCTAGCACCCTCTTCTGGCTCCCTCAGAGACTACATATGGTGCACAGAGCCACATGCAGGCAAAAGACCCATAACATAAACATAAAATAAAATAATAATTTATAAATTTAAAAAACAAAAAGAAGAAATTAATTAACAGAAGTGTCCACAGGCTGGTCTGGTGGAAGAAATGCATCAGTTGAAATTACCTCTTTATAGGTATGTCTAAGTTTCTGTCAAGTTGAGAGAGAGAGAGAGAGACAGAGAGAGACAGAGAGAGAGAGACAGAGAGAGACAGAGACAGAGACAGACAGAGACAGAGACAGAGAGAGAGATGTATTGGGTAGCTGTTCCAGCTTTGACCTGGAAGTACTAACTCCATTGAGGCTTCTGTTTTGTTTTTGTTTTTTGTTTTTTTTTAGTTAAAACAGGGGTTTATTTTGTGGGGTAACTTACAAGTAAAGAGATAGGTTACAGGGTCTGGGAAAGGTGGACTACAGTCCAGCACTGTTCTCTGGAGAACTCTGCAGCATCCAGGATCCAGGAACCAAGAGAGCCGGCACATCCCGATCTTGGGTCTTAAGGGCTCCTTTCTCAGCCCTGCCTTGTAGGTGTGACAATTACCAGAAGCCTCAATTGGGGGGTAGTACTTCCAGGTCAAAGCTGGAACAGCTACCCACTACAAAGAGAGAGAGAGAGAGAGAGAGAGAGAGAGAGAGAGAGAGAGAGAGAGAGAGAGAGAGAGAGAGAGAATCATATCTGTTCATTTGTTATTTTGAAATATCTTACAAATGACCAAATACCTTAGAAAAGAGGTTAGAAAGTCTGTTGAGAAAAAGAACAGGAAATGTTTAAGCTTCATAAAAGACACCTCCATCTGTCTTTGTGACAATTTTGCTATAACAGCATGAAAGCAGCTTGAAATGACATGTTAGTGAATGAGCATAAACCCAATAGAACATTCCAATAAAGGATCATTTTTCTAGCTAAGTAGTAGCTAGACTTATCCTTTGAGCAAATAGTTGCTAGGCTTTGCCCTAGAATCTTATAATACCAAGAGAATGTAGGTAGATTTCATCTTACGCTGAGTGACTGAAAATGTTTTCTCTCTCTAATTCATTCCTTCCCTGGGTCCACATTGTAGCATATGGGTAGATTTCTCTGTTGCACTGTTTGTAAGCCAGAAAAATGTGGGCAAAGATGATGAGAGAATTAATGTTTTCCTTCTTTGCTCAGGTCTTTCTTCTCTATGATCACCATGAGAAAGAGCACACATTGGGCAGCCATTGGCTTCAAGAAACTAGAGAAGCATGTAGCTCAGACTTGTGCCCAACTTGAAGATAGGAGTCGAAATCCCACCAAGGCTGGTAAGCTGTGGCTGACTCTGAATCTGTGAAACACACACACACCGGGCTATTTTAAGTTGCTGAGTTGTAGAATTATTACTCAACATTATTTAGCCAGTACCAATGCACCCCCCACACCCACCCAGGCAAAAAACAAACAAACAAACAAAAAACAAACAAAAAAACAAACATGAACACATCTATCACCATAGCTGGCCTTTCTTTTTCATGGGAGTTACTCAGTGTTTGACTGGGGGTCCCATGCCCTTCATTTTAGGATTTGAATCAAAATTCAAGTGAATCTCATGGCAGTAGGCCGTGTTTATAATCACGCCACTTTCCTCAGTATGAACAGAGCCTACAACAATGACAGTCAGAAGCCACAGCAGCAGAAAAAGCACATGTCTTGAGTCTCAGATCCAGGCTGGTGAGTAGACATTGCCTCTGACTTTGAGTAAGAGACCCAACTGGTTTCACCATCCATAAAATGGGACCAGGAGCCTTACTCCTCTAGATTCAGGAAGGAATTAAATAGCAAGGTCAAAAGAGGCACACGAGAAGCAATGTAAGGTCCTGATGAGCCCAGTGAAGGACAAGTGGCATTTAACATCCTAAATAAATTGAAATCTGAGTGAGGACACTGAGAGCTTTACTAAAGTCAGGTGATTTGCAATCTGACAGTCACATAGCAGTCTCTCAATGAATATTCTCCCAGTGTCATTCTGGCCTCTTGGGGAGTACGTCAATCTTGTTTGTTTAGTTATCTAGTGGCAGGGCCTTGTTGTAACTCCTCAGAGAAACTGTTGCATTCACAATCACACATTTTCCTTCTCCAAGGCTGCTGGATTTTCCTTTTTGTGCCTGTATTCAATGCCCTTGTTTTTCAGATTCTTGTTAAGTAAAACAAAATTAATGAGGACACTAATCTAGAATAGATAACTTTTTACATGCACATACCTTGTATGTTAATTTCCTTTTAATTTTTAAATTTTAATCTAATTTTATTATTACTATTATTATATTACTATTCTTATTTGAACTCGGTCTTGGTATGTAGCCTAGGCTGTCCTTCAACTAGACATCTCCCTACCCTAGCCTTCCAAGTTCAAGATTGTTTGCACTATCATGCCTGGATCTTTTAGATTTTTTCTTTTCAATGCCAGCTTTATTGAGATGTAATTGTTATACCATCAAATGTCAAATGTGTTTGAATAAAAAATCTGTTACTTAAATGTGCCATACTGTTTATCTGTTCAGCAGCCGATGGGCATTATGTTTCTAACTTTTGGCCATTATGAATAATGGTGCTGTTTGATACTATTTTTTGAAGAACAACATTTAAAAAATTTGCTAATGTGGTTTATTTATTTATTTATTATGCATTTTATTTCATTTTAAGAACCTATTGTCCAATCCAAGGCCATAAAGACTTATGCCTATGTCTACTTCTAAGAGTTTCATCGTTTTAGCTCCTGCATTTAGGTTGATTGTTCATGTTGGATTAACTTTTGGATGGGTGTTAAGAACAAGCCCCATTTAAATATTTTGCATGTGGAAGTCTAGCTCTCCAGCACTCTTTGTGGAAAACACTGTTCTTCCTTTATTAATGGGCTTAGCATTCTGATGAAATGCCAATTCACACAAACGTAAGGTTTCTCTCTGGATTCTTTTCCTTTGAGTTATGTCTCTTGTTCCTGATCTTCATTATCTTGACTGCTGATTTGTTATGTTTTCTTTGTCAGAGTGTGAACATTTCTACTGATTTCTTTCTTTCCGAGGCTCTTGGCTATTCTCAGGCCCCTGCAGACCCACAGTCATTTTAGGATGAACTTGTGAACTTCTGTAAAAATGACAGGTTGAATTTTGAAAGGGATAGCTTTGAATCTGCAGACCAGATTGGGGAATAAAGTTAAGCCTGTCATCTCTACAATTAAATTTTCCTAACTGTTTGCTTGAGATGTCTTTCTATTTGATTACATTTTCATTTATTTATTCATTACTGTTTTTATAAATTTTAGTATAGTTTGTACTTCTGTTGACTTTATTCTTTCATATTCATTCTTTTTGACACTATAAATGGTCTTCAGTCCTGCTGCTGGCCGAGTGCTGTTATACAGGTTCGGCCTTAGATTCTCTGTCATTCAAGGATGTGAACTTTCTTCACAGGGTGGGAACACCTGGACTTGGCATAGTGAAATGTGATGTTGGAAGATTATAGAAACCTTTCCTGAGTCTTGTCTTTAAGTCAAACCATCTCATAAATCTGGGGCAAAGAAAAGTGTCTTGGAATTTAGTATGGCTCCAGTTCTGTTAATTTCATGTTGTGACTGTAGGACAAATGTCCTGTGTTTCACCATAGCTGTCCTGCTTCATGATGAAAATAGGCATGCATAGCCTGGAATAAGCAGATATGCCACAGAAGCTGATATTAATTTTTCTCTCTGTGAGAGAAGGGCCTCTGAGATATGTTCATATGAAACATTGGTGTTTTTCTTTTGTTGTTATTTCTTGACCTAGCCTTCGAGTCCTATAATCTCCTTTTCAGTATAGATGGGTTTTATTTTCTGTTTGTTTAGTCAATTATCTGGAACTCCCAATCAGCAGAAGTGGCAAGAATGCACTTGTCATGTTATGTGCCTGGCCATGATGGTATGACTTTCACTTATTCATCACTAACTAGTTGTTCTTTATGGATGTTTCACAGATGTATTAGTTGAAATAAGTCTCTCTCTCTGAGTGTGTGTGTGTGTGTGTGTGTGTGTGTGTGTGTGTGTGTGTGTGATCATGAAAGGGCACTGGGTTTTTCTACATTTTTTCTATTGTGGAGATATTATATTTTTAAAAATTTGTTCTATTAATGCCGTATATCACATTAGTTGCTTTTAATAGTGTGGTGGTTAGAATGAAAATGTCTCCCATAGGCTTATAGGAAGTGGCATTCGAAAGAATTAGGACATATGGTCTTGTTAGAGTAGGTGTGGCCTTGTTGGAGGAAATACATCACTGAGGGTGGCCTTTGAGGTTTCAGAAGCTCAAGCTAGGCCCAGTTTCTCTCTCTTCCTGCTGCCTGTGGATCCAGATGTAGAACTCTCAGCCACCTCTCCAGTACCATGTCTACCTGTGTTCTACCATGTTTCCCACCACAATCATAATGGACTAAACCTCTGAACTGTAAGCCAGCCCCCAATTAAATATTTTCCTTTATAAGAGATTTATAAAGGAAAAGTTGCCATGTCATGATGTCTTTTCACAGCCACAGAAATACTAAGACAGATATATTGAACAAACTACACTCCTGATATAAATTTCATTTGCTAGTGATATGTGACCCATTGTGTATGTTGGAGAATTTAATTTGCTGGGATTTTTTTTTTCTTAAGGATTTTTAAAAGTCTATGTTCTTGTGAAACATCATTTTTCTTTAGTTTTTATGTCTTTGCCTAGTTTGGGGATATGGGTGGTAAGGGCTTCATAGTACTGTTGTCCTGTGAATCTCTGAAGTTTTATTTCTTTGTTTTTATTCTTTTGTTTGGAATAATCTGGATTGATGTGTCTTCAGGTTTATTGATTCTTTCCTTTTGCTCGTTCAAATACGCAATTGGACTCCTGTAGATCATTTTCCGCCTCAGTTACCTCCCTTACTTTTGATGCTGTGGTTTGTGCCGCAAGGTCTCACGCAGACTAGACCGGCCACAGACTTGATATGAAGAAGGTTTATCTGCCTTTGGCTCCTCCAGTCTGGGGTTTCATGGCAGTGTCACCATTTCCAACATCACCTCTAGGCTTGCATTTGGTTCTTTAAAGTAATTTGTGTCTTTTTATTGATAACCAATTTAGTAATACACTGCTCTCATGTTTTCTTTAATTTCTTAAGTATGATTTCTTTGAATATGTTTATAATAACTATTTTTATGTCTTTGCCTGGAAATTATAGTGACCATGCTTTAGCTTGGATGGTCAGTATTACCTGTTTTTTTTTTTTCCTTATTAGAAGAACTTGGACTTCTTACATGACATATTGGAACAACTCTGGAAATCAGGTTTTCTCTCCCCTTTGGCTTTTGTTATTGTTACTGACTGCTGTTGCTATTGTGTGCCCAATGACTTCCTATGGCTGAAAAGAAAGTATAAAGTACAATTAATACCTATTTTCTTTCATGTGTAGCCACTAAAATATTCACATAATTAGCTTAGTGTTTAGTTAATTATTAGAAACAGATTTCCTTAAAATGTCCTAGACTGTGTGTGTGTGTGTGTGTGTGTGTGTGTGTGTGTGTGTGTGTGTGTGTGTGTGTGTGTGTGTGTGTGTGTGTGTGTGTGTGTGTGTGTGTATGTGTGTGTTAAGTTCAGCATACTGGCAAGTGGTTCATATCTATGACTTAACCTTAACTTCCTGCCAAGTCAAAGACTTAAGACAGGAAAGAGGATAGAACCGTCAATTCTCATGTATGTTCTGGGTCTATAGACAGTCCTGAAGATGTGTCTGTGCTTCAAGACCATAGTTGACATCACATAGATCATTTTTAATGGCCTGTTCTTAGGCCCAAATGGTAACACTTTTTTTTTTTTTTTGGTTTTTCGAGACAGGGTTTCTCTGTGTAGCTTTGTGCCTTTCCTGGAACTTGCTTTGGAGACCAGGCTGGCCTCAAACTCACAGAGATCCGCCTGCCTCTGCCTCCCGAGTGCTGGGATTAAAGGCGTGCGCCACCACCGCCCGGCCACACTTTCTTTAAGCAGCTACAATTCTTAGTAATTGTCACTGTTCATGTGTGACAGCTATCCATGTGGGTATGATTATTCTCCTAGGCAATAATAAACTCTGGATTAGACCAAATAAAGATGATGGTCAAAACTATAGAGGTTTTCATAGTTTCCCACAAATCGAATAGTGCCACTTCCCTAGGGAGATGAGGCTTTCTGGGATGCTCCAACCCCCTTTCCCTCTCCAGGGATCACTAAACTAAATCATAACAACCCTGATTTTGATGCTGATGGTTGTCAATGCTACCAAAGACCCAGAGAGAATGTGATAGGGAAGTTAATATGTCATGATTCTGTACTGTACGAAACTCAGTTATTATTTTTTGAGTAATTGGCTCTTTGATTGCAATCCTTTAGTGCATTTCTGATGCTCTAAACCATTGATTCTGATGGCTTTCACTACTTTTCTCATTGCCTTTGTAGAACAATGAATTTCAGTGGACTTTAATACACTACTTTAGAATAGTCCATTATGTATTAGCTTTCTGTAGCTATGGAGCAAATTACCATAAACACAACAGTTAAAAACACGCTCATTTATAGTCTTATAGTTTTTATAAATCAAAAAATCTGTCAGAGTGACAGATTTTTGTAAAAAGGCTTAAAAGGCCAAATCAACAAGTACATTGGACTGCAATTTTCTTCTGGATCATAAGGTGTTTTTTTTTTTTGTTTGCTTGTTTGTTTTGTTTTGTTTTATTTTTCCCCACATTCATTTGAGTTGTCTATAGACTTCAGTATCTAGCAGTTGAGAAGGGGAATAGCTTCTAGTCAATCTTAGCTGTCAGAGACCACCCTCAGGTCCTTATTCTCCCTCAGAAGCTTATTCTGGTCAATAAAATCCTCTCTCTAGTCTGTTCCAATGGAGTCTTATATATAACATAATCTAATGATGTGTTATGTTTGAATGTGAAATGCCTCCAGCCCCGACAGGGCCATGCATGAATTAAACATGGTCCCTAGCTGGTGGCGGTATTTTGGGAGGCTGTAGAAACTTTAAGAGGTGCGGCTTAGCAGGAGCAAGTGGGTCTCCAGTAGATGAGTCTTGGAATGCTATACCTGACCGCCTGGACCATTTTGTTCTCTGCTTTATCTATACCAGGAGGTGAGCAGCTCCTACAACATGGGACCTCTGCCTCCCCATGTGCTCAGAATCATGGAGTCAAGCATTGTAGCCTGAAATCTCTCAAAACAGGCATAAAAATTAATAACTATTGGAAGTAATCCTTTCCAAATGTTTGTATAGTCACAGAAAAGATGACACCGCACAGGGCAACCATCCCGTCACAGCCTCAGGATTTGGTCACAAGGGGTAGGGGATGATGGTGGATACATGAAGAGGTCTGAGAGCCATTTTACAATCCTGCTTTCCAGGCTCTCGATTGTGAATTCTCAGTCACTCATACTAGAGACACAGCTTTCAGCTGTTTTTCATTTGTACCAGCCATGAGTCATGTGGCAATTTCACTTGAATGAATGCAACTCATTCAGACAAGAACCCTTTGATATAGGTGAGGGAGGTATTCCTAAGCCCATTTTAGAGATCTGAATTAAAACAAAACTGAAAAAAGAAGGAGAAGACAGAGATTATGGCTTGCTCTTAAATACGCAACTGGTGAACATCTTGTTCACTTCTCTGACCCTGAATAGGGAGACTTGTGTTCTGCTTCTACTGGCCTGGCAGAACAAAGGCTGGTGCACTTGGATTCTGGTTTTGTACACAGACGGATGTTAGTACCTAAGTCCTCCTTATGGGACTCTGTCCTTGCTGTAGTCTCCCCTGGGTTCTTGTACCTTCTGCCTGTGCATTTGAAGAGCATACCTGAGCATGGAAATGGTATTAAACAGCGGTTTTGATAAAATGGAGTTTTCAGGGGTGAATTGTAAGGAAAATAGCCGTAAAGTCCATTTGCTTGCAGCAATGTATTCTAGAAGCTCCTTCTGGCCCAGCTCAAAGGGAGCCGAACATCATCCCTTGCAGAAAGTAAATGGGATTTTTATTTTCATTTTCGAAGTACCTTGAAATCAGCAGTTGTGAGGCAGGCAATGGGACCTTGGTAAAGACCTCATCAGGAGGAAGAGCACAAGGTGCTGGAGGTAGCCAGGTGTGGACCATACGTACTTTCACTTGAATTTGATGGCTATGGAAGAAATTAACCATTTACAACCAGGCTCATTGCCTCTGTTTCATTCCCTGGTTCAATGTACCTAGTCATCAGAATGAATGATGTAGCTCTTCAGACATGCAACTCAAACCCTTTAATTACTTCTGTGTATATTCCTATAGCCATGCAAATGGGTATTGCGGCCCTCATCAATTAATACTTCAAATATGGAAAAGGGTTAAGGATGTTGGTTTCCTTTCCAGAGTCTGGCTTCTAGCTTCTGAATGAAGCCCCAGCTGTTATGGGAAGGTAGATCTGGTCTTCTACAAAGACTTTCCATGTCCCAGTGCTCCTGAATGATCATGCTCAGCTAGAGTTCCAAGCTCATATCCCCTTCAACATCCTCCCTTCCTGTTTGGTTCATACACTTCTCTGTCCTAAGGGCACTTCCACCGAGTCACTTCCACTCCAAGCCAGTCTTAGGTGCTGTTTTGCAGGCACTTCCTGAGACAGAAAGTGAAAGTGTTCTGTGGTATCCTTCATCTGTGTTGAAGAAGAATAAAGTCCCATCTTTCATCAGTATTTCAAGGGACATTTACTGTCTTACTTTCTTTCCTTGTTGCTGTTATAAAATAACCAGTCAAAAGCAAAGCAAGGAAGAAAGAGTTGATTTGGGCTTACAGTTTGAAGTAAAAATTCAGAAGCAGTAGCCTGAGGCACAGTTCACATTACACCCACAGTCAGGAAGCTAAGAGCAATGAGTGCATGCACGCTAATGCTCAGCTCATGTTCTCTGCCTTAAACAGTCCAGGACCCCAAGAAATAGTGCAGTCGTTACTAAGATAGGTCTTCCCACATTTATTAACCCATACAGTTTAATCCCTTTGAAGCATCCCAAAGGTCCTTCTCTCTCAAGTATTTTAGAGCTTTTTAATTTGGCAACTAATACTATCATATTTATATTCTAACTTTAGCTGTCTAGAATATGTTCAACAAATACAGAAAATAGGTAGGGATAACTTACCTAGATATGATAAAATGAAGGCTAATCTGTACCTTCACTATTTAGAAAAAAAAAAAAAACAGCTTTGGGAACATGACAAATAACACATGATAGATTTACTCCTAAATATGAGAAACACTTACATGTTCCAAATCTTAATTTCCTTTCTGTAGCAAAGGGGTCATGCAACATGATTCTGCTCAGATGACATAGACGTGCTAATGCCAAACATTATAAATGAATTATCAGGTCTTTAAAAACAGAATCTTTATCATGAAATATTTGTGTGACAGGAGGTACACTGTTCTAGTCAGGCTACAGGCCACTTTTTATTTCTGATTGAAGTCTAAAAATCTCATCCTTTTGTTTATTCAAGCACATAAGACCAAGCCCTACCCCAGCTTAGTCTTCCAAGTGCCTTAAAATCAGTAGTAACACACAAAACAAACTTCATTGTTGGCTCCTAGTTGACTTCTATTTGGAGAGGAAGGTGATGGGTAGCTGTGCTAGAAAGGACTGTAGATTATAGTTCTACAGACAGATGGAGGTAGACATAGCCAGTGGATAGTATCTGGGGTCCTTGGAGTCTCCTAACTGCCACAAACTGGATATGCATCATCCTAACAGAATATGGACAGCACATGTGGGAAGTGGAACAGACTTGCATGTGTTAAATCTGGGTGATTAACACAGTGACCATGCTGTGACCATGTCTGTCTGACCTCAGCAATTTTATGAAAGTGTAAAATATTTTAGAATAAAACATTAGAGATAACACACATTGTGAAATGAACTATGTGAGGTAGAATGCATATTATGATAACTTTTGCTCAAATTAATACATACACATCCTAGGTATTCACATGTAAATTCACATATTTATGAATATAACTCTGTATGTAGATTTACATAATATATGTGAATTCACTTCACATTTATGTATTCTACACATGTGATTTTAAAGAATCTTATTAGTTTATGTAGTTTTTTCTCTAGATTAGATTCATGACCTTAGTCCTTTGCTTATGGTCAAGCCCAGTCTTAAATGTATAGCTAGCCTAGTTCTTCTCTTTCTGTAGACTATGGCAACTTAATCTACAGCTCTGTATTTCTTAGATGACATAGGAAGCCTCTGTATTGAAATTTGAATTTGACCATGAGCCCTAATTTAGAAAGCTTTCTTCTTCATTTAAGAACATCAGTGTTGTTTTGTTTCCTTTCTCCAGGTTACTAGTAAAGTTACACATCTGTTCTGCTTCCCATAAGTTATCTTTAGGCCCCTAGGTCTCACGTGGCAACAAGTTTACTCTCAGGAGTCTTGGGTGCAGGAACCTTAGGATGCTAGCCATGGAGGATGCATTGGATGATCATCTTCATAGGTAAGAGGACCGATGGAGATAGCTCCCAGATCCATCCTAGACTCTTTCCTTAAGAATTAATATTTATGCTACTTAAGTTATTCTGTCACACTCTATCTTTTCCCTCCAGGGTTAGCTTTCCCTACCCAGGATAAATTATTTTCACCAATAAGACTTTGTTCTCAATAGTTTGGAAACCAGGACTTTAAATAGAAGGCACATGTCATTTCAATATGGATTATAACATGAAGAGTATGTAGGAAAATCCAAAAGTAGAGGAGCAGGATGGCAGGTGCCTGTAATCCTAGCCTCAGGGAGGCTGAGGCAGGAGGATCAGGAATGAAAGGTCGTCTTCCACTGAATATCAAATTGGAGGCTAGATTGCTACATATGACCCTGTCTCAAAAACAAGAAAACCCAAGAGCTGAAGCAACGTCTGGGCTCATAAGAAAATATCCCTTTCTAGTTGGTGAGTAAGAGAGTATGTACGTGGTCCTTGGGCCTCAGAGACTGAAAGGACTACATGGAAGAGGCTACCTGTCCCGAGTGGGACTCAAGGCATGGTAGGTGTAAATCTGAGACAAAGCACCTGACTTCTCCCTCTTTCTCTTGATAGTTTTTCTGAGAAGTGACAGTGAGTTCATTGATCCACACCCACAGACTGCTCCCTACACCCAGAAGACTGGAGAGAAAGGTGGAGGACTGTTGATCCAAGTACACCAACATTCAGAGGATGGGGAGCACATCTCCTGAGTATTTTTATGGCAATCTAAGATTTCTTGAATACACAAGCTACTGTATGATGATAATTATTCTACCATAATAATAAATTACAGGGTAATTCAAAGCATGTGCTATTACCTCTCCCAGAAGCAAGGAAAAAAGCAATTACTGGTTAAAATCACATAGCTTCAAATTAGTGAGATTGGAATGAGTCAGAATTTTTAGACTGCAAGTCTCCTCTTCAGAGCCATTACACACTGAAACTCTCATGTCCTCCTTGGAGATATCCCTGCAACCAGCCTGTCTTCCTCACTTTTTGGGGAGCCTTTCTGACATACTCTGTATCCTTGTTTTGTCCCTTACTGTGGATTTAGTCCTTGATCATAGTCTTAAGAAACTAGGATCAGGTGTCCAAAAGGCTAGGAGCTTGAATTTCTTGCAGGTAAACAGGATCAGACAGACAGAGCTGGGCATCTAGAATGTAAACTGACATAAAGGACTATAGGGACCAGACACAGACCATTCACCTGTAACCTGGATGTCAACCTAGGCAAAAGAGAGACACAAAATTTACAAGTCCTACTTAGAAGAGCTCCCGAATAAAGAAATTAAAGATGAGCGCATTATCACTTTAGTGCAATAAAAGCAGTCACTTTTTAATACAGTGCTTTTGTGTTCAAAGGAAGTTCTTAGATGTTTTCCCAATGAGGCTCTCATAAAACTGAGACAGGGGCCAGAGAGATAGATTTTCCTGTGTCAGCTTGAAGACCTGAGTTTGGATCTTAGAACCCAAGTAAAGTAGACCAGGGTGGCTTTGGTTTGCCTTAATAGCAGCCCTGTGGAAGACAGAGGCAGGTGCATCTCTGAGACTTGCTGGTTCCCAGCTTATCCAGGTTCTGTGACAGACCCCGAGTCAAGAGAAAAAGATAGAGAGTGATAAATGAAGAAAGATAGTTAACATTCTCCTTTGACCTCCATGCATGTGTATAGGTATGTGTGTGCATATAGCACAGACACACTCACACCCCACCCTACACACAAACAATCAGAAACAAACAGTTCTCTTTTTTCAGAAATACATCCCAATGATAGAGTAGTGTTTAGTAGCCGTAGGCACACAGTTGGTGCCATGATGGAAGGTGGTTATTTTATCAGCCAGGGGATGACCCGAAAATGACATCTTTTCATTTGGGTACATCTTGTACTTGGCATTGTACGTGGTATTTGGCAGCTTATATCAGCAAATATAAATTGAATGAATGAATCAGAAATAATATAGTCAGAATCCTCAGAAATTTGAGATTCAATGATGCCAGGAATATTACCTCAGTTCTGTTGCTCTTTGATGAAAGGCTTTGTGGGGAGTCACTTGGCATTTCTGAGCTTCAGGCTTCATGTAAAAGACAGAGAAGTGCCAGACTGTAGTGGCGCGCACCTTTGATCCCAGGAGGCAGAGGCAGCAGGATCTCTGTGAGTTTGAGGCCAGCCTGGTCTACAGAGTGAGGTACCAGGACACCAGGACAGCCAGAACTACACAGAGAAACCCTGTCTCAAAAAAAAAAAAAAAAAAAAAAAAGAAAAAGAAAAAGAAAGAAAGAAAGAAAGGGGGAAAAAGAAGACATGGAAGTAAAACTAAGTGCCCCTACAGCTACAGGGCTATTGAGAAAGTCATATCCACAGCTCAGATATACACCACATACTACTTTCACATCCAGCACCATACCATGGTGACAGAGTGACAGTGACCATGACAGTGAAAGAAGAACTTTGCTTAGAGATGCTATATTGTTTGGTAGTCTCTATTATTTGAACGCGTTTATTCCTACACAGCTCCCCTGAAGCATACACCGGTCTTAAGCTTCCCACTTGAGAAGAAAGCAGACGGAAAGCTATCCAGATATCAAGGTGACCTCTGTTATTAAACCCACACAACAGGTCAAACTCACTCTCCCCTTTCTCAGCATCATAAAGAAGGGTTCAGAATCCATCTCACTGAGTTCTCTGAGGTAAAAACTCTCACTTTTAGGCCTGGCTGAGCCTTCCTAAGCCAGGAGACACTAGGTTGTGATCTGGGTGCTTAAATAGTTCTCATTCCATTGCAATGATTTTTTTTCTTCTTTTCTTCTTTTTCTTCTTTTATTTTTCCTCTTTTGCCAATTACCTTTTCTCAACCTATGAAAGTTAATTTTGTTGTTAGAGGCTCAGATCATCACCCTCATTAGTGGTGTACCACCACTAATTTCTATAAATCCTGTGCATTTAGTGGTAAAACTGTCATTATGACATTTTAATAGAAGAGAAGGATTTCCTCTCCATGCTAAATCCAAGCTCAATACCAAATACCCACCTCTGGTGTGACAAGAAGCCTGCAGGCAGGGACTTTCCTTAGCCTGTGTGCATGAATATTCCACGATGTTGTTCTTCCCATCTCATACAGCCCAAATGGTGGAGGCAAGGAAAGATGCTGGGATGAAGGACATGGAGAAGAGGTTGGACAACTACTTTCCTTCAAGGACTCTACAGAAAGTTTGCACAGTACTAGGAATGTGGTTGAGTGATACAATACCTGCCCAGTGTTGTGAGGACCTAAGTTCCAACCTCAGATGCCCAACGTTTGTATGAAATACTTCAAGTGACAGAAGGCAACTCAGTGTGCATGCATTATGATATTGCCATGAATACGAATCACAATCATGAAACTCGGATGATTGAAGCAATTTCCCTGAAACTTTGGGCATTAGTAAACATTGCTTAATGCTACAAAAAGATGCATGAGGCTCCTCTGGTGAAGATTATCTGCATAAAACCTCTTGATAACAGTTACCAAGTAGTCTCCTTCCCTCTCCTTGTGAAATCCTAAAAAAGTATAATTTGGATCCATTGATCCTCTGCTTCTTACTGATACACTGGAGGTGCTTGGAAGGGACGTGACCTTGTCATTTCAGTGAGGATACGAGTCATTGATTTCTGGGAAATTCAGTGAAGAGTGTTCATGAGCCTATTGATACTTACACAAAATTTCTATATTTCTATTCATTTTTCTTGTTTTTTTTTTTTTAAATTTCCTAGACTTTCCACAAGTCTGTATAGTCTTAAATGATTACCCTCAAATGCTAAGCACTACTAAGTAAGAGGGTTTATGGAAATGTTTTGTAAATTATATACAGTATATTCTAAGAGATACACAGAAAGATAATGAATGAAAAACAACCCTTTCTTCATGGGTTATATGATTCTCATTCATTTGCTGCTGTCAGTGAAAAGAGACAGTCAGAGATGGGGACAGCAGCAGGTACAGTGACAGGTAAGGACATTATGTATCCAAGTTCTGAAACAAGTGTGCTTTCTGGGTCTGAAGATCTTGCATAATACTCTCTTTGAAGTAGTTAAAGTTAAAGAGGAACATTGCCTCCTATTTCCATTCCACCCCTAGCCCAACACTGATGCATTTGGGAAAAGAAATATTGATTACACAAAAAGTATATTGATTTCTGTATACTTCCATAAATGTATATTCACAGGCCAACTCATAAGCCTGTACCTAGAGTGTGCAAAACCTAGGGTGAGTCTTCTCAAGGACACATGAATTAGCAAGACTTTATTTAAGGGTCTGACTTGTTAATTTAGTTAAGTCTTTTAATATGCCACCCTGTGTTACCTGTTCTGATTAATGCAGATAAATTTTATTCACCTAATCTGACTTTTGGATATAAAATAATTCAATGGTAGAGTTGGTAGAAACCCCTAAGGACAAAAAAATGAAGCTGAAAGAACATAGAAATCCAGGTGTTTTGGTATTCATGGAAAGAACTGGATTGTTATGGAAAGTCAACTATGAGTTGCTTCCAAAAGGAAGACTCACAGGTAAGAGTTATTTCTTTTCTTTTCTTTTTTTATGGTTACAATTGACATTTATTTAAAGAGAGGCCTCTGCAGAACAAATAATTCTTAAATTGTGATTCAAGTTGAAACTTCATTAAAACATGCTAAGACCAGGCACATCCACAGATCTCAACTACAAGATCACTTCTTCGTCCATTCTTTTTTCTCTTTTCTTTCCCGAATAACCTCTTTCAGATAGGGTCCAAGGTAGAATGTGTCCTCCTCATATTTTGTCCATTGCTGCTTAGGCAAGATCTGATGCCTCATGGTCAGGTCCAGAGCTCTCTTAATTCGAAACATTCTGTCACTATAAATATTCTTAGGAAGCCTTCTTATGGCTTCTTTCACATCTTCAGTCTCAGATATTGTATCATCTCGCATTAACCCCAGTTTGTTGAATCCTGCAGCATTATAATACCATTTTCGAAAACCATCCAGCCACTTTCTTGACACTTGCAACAGCCCGCCGTTTTGACCTGAGACTGAGACAAGAGCTATTTCTAAAAGGATGTTTGGAAGTCAGAGTCAAAACATTTCCTTTGTTCCATTAAGAGTTTAATAACAAAACAAACAAACAAACAATCCTCACCCCCCAAAAAACCTACATGGGTCTCTCCACCAAGGACCAACTGGTAGATTCAACTTGCTTGAATCAATTGTTGGATCAGTGATTACTGTAAATCAACCGAGAAACTTTTATAATTTTCTCTTAGTCATTATGCCACTGTGGAGAGTTCAAGGTCCTGAAAAATAGATCTCTCACCTTGAATCTCAGTTGAGGAGATCATTGCTCTACATTCAGTCTGGTGGAACAAGGTTTTTTCATGTTTTAACTTACAATATAGAAGGTGAAATCTGTCTGGTAATCAGATGCACTATGATTTTAGGATTTTCTCTGCTTAGTACTTCCACATAGTATTACAGCAATTCTTTACAAATATGCCACAGAATACATTTGTTGGAGCAGGTGGTATCGGGTTGATATCATCGGAAAATAACTTGTTTTTTACCATCTTCAAACTCTCTTAGCTGCATTTACTTTTCATTTCCTGGGTAGCAGATTGGAGAGACCAGACTTTCCCAGTCACTTCCAAGTATTAAGAAGTCAGATTCCCAGAGCTATGAGTTGGCCCATCCCATCATCCATCCCATCTATGATCTGCTGGAGCACATGAAGGGGCCAGTCTTGTTGACCCAAAGTTGTATTATCTCCATGATTCAGGACAACAGGATATCCAAGAGGAGTCTCTGTGAAGGCCCAGTATTGCTATGTAGCAAAAACCAGAGACCTCAAAACAGACCAATGACTCATTGCAATGAACACTTGCAAGTAATGATATATAGACTAAAGGGTATACTGTGTGACTCACTGTGCTACACTATAGCTTCCATGACAAGATTTTTCTTTTCTTTCTTCTTTTTCTTTATCTTTTAAATTTTTTATTTTATCCTGGGTAGAGGGGAGATGGCAAGGGCATAGGGTGGATGGGAAGGGAGAGAGAGATGAGCGAGATCAAGATGCATGATGTGAAATCCACAAAGAATCAATAAAAAGTAAATTATACTTTAAAAAAAAGTCAGGTTCCATTTATGTCAAAATTTAATTTCACCACTGGTTTAAAGCTTCTGTCTTTGCCCATCTCAAGGTTGGCTAGATGGTCAAGTCTCAGTAAAACCATAAGGTGCTCCATCTTTTCTTCAACTCTCTATCCTCTAGCTTCCAACCCACTCACTCAATTGCTGACAGATTGGCCAAGGCTAAGGCAGTGGGAGGGATGAGAGAGCAAGTGGCAGATGCTGGTCAAATATCCATGGGTATCCAGTAAAACATTTTCATAGCATCAATACAGGGAGAAGATCAGGACACAGAGACGCTTCAGAGTCATGGGGATGGGTGAGGAAAGGGAGAAACACACACACATACATATCTAACCATGATCAAGGGAGGTAGGGCAGACAGAGTTTCATTCAGATGTGACAATTCTTGTCTCACATCACTTCTGAATCATGAGCCTCCTCCTACACCATCCCCAAATTGCTGAGTGACAGCAACTGAGGCAAGACATAATCCTAGTTCACCTGTGAGCTGGCCCATTCTGGTGTTCTTTTAAGTTGAGTATATGGGAAGACAGCAGGATGATCATAGTCCATCTCATGGAACCCATGTTTCTCTTCATCAATCTACTGCTGAAATAAGCCATTTGTCTTTCAAGATGTTCAGCCCTCCAGATATCTCACTGCTTCCTTGGAGTTTCATTTCATCTGCTTGTTCATCACAGTATTTACTGTGAGTGGATTCTTAAGGCTGCATTTGGTTTAGATTTTTTTTTTTTTAGTGCAGAGACTTTAAGTGGTTCTGTGTTTCACATGACAGCTCATGCTCACATATTGTGAGAATGCAATTCATCAGTGGACTCAGATGGTTTGTGGGAGCCTTAGTGGTCCTTCTGTTGAACCTACTCAATAACTTCATGCAAAAGGAATTCTCAGCCTCTTTTATCAAATGAAGAAAACTGAGGTTCTGAGAGTTCCATGGATGACCCAAAGTCATTCAGCTCTCGAGTGGCAGAGTGGAATGTGAGATGGATGCAGTGGGCTCTGAGTCAGGGTTCAGAACGACTGTATAAGGCATCCTTCCATTTCTCCTCAGCACCTTCTTACCAGACAGCTCCCATACCTTTTGATTCTTTTTGGTTTGTACTCCATGCATCTCAAAGGCATTTACATATTTACCTTGGGATGCAGTGCTTGAGAAAGAACCAAAAGGGATGGGGTGTTCTTGATGCCACCAAGCCATAAATGAGAGAGGCAGAGATAGGGCCAGTGGAGAGAGATCCCCAAGGGTCACCTTCACCTGTCGAATAGAGGTTTGGTTCCCACTGTGGCAGAATTACTAGGATTCAAGATCTCTGAGTAATCAGGTCATAGAGGCCACACCCTCATGAAGGACAAACTCCTGAAGAGTGAGTTTGTTGTTGTGAGAACAGGTTTTTGCTGTTGACAAGTCTTTTCGCAAACGCATTAGCCCTCTACACATATTCACTTCCCTTCTGTTCCTCAGTGCATGGAACAACAGAAAACTCCCACTAAGAGCTGACCTACAGCCCAGCACATTCTTGGACTTCCAGAATTAGGGAGAGATAAATAAACCCCTTTATCTTATCAATTCTCAGTCTTGGGTATTTTGTTTTTGGAAACAATACATTCATGCCAAGATAAGATCAAGACAGGGATCTATAAAGATCTGTTTAGTTTTATTTTATAATAGCAAAATCTAAACTAATTTAAGGAAAATGGTTAATTAAGGTGCTTAAGTTACCAAACTATGAGAAAGGCCAGAGGTAAGAGGCCAGAGGTGAGCTGGCTGCTGGGACCACAGGACTGAAGCTTCAGAATTACATGGAAAATTGTCTCCAGCTCCCAGCTCTGGCTTTGTCTCCAGCTCCCAACTCTGGTGCGTCATGTGTGCTGACTTCTTATTTTATGCTGGTGACTCCACAGAACAGGAAGTATGGCTACAGGTGTAGCTGGAAGTTTTCCTGTGTCCCGGCCTGCTGGCGATGGAGACAAATCTCTCCCACTTGCATCCATCTCCCAAGTAAACACACAGAGACTTATATTAATTATAACTGCACGGCCATGGCTCAAGCCTTTTGCTAGCTAGCTCTTATATCTTAAATTAGCCCATAAGTATTAATCTATGCATCGCCACATGTTCCATGGCTTTACCTGTGTCCCATTACATGTTGTTCCTTGGTGCCTCACTGGTGTCTCCTCACTCAGCCTTCCTCTTCCCAGAATTCTCCTTGTCTGATCATCCCACCTGTACTTCCTGCCTGGCTACTGGCCAATCTGTTTTATTAAACTAGTGTACAAAAGCATTATCCCACAGCATACAGGCAACTCATGGTTCCTGTATGGACTTTCCAGTGAGAAACATTACAGGGAAGAGCACCTATTGGATGGGCTAGAACCTATTCCCATAGCTAGGAAACAGTGACCCACAGTAGCCACACACTCCTCTGTGGCCAGGGAGACAGGACTCCTCCTATAAGAAAGGAAGAAACCAGGATATGGGAGGACTGTGAGTTAGGGAGATACTTCAGTCTTGTATGTGTGTGTCTGTGTGTGCAGGTGTATGTGCCCACACATACATGTGGAAGCAAGGGGACAGTCCTGGATGCCTTCTGTCCTGTCTTGATAATTGTCTTGTGAGTTTAAAGTCATTCTGAAATGAAAAGTTTATTAAAACCGCATTGCCTCCCAAATGCCATCTCAGGAAAAAAACCCATTTAGTGGCAGAGCCTGGAGTAAGTCTATAGGTGAAGTTTACCACTGACCATAGTGAAGGAGCCTCTAGAACTCTCAGTGGGGTGCGATGGACTGAATTGCATCCTTGTCTTTGCCAAAATCCAGACGGTAGAGCTCTGAAACCTACCCCCTCCCCTGATACCACCAAGAAGGGCTATGGAAGAGGGGTGCTGTGGGAGGTGGGCAGGTTTAGATGAGCTCATGAGTCTGTGGGGGAATGATGCCACCTCTGTTCTCCTCAAAGGAAGAGGTGATGGAGCTCCATCGCCAAGAGAGACAGAAGGATGTGGTCTCTCTGTGAGCCCAGAGCAGATCCTTCACTGTAAACCCAGCAGCACGTGGTAAATGCCTACTTGGGCCATCCACTCTAACATTCTGCTTCAGCATCCCAACCTAAGAAAAAGGGGCAGACAAACTTTATTATAGGTGGTCAGTGAAAGGAATAAAACCCTAAAATAAAATTTCAGGACTGTGAAGTAATGGCTATTTTTTTTCCTCTCTCAAATTTCAAATTTGACCCACATAACCTTTCCCCTATGTGTGTCCTACTGCTGTGCTCTTGGTTCAGCCTCTGACATTCCTGCAGCTAATTTGCTTTGGTGCCTCATTTGCGTTAACAGCCTAGGGTTATGCTCTACATCACTCACAGCTGCCCAGTGCTTGGGAATACTGCCCCAGCTCACCCCAGTGCTTCTCATCTCAGCCTCTGCTCCTGGCTTCCTTCCATCCTCTTGTCTTAGCAACAGTGCAGGCCAGGCAAAGACTCGATAATTTCTAAGGGTACCTAGTCTCTATTGAGCTTCTTAGGCAACTTATTAGAGGTAAAAGATGATCCTTCTACTCCTTCAAGCCTTTGTGGGTAATAAAACTTCATAACCCACTGACATGATGGATCCTCATTACTGACAATGGTATCAGCTCTGAGTGTGACTGGCTTTGACCAATTGAGAGAGTCAAGGTAAAAATCTGTGTTAGGTCTTAAACCCTGGACAAATCTCACCCAACATTTCTCACCCTGCCCCATACTCTAAACCTCTCCCTCTGAGTGACCAGGCTTTCACCTCCCTTCCTCCAGCCTAGTCTCCATATAACACACAATGATCTCAGAATTACTATAGGGAAATGGGAGTCTTGACTTGTCCAGGAATGAGAATTTCCGTGGATGAATAATTCTAAGAGCTAGAACTGAGCCTGTTCCTGGAAAACCAAGAGAGTTGTCCTCCCATATAAGAGCTTTTAAAATATTAGTTTAAGATGCAAAGGATACAAAATATATCCTCTCTTTGTGGGAGGTTTTGTGGGTCCATGTAAGGCAAATATATTGCCAAGAATAAGTGGGGTTTAACTGATAGGTGGGCTGGAGACAGACACAAGAGGAGAAGAGGTACATTCTGGACTTATCAGAACACTTATAAGCAAACCCTGGCCTTAGTGCACAACAGTTGAGAAAACCAAGATTAAATCACTTACCTTTCCTCCTTTGGTTTTCCCATCCTCCAGTAGGAATACTGCTTGGTTGCCCACTTCCAGTTTATTTCCCTCAGTGATTAAAATAGTAACTCAGGTGACATTCTGAGTTTTCTCTGGGGCACATGAGAAGAAGTTACTTGAAGTTGTTGTTGTTGATATTATCAGCAATTTGGATTCTTAGTCTTGGCTCTGTGTTCCAGGTAATTCGATTCCTCATCTGTAAATGGATAAAGAGGCATTTACCTTACTGAGGGCTTGAGGGGATTTGGTGAGACAGGGCAAGTATGCAGTAGAGAGGAGATGAAAGAAAGGTTCTTCATCAGTTCCTGAGGTGTTTGGGGCTCACATTCTTGTCTCATATTTCACTCCAGTAATAAAATATGAGGCCACTGGACTTACAAGTTGGGTCTTCATCTTGACTATGCTGTTAACTAGGGGCTTTAGTTAATGGTATTCTCTTTAAAAGGAGGCTCTGATATTTTGAGGGAAAGGCTAAGAATCTGCTGTGGAAGCAATAATCCGAAAGGAGTGTCAGTCCTGTTTTGACAAGTGCAATAATAATTGAAAGGAGCATGCACATTTTCAAAATTATTCCTTCTGCAGCCCACATGTTAGCTTTGTTCCCATTCTTTCCAAATATGCCCACTCGTAGACAGTCATTACTGAACAAGGGAGCAGACTGGCGGTATTTTTAGGCATAATAAAAGGGAGGCCACACACCACTACTCACCATGAACTCCTTCAAATGTTTTCTTCCTTCTCTTACATACTTCTCTTTATTTCAGATTTATTTAGGGTTCTAACCATTTTTTAAAATATTTCTCACCCCTCAGTCTTTGTGTTTGTAGTAATCATGTGTTCCTTTAACGGTCTTTTTCTCTTGTTCCTGGACACACAGCTAGATGGCATTTCCCAGATTCCTTTGCAGTTAGGTGCAGCCACAAGACTAATCGAAAAGTGGGATAAGGGTAGAGGGGATGCATTTTCATGACGCTGCCCATGGCATAGTGGGTCAAGTCATCTCTCTTCCACCCTCTGCTGGCTGGATGTTGAAGTCCAGGTACTGTTAATAGTGTGCCTCTTTACCCACTACCTCTGAGCACCAAAACCCAATCCCAATCCTAAATGGGATTTCCACCTTTTGTCATTTGGAACTTGTGTGTGAGATGGGGTGGGGGAGTGTCTCACGTGAATGAGAACCAAATTTTCAATCAGTAAAGAAAACTTTGCGTGAATGAAAATTTCCCATTGTATTTCAGTCTCTGCTGTTTCTCCGTGTGTCTATAATAGTAGTAAGCCTTTCATAAACTGATGCAGCTACCCATCTCCACCCTCCGTTGAGGATTCCTCCATGTCTGATCTTGTGTTCCTTTCATTCTACATCTTCTTAATAATAATGACCACCACAGACCTCAGGGTGCTATTTCCGTATTTGCAGGCTCAAAACCAATGCAGCGCTTAGCAAAGACTCCTTCATTGAGAAAAAACTGACCCCTTTAAAAGGAGTGAGTTGCATGATTTATTTTGTGTGGAATGCATACCATTTGTCATTTGGTAAATAATCATAACCCGCTGACGACATGCTTTGCACTTCAGTAGACACTAGTGATACCTCACTGAGCATCAGACATTGCCCTCAACAGCTCTTCATGCAGTCCATGAATGTATACTTTGAAGTTGTAGGACTTAGTAGAAGCCAAATGGGGGAGTGAGCTCCCATGTAAAAAGGCTTGTGTTTTACTGCCCATGTTTAATCATGGAAACTAAAGATATCTAATTTAACTGGGAAATCAAGGAAGCCTTGAATTTTAAAGACCAAGAAGGAACTGGGCAAGAGACAGAGGAAGGGTATTTGTACATGAGAGTTGTAATTAAGAAGACAACGATATGGCTTCTCTTTTCCACAGACTGTATTTGGGGTCAGATCTGAGTGGAGAACAGATGCCTGGAGTATTCAGTGGTAGTGGGTTGAAACTGGGCCAAATATTGCAGAACATAGGTTAAAGGCTGACATGCATCTGACACCATCAGTTTTCATCTACTCACTAACATGCTACATCACAACTTACAAGTCATAAGTCACCATATCAATTAAAATGCCTGTACAAAAAGCACAGAATCTGAGGTGAGGAGGCATCAGTCTAATGAGCAAGCTTCTCTACACTTGCTCTGAAATGCCACTTGTGGAGGTTCCTAGGGTCAACTTTTCTATACATGAGTTTTCTGAGGCCCTTCAATGAAAAAAAAGGGGGGGGTTTAGAAGAATGGAGAGGAAATATTAAAATGACATTCTTCTATACGAGAAAAGAGTGCTCCATCCTTAAATTGGTTTTTAGCATAGGAATGTGATGATGACGTTTTCATAGATACTCATATACATCATTGTACGTCATTGTATTTACTCCTAAGAGCATTTTACCTTCACACTGTCATCACAACAGGATGACATTTATTTCTTTGTACCTACACGGCACCTCTCCCCTTTAAATTGTAATGACATTGGCTTAAGTGACTGCTTCTGATCACCTGATTAGCTGAAGAGATTTCATGATCTTATCAAGTAGACGAAGAGCCTGGAGTCTAGAGACTGGGATAATTGGCCTTTCTTCTTTTGTAAGTGGCTCAGCCAAGGCCAGAACCATCATATGACAGACATTTTGTAGGACTTTGATCTGGTCTCCTTAAGATCAAACTTTCTATTTTCTTACCATCTTCCCCTTACCAAAGTTCTGTGTCAGCTCTTAACTGGTTAAAATTGAAATAGTCATTAAAAACATAGGCTTGTGTATCAAAGGGACTCTGGATTCAGTACCTGCTTCTTAGTCTTCCTGGAAGGTCATTTAGCCTATCAAAACCCATCAGGGTTCCCCCCCCCCCCCCGTGGGGTGTGTGTGTGTGTGTGTGTGTGTGTGTGTGTGTGTGTGTGTGTAAAGGACTTTTTTCACTGGTTGTGTGGGAACCATGTGAGTCTCTGGCACACAGAGTTACAGAAACAGAAATATGCCAAGGATTGTTACTACCTTGATGTTTCTTTTCAGTTATTTGTGCTTTTATTATGAAAAATGTAAATGTATTCAAACCAGGGAGTTGAACGCTTTGATAGGATTAGACGTAAGATTAGGAGGTGTGGCCTTGAAGTGTGGGGGTAGGTTTTGAGGTTCCAAAAGACCACACCAGACAAAGTTGCTCTCCCTCTTTCAGCCTACAGAACAGGTTAGAGCTCTAAGCTACTTCTCCAGCACTACACTTGCCTGCTACCATGCTCCCTGCCAATATAATAGGCTAAGCCCCTGAAACTGTAAGGAAGTCCCTAATTAAATGCTTTCCTAGATAAGAGCTGCCTTGGTCATGGTGTCTTTTCACAACCATAGAACATTGACTAAGGCAACTTCTTTCTGTGAATTCACTTTCTGTGAATTTCAAGTATCACATGTGTCCATCTGTACATTATACACTATGTGTTTCTGAAAGAGACTAGAAAGAAAAATCACAAGGTGATTCTCAGCCCTTCACCCAATAAATAGTTTTAGTATCTAGAATAATACATCTCTAAAGAGTCCCTGGATCTGAATATGCTATTCTGCATGACAGAGGATAATTAAGATTACAGGTGTAATTTTGGTTTCTAATCATCTGGCCCTAAAATAAGGCAATGATCCTGGGTTATCCAGATTGGTCCAATATAATCTTATAAAGTTGACCCCTAATGGGAAACGAGGGTAACAGAGGGGTAGAAAATAGCAGTGCCAGGACTTGGTCCATTATCATGTGCTTTGAACATAAGGAAAGCAGCCACCAGCCAAAGAATGTAGGTAACCTTCAAAAGTTGGAAAAGATATATATATATATATATATATATATATATATATATATATATATATGTATATATATATGTATGTATATATGTGTGTATATATAATTCTCCTGTAACCCTAGAGATATCAAAAGAAATGCAGTCTTGACAACACCTTTTTATTACTCCAATGATAGCCATTTCAGACTCCAGGACCGTATAGTCATAAAGCAGTAGTGTTTTAAACCACTAAATGCATGGTAGTGTGCTGCAACAGCAATAAGAAGCTGGCACAGCAGAACTCTCTGTATGTTATCAAACACACAGTCAGTTCAGTTCAGCATTTAAACCTGTAGTTTAGGTGTAGTCTTCTTTCTTCTCTGTTTTTGTCTAGATGTCCCATTTCATTTAACTGCCCTGTTAAAATTCAGCAGACTGTTTCTGAATGAGGTGATGCCATCCCCATTCTGGGTTATCATGCTGATCCTTGGGAAGGCAGACATACTAACATGAACCCTCCTCTATCTTTTGAGTTGGTAGCAGCAGACAGTGGAGATCAAAACTCTAGCTTCTGAGATTACAAATTGGTCAACGCTATGGACTTAACAGAAACTGACAGACCTCTCTGACCCTCAGTTTCCTCACACAAAATCAGGTTAATGGCGATCCCTGTGCCATGGACCTGCTGTGAAGTCTGACAGATGAAGAGGACTCGAAACAGTACACGGAACACACACAGTTTACAGGTGTTTGCTTGTTGAAGGAATGTGCCAACAGTTGGTGATCTTGCCTCACAGCTCTTGCTCAAAGTTCTGAGTCCTAGGATTGACACTTACAAAATAGGATTGACAGTAAGTGCTGTATTGATAACTTTTCCGTCGCTGTGACAAAACACCATGACCAAGTCAACTTGCAGAGGAAAGAGTTTATTTGGGCTTGTGGCTCCAGAGGGGTAGAGCTCAGAGTGGTGGAGTGGAGATAGAGTGGCAAGGGCAGGAAACTGAGGGCTCACACCTTAACCACAGCAGGAAGCAGAGCTACCTGCAAATGGCAAGAGTTTCTGAGTTCTCAAAGCCAGTTCCACTGACATACTCACTCGAGCAAAGCCACACCCCTACCTAACCAAACAGTACACCAACTAGAGACCAGGTATTCAAATGCTCAAGACTATGGGGGAACATCATTCAAACCTCCACAGGTGTCTACCACATTTAATGAAATAGAAGAGGTAAACAACTTTCATATAACTCAATGTATGTTCCCAAAATTTAGGTAGCAATTGTTTTTTTTTAAAATATTTTTACAAATCTTTGAGAAACCTATACAATATAATTTCATTATATTCATGTCTCCACTATTCCCCACTCCTTCCGAGTCTACCCCATATTTCCACCCCTACAACTTGGTGTCCTTTTTAAAATTTTTTAAATAATGCATCAACTCTAATTTCTGCTGTTCATATACTTCTTCTGGGTGTGGGTCACCCCTGGAGCGTGGTTGACTTACCAGAAGCAACGGCCTTAAAGAAAACTGACAGAGATCTCCCTCCCACAGAAGCCATCACTTGTCAATAGCTCCTCAGTTAAGGGTGGGGTTTCCTGAGTCCTTCCTCCTTCAGTACTAAAGTATTGACTGTCTTGATTCTGTGCAGATCTCATACAGGCAACCATAGCTGCTGTGAGTACAGTGGTCCTTCCATGCCCAGAAGACACTGCTTTGCTCAAGTGTCTTACTGGCTCTTATGTCTTTCTGTTCCTTCTTCCATGATACTCCCTGAGTCTTAGGGAAGAGGGGAGTATTCTTATTCTTTATCTATTTGCTCCTGGATGAGATTGAAGCTATATGCTGCTCATCCATGCATTACTTCTCCTCAGATAGACTGTCAATCACTTGAACCATTATGCTATAAAGAAGAAATCAGTCCAAAAAAGAGTCAAAACCATTCCAGGACAGAGTTCTACACCAAAAGTTTTACAGTCTTCTGCAGACGCATGGTATGGTATACATGCCCTAGGATAACTTCTCTAATAAGTAGTTACCTCTTCTCTTTAATGTGGGCAGAATTGCCATGCTTTTAGCCTTGACAAAGACTATGCAATATCATTTCCTTGGTTAGGCTCTGCTATATAGCGAACTCACCATCCCACTAAAGGTTTAAGAAGAAAATAATTTTCTAATGAGATTTTGTGTCAGGTGAAAGGTTTCCTTGCTGGAGTCAGGCCACAAATCCCTTTCAATGATTCTGCAGTAAAGCACTGGTATTTGGAATTATAATAGTAATTCTTATTGCTCAACCAAATATCAAATGAGAAGCAACGTAAAGGATTGGTGTGGCTCATGGGTTAGCCTATCAGGGAGGACAAGGCGAGATGATGGGAGTGGTTTCCATATGTGGCTGCAAAGAGTGAGGATGCTCACTAATATCCAGGCATTAGGGAGCAGAAACTAGTTGGAAAGCAGGTTCTGGCTATAAACCTCAAGGCCTGTCTCCAACAGACTCATTTCCTCTAGCTCGGATCCACTGCTGAAATGTTCCACCAGCTTTTCAAGTCAGTACTCCTCTCTGGGAGATGAGTATTTAAGTATATAAGCCTGTAGGGGACATTTTGCACCCAATACATAACAGTAATTTTGCACTGTGCTTGGTTTGATTGGAGCTGGTCAAGAAGGGAGCCAGGAAAAAAAATGAGTCAACTTTTGACTCAATTTACTTCCAAATTCTGGCAAAGGACTCTTGGGTAGATGTAGCTTGAGTTTTCCTGCCTTGCCCACAGTCAGGACAAATCTTTGTCACCCGCCAGTCCCACAGCCGCTCAGACCCAACCAAGTAAACGCAGAGACTTATATTGCATACAAACTGTATGGCCGTGGCAGGCTTCTTGCTAACTGTTCTTATAGCTTAAATTAGTCCATTTCCATAAATCTATACCTTGCCACGTGGCTGGTGGCTTACCGGCATCTTCACATGCTGCTGGTCATGGCGGCGGCTGCAGTGTCTCTCTGCCTCAGCCTTCTGCTTCCCAGAATTCTCCTCTCTCCTTGTCCCACCTACTTCCTGCCTGGCCACCTACTTCCTGCCTGGCCACTGGCCAATCAGTGTTTTATTTATTGACCAATCAGAACAATTTGACATACAGACCGTCCCACAGCAGGTAGAAGTCAATGGTGAGACATAGCAAGGAAACTGTCTATTTGGGGACTGACCGGAGGATGCAAAGACTATAAATGTGACATCAGTGTGTGTTCTTGCTAGCAGCAGAAATCCAGAGGTAGCCCTTACAGAACATAGAGAAATGCAATCCTATAAAGCCCACTTTCCAAGGCACCATTATCTTAAAGAAAGGCTAAGAACTTGCTTGGGAAACCTAGGACACGAAAGTAAATATGTACATGTCCACACTCTCACACAACCACACATATGCAGCCACAGAAATGCCATTAAATTTTCTAAAATTTTGTAGTCATGAAGTCTTTCATTTTGATATGCATTCTATGTTTGCATTTTGTCATTTACGGGGGAGATCAGAGAGCAGCCACTATGATGTTCTCTTGTTTGGGGTTCTTAGCCATCTCAGAAAGTCTATCCAGGCCAGTATAGCTATCCGTGCCAAGCAATATTCACTTTCATGGTGCTCCACAATACATCCCAGCTCTGACAATGGTCACAGTGCAAAGGTTAATTCCCGCTCAGCTGCTCTCTGTTCTTTCTCATCCACATCCCTCCACTCAGAGATACACAGACTTGAGATTAAAGTCAGCTGAAGGAATCTTGAAGAATACCCAGGCCATCCCCACTAGTCTACAGAAGGAACAACCATACTCTCCAACAGGGAAGTGATTGGTTCTAGGTCACATGACCACTTAGATAGGGTGATCAGTCCCAACTTACTCCACTTGGATCCCTTTCCTCTTGCCTCCCAGGCTATTCAGGATGAGAAAGTGAGTGTATGTTCAAGGGATGGAAACCCATGCTCATGTTTGAATATTAAAATTTAATATTGTAATTTTGGCTCAAACCCAAACTGAATTTAAAAGGTGCATCTGTTGCAAAAAAATTAAATAATGCATTTCTGGCTTCAATGAGCATGCTTCTGAATAATTTGTGCCCACAGATCTATTTGTGGAAGCAGGGCTGGTACAGGCAGAAAGCAAGCCAGCCTCATAGAACCCCATCCCAAACCTGCCTTCTCTTCAATCTGCCTTTGAGCTTCATGGTCCTACACCAACTACCCCAAATTCCCTGTGCACATAAGGGCATCTTTCTGCCACCAAATTGACTTCTATGTATCTGTGATGGTTTGAATAGCTATGGTCTTCAGACTCATGTGTTTGAATGCTTGGCTCATAAGGAGTGGCACTATTAGGAAGAGTGGCCTTGTTGGAAGAGCTGTGGCCTTGTTGGAAGAAATGTGGCCTTGTTGGAAGAAGTGTGTCACTGTGGAGGTGGGCTTTGAGACCTCATATATGCTCAATTCATGCCCAGTGTGACAGTTCACTTCTTGTGGCCTTTGGATCAAGATGTAGAACTCTCAGTTCCTTCTCCAGCACCATGTCTGACTTCATGCCACCATGAAGATAGTGAACTAAACCTCTGAAACTGTAAGCCAGCTCCAAGTACATGTTTTCCTTATGAGAGTTGCTGTTGTAATGGTGTCTCTTCAGAGCAATAGAAACCCTAACTATGATAGTATCCTATTGGATTGATAAGGTTTCCATAGCAAACACTGTCATATGAATGACTCAAACAGTAGTTTATTTTTTTCTCTCAGCATTCTGGGGGATGGAAGTTCAAGATCAATGATTGGTTCCATTGGAGAGCTCTGGAGAAAACATCTGCCCAGCATCCCCTCCTTACCTTGTAAGGACCATATCCTGTCTGTGTCTCACATCGTCTTACCATACATAGTCTATGTCTGGGATCAAGTTTCCTATTCTAAGAGAAACGCTGATTTTATGAGATTAGAATGTACTCATTAAGTTAATTTTTACTTTACCACTTCTATGCTGACATTATCACTAACTGAGCTTGGGTGGTGAGACCCTGAGGGCCATGACTCCAAACTCTGAGGCAGTGGTGAGATACACATGTCACAGAGGGAGTGAAGACAGAGCTTGGTTCTCTCTGTTCCTCGCTTACTACTGCCCACTCCAGCATTAGGCTGGGCACAGGACCATGGCTGATTGAGCTTCTGAAATAGCAGAAATCACACATGCTTTTCAGAGCGAGGATGGTAAGCAAACAGGATTGATCACCACTCTAGAAGCAGGGGTACCTAGGAGAATGGAGTCAATAAATGAGGCTGTCTAAAGTCCCATGCAATAGCCAACTTTAATCAGAGCATTAGACAATGTATACTCTGAGGGTTAAGAAGGTCACATGTGTAAAGTGCACAGTCACAAGGACACAGGTGATGGACAAGCTGCACATGGTAAAAACATGTTTTCCCATACAGGCATATAAACAGATAACGATAGCCAGTTGTAATGAATAATCTGAAATAAACTCACTCCTATCTGCTATACCTGGGAGGGGCACAAAAGCACATTCCAAGAACAATTCCACGTTTTGGAAGAAATTTGAGGTCATAAGACTCTTGTTTTGTTTTCTTAGAGTTTTCTTACAAACACTCAGAATTCTCCTCACACAACTCCATTCTTGGGCTATGTTCCAACACAGGATACTCTTTATTATTCCACAAATAGCTGAGATAGGGAAAGTCTAAAAAATTATTGGCCCTTCCCTTACAGATGGAGAATATTTCAGAGACACAAACCTGTGAAAACTACACAAAGCCCACCCCCTCACACACCTATCCTTGAAAGCTTACAGAAAAAAAAGGAGACAAAGTAGTCTACAAAAACTCGGGGCCTCAGGCTCCTCTCAACTGTCCAGTATTCACATAGTCATACAGAACACTTGGACAGAATTTCTTTCTTTCTTTCTTTATTATATATATATATATATATATATATATATATATATATATATATATATATATTTTATTTTATTTTACAATACTATTCATTTCTACATAACAGTCACAGATTCCCTTGTTCTCTCCCTTCCTGCCCCCCTCCCCTTCCCCCTACCTCACCCTCCATTCCCACTTCCTCCAGATCAAGGCCTCCCCTGAGGACTGAGATGGACCTGATAGACTCAGTCCAGGCAGGTCCAGTCCCCTCCTCCCAGATTGAGCCAAGCGTCCCTGCATAAGTCCCAGGTTTCAAACAGCTAACTCATGCAACGAGCCCAGGACCTGGTACCACTGCCTAGAAGCCTCCCAAACAGATCAAGCCAATTAACTGTCTCACCTATTCAGAGGGCCTGATCCAGTTGGGGGCCCCTCAGCCTTTGGTTCAGAGTTCATGTGTTTCCATTCCTTTGGCTATTTGTCTCTGTGCTTTATCCAACCTTGGTTTCAACAATTCTCGCTCATATAAACCCTCCTCTTTCTCACTAATTAGACTCCTAGCGCTCCACCCGGGGCCTAGCCATGGATGTCTGCATCCATATTCCTCAGTCCTTGGATGGGGTTTCTGGCACAACTATTAGGGTGTTTGGCCATCCCATCACCAGAGTAGGTAAGTTCGGGCTGTCTCTCGACCATTGCCAGGGTATCTCTGTGGATTTCTGTGGGCCTCTTTAGCACTTTGTTTCTTCCTTTTCTCATGTGGTCTTTATTTACCATGGTCTCCTATTCCTTGTTCTCCCTCTCTGTTCTTGATCCAGCTGGGATCTCCAGCTCTTTTTCCCTCGACCCTCACTCTTCATTGCTCCCACTCATGTCCAGGCTGTTCATATGGATCTCATCCATGTCTCTGTCATTGGGTGATTCCCATGTCTTTCTTGGGGTCCTGTTTTCCAGGTAGCCTCACTGGTGATGTGAGTAGCAGTCCAGTCATCCTTGTTCCACATCTAGTATCCTCCTATGAGTGAGTACATACCATATTTGTCTTTCTGAGTCTGGGTTACCTCACTCAGGATGATTTTTTCTAGATCCATCCATTTGCCTGCAAACCTCATGATGTCATTGTTTTTCTCTGCTGAGTAGTATTCCATTGTGTATATGTGCCACAATTTATTTATCCATTCTTCAGTTGAAGGGCATCTAGGTTGTTTCCAGGTTTTGGCTATTACAAACAATGCTGATATAAACATAGCTGAGCAAGTACTCTTGTGGTATGATTGAGCATTTCTTGGGTATATGCCCAAGAGTGGTTTAGCTGGATATTGGGGGAGATTGATTCCCAATATTCTAAGAAAGGGCCATATTGATTTCCAAAGTGGTTGTACAAGCAGTGGAGGAGAGTTCCCCTAGTTCCACATCCTCTCCAGCATAAAGTGTCTTCAGTGTTTTTGATCTTAGCCATTCAGACAGGTGTAAGGTGGTATCTCAGAGTTGTTTTGATTTGCATTTCCCTGATGATTAGGGATGTTAAGCAATTCCTTAAATGTCTTTCAGCCATTTGCATTTCCTCTGTTTGGACAGAATTTCTTAAACGGTGGTTTCTCAAGTAGGCAGGACAATTCTTTATGTGTATTACTTTCTATTAAAAATAGTAACAATGTGTTGTTTTTCTAATGAATGTCATACAAGTCTCCTATCACAAAATGTAATAGAAATCTCTTGTATAGGATTGGGATTGTAACTCAAAGGTGGAGTGCACAAATACCCTAGGTTCAATCACCATCATTATCAAAATATTCAAATGTGTGCACTAGAACATACAGTAGTATACATTATTTGGTAATGTCATCCCTTACTTTTTCTGTAAAAAACTGTCATGACTGGGCTTTTGTTTGTCTGCTTCCTTTCGCTTGTCCTAGAATGGAAACATCTGGTATGTTTTATTTCTCTTTGTCGTCCCTATGCTCACGTGCAACCTGCTCACATAGCTCCATTTATCCTAGTAAAGGGAGCTATTCTAGGTACATAAACACAACTGAAGGGCTTATTCTACCTGTGCTACCACTGAACCAGTTACTTAACTATTCTAGAAAAATCTCTTATCAGGATGTGGCAAAGTAAGGAATGGAGAAAATACCAGCAAGAGAAAGCAGAGCAAAGCCTGCGTGCCCCAACAGCAGTCTAGGAGGACATATGATTGGAAGAGGATTGTCTGAACAGCATGCAGAATGTGGAGCCTGGGAAAAGAATACTCAGCCCTCTACATCATGATTATACAGGAGGGCTCCCACCCAGAAAGAATTCTGGAGATCAAGACTGATTTCATGAAGGAACTGCTTTGCTGCTCTCTACTGTACTTCTCTCGTTGTTGAGCTGTGTGGTACAGGGCTGGGAACACGTACCTAGCAGCTTGGTCCTGGAGCTTCAATTGATTGTGTTGTACTAACAAGAGCAAATCAGCCGCTGTCTGGTGCTGAGCTTTTGTAATCTGTAAACATGGATTAGGAAATGCACATGATCCTTCCCAGATTCTAGTAAGAGAAATTAGAGCCTCCTGAGATCTCCCAGAGAGAAAAGTAAGAATGGAATGAATGAAGAACTACAACACAAGGTAAGGGAGAATGGAATGAATGAAGAGCTACAGTACAAAGTAAGGGAGAATGGAATGAATGAAGAGCTACAGCACAAGGTAAGGGAGAATGGAATGAATGAAGAGTTACAATACAAAGTAAGGGAGAAAGGAATGAATGAAGAGCTACAACGCAAGGTAAGGGATTATAGGCACAGAGCAGGGGCATCACTAAACTTTATTAAGCATTTTCTCCCACCTCTGTTATAATCCTATCACCTAAGTTTTCCCTTCCAGCATCCTGTCAAATTACCATTCAGATCAACTGGCTAATTCAGTCTGAAAAGGGAATGGAAAATCCCCATGTCATCTGATGCACTTTACTTTGATGGATGAGCCTGGAGTTGCAGGGAGAGTTAGGCAGCAAATTCTGGCTCTTTCAAACTAATTACAGCATATCTGATTCATTTCCCACCTTAATGTTGTTTGTTTTTTTTATTCAAAATATAAAATTACTCCCTGTGTTGGGAGATTAATGGATTTTTTCTCTTTTAGCAACAGATCATTTGTGGGCCCAGGTTATAAATAGGAGGTTAGAATCTGTGACACATTGTTTTCCCTGTTCACACAGGAGGTCCCCTGAGACTGACTGAGTTGCATTTTTTTCCAGTTAGAGACATTCATGTCTAATTATTCACTGACTGGTCTGATAGAGGTCTTTTGTTGTTATTGTTGTTGTTTTAGGAAAATGCAATGGTTTGCCTTTGCACTTAGTCCTGGCAAACTGTTTATCAATAAACTGGAATTGTGTGATTTATTGCACATCTGATTGCGTTTGTGATTTATTTGCTTAATACATATGTGTTTATCATCTGCTTATATTGTATAATGGATGTGAGCATTCAGTTCCTTAGATGCAGCCAGGCTCTGCGTCTGAGAGCAGAAATGGTATACAGAGCCAGGGTGAAATTCATTCCCCAGCTTGACTTGTTCTGGACTTGGAGCATCTTCATTTGATTATTATTTATTCACTCACTGACCCAGCATCCAGTGCAGCTACTGATCACATTGGGGGTTTACTCAGAGCTTGTGTGAGTGATGTATACTCTTCCACTTATTAGCAATCCAAGCCACCAAACAATCCTCTGTGAAGAACCACCCTCCACTCCACTGTGGGATATAGACAGAGGGAGAAAAATAGCAGCTGAGTTCTCCTTCAGTGTGCCTACAGGGCCCTGGCTTGACTTATATCTGGGTACTGTCTCTTTTTAAATTTGGGCGTTAGGTTACTGCTTGGCTGCTTACTTTGGAAGATACTACATAACCTCTCTGTGCATGAAATGAGTTTCTGGTGTTCAGTGAAGAGAGTAAGAAGGGCTGCAGATGTTCCCAGCAAAGAGAGATTCGATGCTGAGAAATAGTCGCAATGCTTTGATAGAGATCCAGAGGTGAAAGGGAGAAGGGAGTCACTCTGTGTCAGGGAGCATGGATCAGTATTTAGGAGAGACTTGGAGGTTTATGCTGTGCTGAACTGTTGGAGGGGGCACTGCTGCTGCTGCTGCTGCTCCTCCTCCTCTCAGGAGATCCCTGCAGTAACATACACTAGATAGACAATGCTCTTCAACTCCTACCGCTGGAGAAGGCACCAGAAGAAGCTGGAAATGTGCACAGAAGAAGAAACTCACTGGTCCCTTTCTTGGACTTGTAGGCCAAGCCCCAGGAAAGGCAGCCAACACAGGAGTTTGGGAAATGCAGCCCACAGGCTTCCATATACTTGCGTGGTATAAAAGAGAACATTGATGGGCAGGAGTAAAACTGTCCGTTAACAGATAATGACCAGCATTAAGTGAAGCCAATTATGAAACTTACCTGATGAGTTAGGTTAGCAAAGGTGTTAGAATAATCACTGACATGTAGGAAACAGTTGACATTAACTATTATCACTCAAATGATTCCCAGAAATCAGGGAAAAGTGTGTAACAGGGTGGTAACTGAATTGGATTTATGTTTGAGAAAACTCAGTGAGGATCAAGGGAGAGAAGAAACAGGAATGACTATATGAGAGGCAGGGTGCTCCTAGGAACTGAATGGTCTACCTGTCCAACAGGGATGGAGATGAGGAAGTTCTTTTGATAGAGTTACCTAGAGCAACTGATTTATAGACCTGAAGAAGGAAGGAGCTTCTGGGATGATTCCAAAGCTTGGGCATAGGTGATTGGATAGTGACAGTCTTATTTATAATTACACCATCAGGGAAAGGATAGGGGTTATCATGTTGTCTATTGACTCCCCCAAAGTAAGGTATGCTTGTTATATTGTACTTGTGTTTTATTAGTGCTTATGAATAAATGGTGCACTTTTCTCCCTTCATTAAGACTGAAACAGAGGTCATCATTCACATTTTTGGGAGCAATGACATGGAACTGAGTTTTCTTATGTCCACTGGACTTTTCAGGGACCACATAGAGACTCCATATATGCAGCAGCACACAATAAACACACCAGAAATCTCCCCCACCCTACAACTGTGACCCTGGATAAGCTACACACTAGATACTTACTGTTTAAAGAGAGGATGTAGGACATGGGTGTCATAGCAATATTATCTCCATACAGTGTTGCCACGGTTGAGGACCTCTGCAGAGGACATTTCCATTAAAGAAACAGAACAGTTCCATTCCTTAGAGAAATGTGTGTTATGTGACCGGACAGTCTGTGTTAAGTGCAAAGATGTGTCTTTTCAAAAGATGTGACTCATCCCTTCAGGATTTTGTGACAGGTTTGCTGTGGGATGGTCTGTATGTCAAATGTGTTGCTCTGAATGGTCAATAAATAAAACACTGATTGGCCAGTGGCTAGGCAGGAACTATAGGTGGGACTAACAGAGAGGAGAATTGAGAGAACAGGAAGGTGGAGGGAGACACTGCCAGCCGCCACCATGACAAGCAGCATGTGAAGATGCTGGTAAGCCACAAGCCACATGGCAAGGTATAGATTTATAGAAATGGATTAATTTAAGATATAAGAACAGTTAACAAAAAGCCTGAGCCATTAGGCCAAACAGTTTAAATAATATAAGTGTCTGTGTATTTATTTTATAAGTGGGCTGTCCGACTGTCGGAGCTTGGTAGGACCCAGAGAGAAAATTCTCCAGCTACACAGGGTCACATTTTTCTGAAATTTATATCACAATGCTTTCTGTATTTCAGAGAGGAGGATGGAAACCCCCTTTACATTGTTTTGCCTACCTCATATCAGGAGCCTAAACTTGGTTGCACTGAGGCTAGTCTAGGTATTAGGTCTTCTTTCTGTCCTGTCCAGAATGAGGCCTGATGGTGTTCCATGGCTCTCTGGGATACAGTCCAAGGTTTGGCTTCTAAGATTTCAATCTAGATCAATTGAAATATAACCCTGTGAGAGAGGAGATCCTGGAAGATGCCAACCTTGTCATTACCCTGCAAGGCAAATGTAGTCTCTCACTTACTTGATCTTTATTCATTCCTGGGACCCTCCACATGTATTACATGCATCTATACATTTATGTGTGTTGCCACTAGCCTATTGTAATGGCACATGTCACTGTCAACTTGAAACTCCCAGCTCCTCGGGGAACCATGGTCAGGTTCTGCATGTGCTTTGCTTTCCATGGCTGTAAAGAGGCTGCACATTTCATCTGTACTTGAGCAACAGTTGTATGACTTTTCCAGGGAAGATACATAGAAATGCCCACTTCCTTTAGATTGGACACCATCAGATCCCAGGCATGTCTCCAGTCAAATCCAGCTCTGGAACCAATGAATGTGTGGGGTTATTTGAAGGAGCATGGGTGAGGGGTGTCATTGAGAAACTCCGTGCTGGTATTAGTGACAACTCACCAAAGGTGCACTTTCACTTGAGTTCCAACTCCATCATTCTCCCATTGCCTCTAACTCTCATACTGTCCATGCAGCAGTGGGAGCAGGAGAATGGGGGCTGGACTCTCTGCTGAGGGGCCCATGACTCCTGTGCTATGATATTATATAATAGGCCTGATCATGTGATACTTGGAGAGTGTCTTGCTGGTAGATTTCAAGCTCTGCTCTGATTTCAAGTAGCAGTGGTGACATCATGCCTAGAGGAGGGATTTTGCTCTAACAACCATTTCTTGGCTGCTGTCTCATATCACCATCTTTCCAAACAGTTTAATATGGTTTTTTCAGGAACCATGCTCACACATCTGGGTTTTTTTGTTGTTGGTGGTGTTGGTGGTGATTTGCTTGTTTGTTTGTTTTTCCTTTGTTTTGTTTTTTTTGTTTGTTTTGTTTTGTTTTATTCTTGGTGCTTTGAGTATTTTCCTTTATTCTGTACTTGGTCTGTCTCTTCTAATCTCTCATCGTTGACAATCCCTCTATATGTAGGTAAAGAAATGGTGTGTTTTATTAGCATCCCCAGATTTTAGTTAGTAAAACACACTGAGTAAAGGACTGTGGAGCGGAGCAGCTAAGTGCCAGTCACGTTGTGGCACAAAAGCTTAATCCCAAATTTCAGGATAAAACCAATTTCAACCCTTATACTAGCTGAACAAACCCTATGACTTCCTGGTACTGTGTCTTGGGACACATTGTAAGAATGAAAATGACAAAGTGGGATTCCTTGTGTTGTTACTTCCTTAGGTAACTGTACTTATTTGAAGACAGACTTGATAAATAAAGGGATAAATACCCACCAGGGCTCTTCCTGCCCAGGGTAACATGGCCCTAGGAAGCAGTGAAACAGCTTTTCTCTTCATCAGACATTTTAGAGGACATGCTTCTCCATATCCCTGGTTCAGAAATAGAGGTCTTTTCTGACACACCCAATCATTTGTTTTCCAGGATTTGGAAGAGAATTAATTAGCTTGAGAAAGCACTGGGACCATGATAAGTATTATTAATGATACAAGTACCTGTTCTTTTCTTCAGAGAATGGGTGCTTCCTTGTTCCCTTGGTTGTTCCTAAGGATAGACCCTATTCTTCTTTTTGTCTCTAACAAATCCTGTTCAGTGCCCTGGGGATCTGTTCCTAGCCACTCCCTGACAGGGTTGTTCCCATGGTCTCTCCTGCCATATGGAGAGGGGTCACAGACTTTTGTCTGCTCTGTGGCAGAGGAAATGAATGGGCCCAGACACACCTCCTTAGCATGGTGGGAAATCTCTGCAAGACACAGAAGAGGTTCATGAGAATTCAGTTTCTGTTGTGTCCTAGGATATGAGTTTGATAGTCTCTCATTTGTTATTACTTAATTTGACCTATACCACAGCCCCATAATGTAGATCAGATGGTCTCCATTGTATAGAAGAAATGGCAAGACCCATATTATGTCGTCAAAGAACATATTGACAAAAATATTCAGAAATCATCTCATTTTCTTCACTTTCAAATCACTGATGCTCATCTCACATCACACACATGCTCTCCATGGACATCATGGCACACCTGCTTTAAGGTAGAGCCTATGACATGTGGGTGTGTTCCCAGCCTCACATTAACCTCCTTCCACCATAAACCTTCTCTGTGCTTAGGGTTTGACCCTGTGTAGAACAGCCCATACCTGTCCTGCTCTGTTTCTTCTGGTTTTAAGTCTTCAAAGCAGGACTGAGCACAGTGGCACATGACTGTAATCCCAGTGATTTGGGTGCTGAGGCAGGAGGATTAGAAAGACCAGGAGTCCAGAGCTAGCTTGGGATATAATATAGTAAGATCTGTCTCCAGACAGAAACAAAAAAGGTGATCCCTGAGATCCCTTGTGTCTGGATTCCCAGGGGATGTTAAAACCAGGCTGAGTTAATGATTAAGAGACAAGCCTTAGACTGATACATACTGGGACAAAAAACAGCTCTGCTGTTTCTTAACTTAGCTTTTGGGAAATTCATTTAGTGTCTAGTCATCTCTAAATTGGGAATAATCATATTAGGAGAAATGGTTGCTATCTCCTAGAATTCCTGTCTTCTCCTACAGATCTCCAGCTATATTAGGGGCCAATATCTCCAAAGAGCCTAAGTGACCTATTATGATGTTCCCAAGGACTTCAAGATGGAGGTCTACGCACCAGCAGTGTGAGCTCACTAGAATTCTTACACTGCATCTCTTGCTATGAGTGCATCTTACTGCACATCACTCAACTATTTATTTATTATTAGATGTGTATATGTGAGGATGGTTGTGTACATGATTGTGTCCATGCAGATCAGAAGATCAAAGAAAACAAACTTTGGGGAGTTTGTTCTCTCATTCTTCCATGTTGAAGCAGGATGTCTTTTCCTTCAGTCACTCTGTCCTCCAAGCCTGGTGGTGCCCTCTTCTCCTGTCTCTCTCCATCTCACTGTAGGAACACTGTGATTACAGATGCATGCCACCACACCCTTCTCATCTATTCATTTCATTATGACTCTGGGTATCACCTGAGGTGGCCTTGCTTTTGCAGTAAGAACTTTCACTCACTGAAGCATTTGTCCTGCCTTAGACTGTGTAGTGTTTAAGAACAGGCACCATGTGTTGTTCATCTTTCGGATCTCCCCCAACCAAATTGGCCTCTGGATTATGCTGAACTTCCAATTAAAACTTGTTGGAAAAACAATAATGAATCGACCCTTCAGCTTTGAAGAGTGAGTCAGTATTTAGCATGCATGTGAGAGGTGAAGGGAAAAGGAAGGGCCCCTCTGACCAAAGACACTGAAGGAATGGTGGTCACAGGGAGGCCTGGAGTATTTCTGTTATCCTGGGGACAAGGCACAGGGGATTGTGGGATTGAAGTCAGGGAGGCAGGGTAGTTTTGAGCTGAGGGCCCTTACTTCTGCTTCAGGGATCAGCACCTCAGGCTTCAGTCTCAGGCTCCACTGAGGCTTGAAGGGAACAAAATATTGGTTCAGCTCTGAAGATGTTTGTTGTTCTGGTTTGTTCTAGTTGAGTCACTTGGGATAACGCATTGATTTGGACACACTGTGATGCCATCCATCAGAGCTTATTTGTAAAAATAAAAATAACACCACAGCCAGAACTCTTTCATGTCAAATTTTCTAATGTACTACTAGGGTAGGAAGAGACCCTTCCAAGCTAAGACAGGCGTGGCCAGAGCTTCAGGCTGTATGCACACACCTGCTGGAAGGGGGAAGAAGTGCCTGGGAGCTGTGAGGCAGTCAGACAAAGGAGAACAAGGGAAGGAGATCTTGAGAACTATTGGATCAGGATGAGGCCTCTACCTTTTTGCCCTTAGGATCCAGCTCTGAGCCTACTCTCTTTAAGGACACAGGATCCCGGGCCTAGAAAAACATCACCCTAGAAAAACATCACCCTCTCTTCCAGCCACCCTGGACCCACAAGTGGAAGACATACATTTTAAGTAATCTCTTGCGTGACCTTTAATAAATGTAGGGTGATTGAGGGAAAAGTATCTTGCAGTGGGAAGAATAGAAGTTCTGGCTATCTTCAGCTCTTTCCAAGAATACCATTGTGTCCTGTGTCTGCAGCTACATCACCTTTCTAGACAAAGAAGTGGGTGAACTGACCCAGCACATTGCCACAGGGCCTTTGTATACTAGGTTGGATTACATGGTCAGCCGGTGCACAGCCCAGCAAAGATGAAGAGGCAAAATCCAACCACAGCCCTGGAAGCCGTACCTTCTACTAGGAGCTCCACAGGGTTGCTGAGCGCTGAGTGGAAGTGCTCAGGCCACCAGGAGGTATAACGGCAGGTGTAGTTGCCCGAATGTTGGGGGCCTACGTAGGACAGCCCCAGGTCACTCCAGGTGTTAGCCATTCTGAGTATCTTGTAGGGCACAAGTTCGCCACCACGCAGCAGCTCCATAGTGACCCCGGGCACCTTGCTCTGGCAGCGTAGAACAACATCATGGCCAGCAGGCACTTTACCTGTCCACAGAGCCTGAAGTTTTGGTGGTGGTGGTGGCCCTGATGGAAGAGGTGCAAGGGGTAGTACTCAGTTTGGAACATTTCCTGCCCAATGGTGGGTCTACCCTGGCTACTTTCGTTGTACTGCCCACTCGGAGTCACACGAGAGCTCCCTCTGTTGCCGGGCTCCTTGGGTACCCATTTGTATCTAGTCAAGGTGTCTAATCCCTAGCCTCACAACGGGTTTGAGATCTGCCAGGCTTTGGCCTGTCGCGCGGCTTTACTGGCTCCCCAGATGGCTGAAGAGACCTTTCAGGAAACTGCTTCTGGCAGAAACACAGTTCAAAGGTCTGGGGTCAAACTTAAGCCTGCCTGGAAGCTCTTGTGTGGTCTCTGCCTGGATGACCTCTGACCCACGGAGACCTGGATGAGGAAATCGGAAGAACAAATAGACCCCAGGGACTCCAGGGCTCTGTAAAATTATACATTAGCTCAAGCCCGTGGAGACAGTCCCAGGCCAGAACAGGCAGTCGCTGGTTATGAGTGGAGCTGACATACATGCCTCACAGGGAAACTAAATCGGGGGTGATGGGGTGGGGGTGGGGAGGTGGGAGGTGGCGGGGTGTGTGCATCTGAATACGGAAAAACTTGGATCCTAACACTCTCGAACACGGCTTTACCTGTCACCTTCCAGCTCAGACTCTGGGGAAAAGACCAGAGTTCCATAACTTACCTGGGGGAGGGCACTTCAAGGACCTCAGAGTCCAAGACCTCGTTAAGGCACAACTTAGAAAGAATGGCCCCTCACAGGATCACAGTCCAGGAGCTCTGACCCCTTATTGAGCACCCCACCGGGCTTCCTACCCACGTGGCTCTGCTCAGCTCACCATTCAGAGTCAGCTTCACGAACTTGCTGGGAGCGGATCCCGAGAAGGGCGGGGCCAGTTCCATGTAGCTGCAGCTGTAGCTGGCAGCGTCTGATGCTGAGACGTTGTGTAACTGGAAGATGGCTTCATTGCCCGCTGACCTCATCGTCTGGAGCAGGCTGCGCTCGTCGGGGTCTTCACGGTGCAGGCCAAAGCGCAGGCCAGCCTTGGGGGCGACACATCGAAACTGCACCATCGAATCAGGCTCAAAATCGATTTGATTCGACGGCTCTGCAGTGAGCACCGGTGGGGGTAGTGTCTCTGCGGAGGAGGAGCAGACACATTGGCCCCGCTTGAAGGCACAGCAAGGGGACCACGCATGGTCCATCTTGTGCTCTGGCTGAGTCTTTCCCCTAAAGTAACCTCCCATCTCCCTCTCTTGTCTGCTTCTGAAGGCCGGCCAGTACCACCATATTTAATACTGTGCCACTTCCTCAGCCTTCTAGCCTTGGCAAACCCTGGGCGGGCAGCAAGCCCCCAGTACCCTTTCTAGGATACCCTGAGAAGTGGTGTCCCACCAAGGTCTGAGCCTGACATCTGTGGTGATCCAATTCTCTGCAGGTCTCAAGGTTGCTGTATTAATGGTCCTATTTGAAGCTCGGGAAACCGAGGCTAACTGGATCATTTGTTCCTGCTCCCTTCTGACCTACCATCTTTGCCTTTCCACCCGCTCTGGGTCTGTAGCCCCACCGTGAAACTCACCATCACTCCACATTAGCTCTACGGGTTCACTGTCATTGGACCAAGCTGTATCACTGTGTAGACGGTAGCGGCAGGTGAATGGGCTCTGGTCACCCAGGTCTGACAGTTTCAGATAGAACTTGATTTGCTCTGGGCTGGTGCTGATGGAGGGGAGGTTCAGCTCCTGCTCGCCCTGCCTCAGCTGGAATTCAACATCCATCAGTGGAGCCTCACAGACAAGGGTCCTGTGGGCCACCTTGGGGAGGATCCCTGTGGAACTTCCGGAGGAGGTCAGCACCGGTGGAGGTGGTATGACTGCACGGAAGGAAAGATCACTGAGGCAGGAATCCAGGGACATCCTGCTTTGTAATGCCCCACTGAGAACTGCCCTCTGTCTGGCCCCAATCCCCCAGTGACGGCTCAGGAGCAACTGGCTCATCATTGGACACTATGCATCAGGTCTTTACACCGAGATTTTCAGAGCTGGGATTTGACACTCACCATACTCCTCGATGGTCACAGTATCACTGGGCGCAGAAGGGACATCTGAGGTACGAGTTTGGTAGCTGCAGCTGTAGGTGCCAGGTTGGTGGACTAGAAAGATGGCTTGTTCCTTGTTTCCTGCCTTGACTTCAGCTGCCCCCAGGACGAGATCGGTTTCAGCTACTTCCAGGAAACCGTCATCTCCTTCCCGCCTCAGCAGAAAGGCTACATTCTGCAGTTCGGCCTCACACATTAGGAATGTGCGCAGGCCAGGTGTGATCCAGGACACTGGCTTAACAGAAAGCCAGGGTCGGGGCAAGGGCTCTGTGGAGCAGGGAGAACAGGGTCAGCGAGTGCTTCCGTCTCACTCTGGAAGCTGCAAATGTATGAACTCCAGACTCATTAAATATAAGGGAGGCAGGGGTGGGGCTGGGGTAAGAGTAAGAGACAGGGAGCAAAACACTACTCTGTGCCAAGCCTGTCCCCATCACTCCATAGGACTTATGTATAAGTCTCCGGGGAAGCATAAACATCCCCACTTAACAGATGAGCAAACTGAGGCTAAGAGATACTAAGTAACAAGGATGCAGGTTCCTCCATCTACTTTCTTCCACTGCCTCCTTACCCCACTGAGGTCCTGCCTACCTGTCTCTATCACCTCCATGATATTGCTCATCTCTGTCTATCTACCAGTGTAGTCCAAGCATTATTGGAACTGGTAGAGGTCCCTATTGTCACTTGCAATTGCTCCTAGTGGGAAGTGGTAGGACATGGAAGGTAAAATATCAACATGAGCAAGCTATTGGAACATCCCATCCTTGAGCAGCTGGAGGTTTTTGGTAGCCTCATGGGCCTCACATGTCAGTGTCAGATGTGCCCAGGGTTCTAGCAGGGACTCAGGGTCTGCTCATAGGATAGGGTGACTGGTAGTATCTGGAATACAAAGGCACCAGGGTTAGCTTGCTGCTGTTAGGAAAGAGGTTTCCCACAACCCATGCTCACGGTTTCTTCTGGTATTCCTCAACATGCTAGAGGCTGCAGCAGTTGCTGGGTCCAGAATGAAACCTGTAGGAAGAGAGTCTGTGAGTTTCCATTTGTTCATTCGTACCACACCTGCCCTCAATATTCTCAGCCCCAGGATGTCTCACCCCAAAGCAGCAGCAGGGCAGCCAGCAGAGACATGGCTGGGTTCTCAGTCCAGCTGGAGTGTCTGTATGGAGCACCTGCAGTGGCAAATTAAAGGTGGGGCCGACCTTGCACTTGGTGTGACCTTCCTGGAAGGTAGGGGCAGAGAGACAGCTGCTTGGCGTGGGGACAGGGAGGATTCAGCAATCATGCTAATCAATAATAATGTGTAAGTATCAAGCCAAATGGATAATATCAATCAAACCTTCACTTCTTCAGATTATAAAACACAACAAAACAATGTTATAGACTCAATAAAATGGCCAAATTTTATTAATGTGAGAGTGCTTTATTCTAGGCCAGTCTGGGCTACACAGGGATCCCTTTGGAAACACCAAGAAAGGATGTCTGCATTTCTTATCATTCTCCCAATTCCCAGAGCCTTTCCAGCAAAGACAGAATACTTTACCTCACAGATGATATGGGAGTTTGACTTCCACAATCTCTCAAACTGTTCACACACTAGGCTCTATGAAACCAACAAAAGCTGAGAGCCCAGTGAATTAAAATGAATAAAATAAACATTAATTTTGAAAATTTTTGTCTTTTTGTAACTATCCAGTCATGTTTGTATGTGTGAGTTCGTGTGTGTGTGTGTGTGTGTGTGTGTGTGTGTGTGTGTGTGTGTGTGTTGGGTCACAAACATAAAATATGTGTGGTTTTTACCAATACTTCTCATCATTAGTTTGTGTCCATTGACTACAAGCATCACAGGCCACAGCCCCTGAATATGTTACCTCAAAGAGCCCATGGTTTCTCTGGTCTTTCATAGGGTCCTTCCCTAGTGGCTTGGCACCAGGAAAGAAGGTCAACAGCATATTAAGGAATGAAGACTTGCCCTGCATGTTGGCTAAAAGAATCCAGTCATGACTAGAGCCAGGCGTGAGGGATGAGCCAGAACTGAGATGCTACCCTCATCCGGTGTGCTAAGTCACCAGCCATGTGACCTCTCTCACCCAGAGAATGAATCTTCCTTTATTCTTTGGAAGATTCCAGAGAGGCTGGCAGTCCTTGCTGCTCTATAGATTTGCTAGGGGACAGAGTGGAGGCAAGAACTTGAGAAGGAACTCAAGGAAGTCCTACTACTTGTCAGTGGGCCCTTATGGTTCTCCACAAAACCTCCTCCAAAAGGAAACTGACCTTGTATCTCCCAGCTGGCCATGACTTCCTACTTGAGTAGACTCTCAGCTGAAAAATCAGGACAAGAAGGCCATCATTACAGCCCTTAGAAATGGTGACCCCCATGGGAGCAACTGATGAAGGCTTCATTCTGTACTCCCTACCTTCCAGAAATCTCTTGTTAAATCTGTATGTTTCTTCCAAGTGATGATATCTGCTAGACAGCTGAGATGGGAGATGGCTGACTCACACCCATGGGGTTTTCTAAGCTGTGCTCAGTTTCCTGGTGTTCGAACCTAGTGCCACCAGACAGAACTGAAACCTCTGCATTTGAGATGTTTCTTTCTGATTATTTTTGTCCTTTCTCTTATTTTAAAACTGTTCATTTCTTCTTCTCTGGTTTTTAATAGCTCTCCTCAGATCCCCGTCTCCATTTCCTAGAATTGTCAAGAATGATACACACCATATTTGATTTAAAATATACCCTTATCTCATGGGAACCACAACATGACCTAGAATACTCATAGAGAAACTATCAAAATTAGAATTCAAAGAGAATAATGAACACGTTTTCTGAATAGTGTCTATTTCTCTTTCCAGTTTACATAGAGAACTTGCTGTGTAAAGGATGCAGACTTAGACTCTGATAAACATGCATCAATATGAATTCTCAGTCACTGAGCATCAGTTTGTCCTGAGTCTCAGTTCTTGCCTTCAGTACAAGAGAAACAAGTTGGGAAACATTTAACAAGATTAATTTACTTTCCCTATTTCTGGGGAAGTTGTAAAAAAAATTATCTTGATACTTTCAGAAGAGGTGGGCATAAAATGGTAAAGGAGTGGTCGTTAGGGTCTTTGTGAGGTGTGCAAGCATATGCCACATGACCCCACCCAGAAGGAAAGGTGAATAAGAAATCAAATTCCTACAATATCATTCTATGAGGACTCCTGCCAGCTCTTCCCTGTGATATACAGAACAACTAGGGCACTTCACAAGGCTCAAACTAGAACAGACTGATGCCTCTTTCTGTCCATTCCCAAAGAGGGGAAGAATCTCCAGATACCTTCAAGTAGCGGGTTCAAGTAGACCCTAAGCCAGGTACTGGTATTCTCATAGGAACCTAGAAGAGGAATAGTCTCTACAGACACCTTCAATTGGCAGATTCAGGTGGACCTCAAGCCAGGTACTGGTGTTCTCACAGGAGAGAAATTTAGTCATAGAGAAATAGGTAGTCAGTGGGCAAAGGATCCATCACTAATCTGAGGTAGGCACACACAATGGGACCAGTACTAATTGCTGGCATTACCTTGCTGAGGATGCTGTATCAAGTTAGCACACACCTGGGAGCTTAAAACAACAGAAAGGTATTCCTCAGAGTTCTAGCAGTCCTAAATATGAAATTAAGAGGTTGGGAAGGTCCTGATTTTTTTCTTAGGGCCTGGAGGGATGTTGGAATCCTTGGTGGTACTTAGCTTGCACACGCATCGCTTTGTTATCTCAGTCTGTCCTTGGTATGGCTTTTCTTCTCTGTGACTAAATTTCTCTCCTCCTATGAGAACACCAGTACCAGGCTTAGGGTCCTCTTGAACCTGCTACTTGAAGGTATCTGGGGATTATTTTCCTCTACCAGGTCACATTCCCAGTTGTTAGACTAGAAATTGAACATACAGAGAAAACAGTTCAGCCCACAATAGCTGTTTAGAGGGCAAATGAAGCTGGAGCCAGTCAGAAGATAAGAATAGGCCTGATGTTAATTAAGGGTCTCTTAGATTACAGATAGTAGCACCAGTTTCTCAAATGTTAGGGCTTACCTTGGAATGTTTTTTCTTTGTGTGTGAGAAAATGTCAGCAAAGAATGATGCCTTAGCTTGGGACTTTCAAGGAAATAGGATACTTTCCACAAAGTATGAACTTTAAGAGTCATCCAATTTACTTCAAAACTATCATTTTTTTTAGCACTTAGAAGGCAGAGGTAGGTGGATCTCTGTGGGTTGGAGGTCTGCCATAGCAAGTTTCTGACCAACCAACTAGAACTACATAGGGAGATGCTGTCTCAATTTTATGTGTGAGAGGAGGACTTTGGTACTTTGATCCAGCTCTGACATTTGGACCTGATACTCCTCCACCCCTGTAGCCTCTATTTATCAAGCAACATTTTTTTTCCATGTTCCCTCTTTTCTCATCACAGATGGTGTTCTGATAAACAGCTATTTCCTGAGTCTGCCTTGTATTCCAATAGTCCTGTTAGGTACAGTGATAATAGCCACCACTACAATATTAATAACAGCAGCACAAGGAAGCCTTACTTGGGCCATTCATTCTTCAAAGCATGTGTGTAATCACTTACTTAAGCCTTTGGAAGAGATGCTCCTGACATCCCCATTGTCCAGTAAAATGATTCAACACTAGGGGGAATCCAATGTGGTTCCACACAGATAATGAATGTCAACACAACCATCTTAGTCTCACTCCTACATGCCCCTTCCCAGCCAGTGGCTCAATGCTCCAACTTTAGTAGAAGTCCCTTTGGGGCAGGAGACCTGTGTATTGGCAAGAGAAACAGTGCTGATCCCAAATATTAAGTTTCTTATCTACACCACGGGCCCAGTTAGCAGAAGACACAATTGTCTACAATACCAAGATCTTACTCCCCATGTTCCCCCAAGTCCTTCTGCCCATGAGAAACTTTCTAGGTCACAGTATATGTGACTTTCCTCATTCTCACATCATGACCCTACTTAATTGGCTGTGATCTGCGTTGAGTCCATCCTTGGGGCAGGAGGAATGCAATGTTTTCTCATGTTCCCTCATTTCCTCCCTGCTCTGCCAATTTCTCAGGCTTCAAACACATTTCAGAATTATTAACAAGTCAATTTTTTCTGCCACTAAGACCACATAGGATCCTCTTTTGAGCCACACTTTTCAACATCAAGCCTCTGAACGTTCTTGCAGGCACTTTGCGGGAGATTCCGTGCTTTGGCAGGGCAAAACTGGACATCTGGACTGTCTCTTATTGCTGTACTGTGTGAGAAAATACTAGGTGACATTATCTGGAAATCAAAATAAAAGAGGGAAGTCCATGGCTAAGAGATAATGATCACTTCCAACTTCCTTAACGGCTAAGGCAAGTTTTGGAGTTCTTGGCTCTTCTGTATCCTGCCATATCATCCTTTCTTTAATATCTACACACCTGAATGACGATTTTTGTCATAAATATTTGAGGGAGGTCCAATATCTTGCCCCTTGATTTCTGAATACTTTTATGGGACAGTGCATACAGGATTTGTAGCTCACAACCCTGGCTTCCCTCCATCTTCTAATTCTTGTCTTTGTTTCCATTTTCTGAAGTACACCATTGTAAGAAAGTTTTTAATGCCTTATTTAAAAATTTTCAGGGACTATAGTCCCTGGCACACTTGTTGAGTGAACACAGTAAAAGCTATTTCCCTAAATTTCCTCCTCCATCTCCAAGCTCAGGACATTGTACAGCCTTATTATATTCCAACCTGATTCTATGCACTGAGAACTGGTTTTTCCCTGTAGTCATTTGCTTCTTTTCTCTAATCCCAGAGACACACCTAGAGGATTTACGCCCCTTTTCTGGGAAACAGAGAAATGGAATTCATTTAAAAACCCATGGTAGTGTATTTTCAGGAATCCTTTTCCTCCTTTGCTTATCTTTCTCCACTTAGATCATGGTTGGAAACTCCTCTTTCTGGTCTAAGCCAAGGCTCCTAAATTTATCAATCACTTCTTATTTATATGTACTGGTGATTTATCAGTACTGGGGATGGAACACGGAGACTGGAGAATGCCAAGAGTGCATTCTGCCACTGAGACAGATCCCCTGCCCAGGTAAGCCTTGATTTTGCTGTCTCCCTCCCTGCTTTAGCCTCCAAGGAGCTAGTATCCAGACTGTGCCATTAGATCTGACTATACTCACTTTTAGAAAGGCAGCGATATTGGGAAAAACATTGAAGTTCCCTCATCGCTAGTCTCTTTACTTCCACATCTGCTAGTAGAAGCAGAAGAAGCTGATGACAAAGACACATTCTTTTCTACTGTCTAGAGCAAACCCTGAAGGCCTTGGGGCTCTTTATTACTGTCCTACTTCAGACTAAGCATTTGAGGCATGATTGTCATGAGCTACAAGGTGCTGGACCTCCAAGTGTACATCTCCTTCATGCTCTTTGACATTAGGGCAATGCTGACTGAGCCAGGTGATTGTCCTGGTACTAGGGCTCTGTGCAAACACTTACCACATGCTGATAACAGATAAGGATGGGGCACAAAAGTCCTGCCAGAAGAATTCGGGAGTAATTTGCACACAGAAGTTTGGCAACTGTTTGGAACATCTGCCACTAAGCTGCCACTTTGGAGAATTCCCTCCTCACCCCCAACAGCTGTCGGCATCATCCTTTCTGTGAAGCCTTTTGGGTAATTTAAACTTCTCTGCCCTCTCCACCTCCACCTGTAGTAGATTCTACTTTCCTAAATGATGATCATTTTGCTGGAGGATTCTAATTCATCTATCACCATCTTCCACACTTAGCAGGTTTTCAGGAGATCAGCAGACAAGAGCCCACAGAGGAGGGTGCATGGGAGGTCATCTCTGCCTAACTCACCTTAACATGGGTGGTCATGAGAGGAATGGCTGGTAAAGAAACCCACTCTAAATTACCTTAACACAGGTCATCATGAGAGGGAAGTCAGGTTATGTCCCGTCCCTTCTTTCTAAAATTTACTTCTATTTTTACTAAAGCGATCCATAAACATGGTTTAAAGAGTCAGATAACCCCAAGGTTTATTCAAACAAACCAAAAGGCTGTTTTCTTTGCCTTTGCATTCCATAAGTTCCCAGAGAGAGCCATTAAAAACCTGGTAGCCTTTTTCTCTTGAGGCATCCTCTCTATATCTCTAAATATCATTTTTCTGGTAAAATACATAAGACATATTTTAATTATTTTGTATCTACTATAGGAACGAGGAGTGAGTTCACTCTCTTGCTCAAACTGTCGCCATAGACTTATTCAAAACTCTGTTTTTCCTTGTTCCTATTCTCCTGTTTTTCTAATTACAGTGAGCTTTCCAGAGTTTAATTATCAAAGCATGCAAATGCACATTTGCATATTTGTATATTAAAAAATACAGACATGTAAATTTGTACCGTAATGTGTCCCTTGATGGGGATACATCTCTGAGAGAGGCATCATTATATAGTTCCATAGAGCAGACATCACAGAGTGCCTGATACACAGTATTGCCTACTATACACCCAGGTTACATGGCTGACAGTTGGCTCCCAGACTACATTCCTATGTTGCACAGTCCTTTGCTAAATCCTGCAGGTAACTATAAATGGCTTTTATGTATGTCAACAGATCTAAATATGGAAAAGGGGCAGTCATGATGATGTTATAGGAATTTTTCCAGGTTCATTGTAACTTTCTCAGACTACTGTCCGGTATTGCATGTTGCTGACTGAAACATCAGTGTAGCACATAGAAGCATGTCGGTGTCCCACCTCTTTTCTTACACAGATTTTTAACCTATGCTGAAGCTAATAGTTGCCTTTCCTGGTTTGTTTCCTTTGCTGTGTGTCTTAGGAAGCAATTCTTAGTGTGTCTCTTCCTTTCATTTTATTCTGAGACATGAAATGGTCTTTCAAGTGTATCTTAGTGAAGACAACTATTTCAGAGCTTTTGGGACGCAGGTATTTGTGTGCTCCTAACCATCATTCTAGGGTTTCACACTTTCTGCTATGATGTTCAATTCTTACAACCCATGAATCTTTGGTTTGTTTGTTTGTCGCCCCCCCCCCCAACTGCCCCGTGTGTGTGTATGCTTGAATGTACCATAGCGTGTGTGTAGAGGTAAGAAGACAAGATTGGTTGTTGTGCCTTGCCTTAGACAAGTTTTCTTGTTGACTGGCACTATGTATGCAAGCTAGTTGGTTTGCAAACTTCTAGGGAATCAAGAATCTCCACATCCCATCTCTGCTTTATATATGTCCTGGGTATTGGAACTCAAGTCTCAATGCTTGTGGGATAAGAGCTTTGTGCACTGAGTCATCTGGCCAGCCTCCTTGGTTAGTTAGTGTATTTTCTTATTTTCAGAACTCTCATCTTCAACTTGGGTATAGAAGAAATAGGAACATAGGATTTGACAGTTTACATGATGTAGCCTAAAAGCATATTCAGTTCACATTGCTATAAGTTGTATGCTTCTTTCTCTCCCCACATTTACATGTTAAGTCTTGACTCTTAATAGAATGTTAGGAGATAAGACCTCTGGGGAGTCTCTAATTTGGAAGACCCAGAGAACTGATTTGCCCCTTATACTGAGAACACAGCTAGGATTTTCCATATATGAACCAGAAAGTAGGGCCTACAGTAGATGTTGACTTTACTGGAGACTTCAATTTGGTCTTCCTGCCTCCAGTTCCAGCCTCAAGTGTGGACCAAAAAGAGACAAGTTACTGGCGTTTATGAGCCATTCTATGTATGGTATTCTGTGATAGCACAAATAAAATAAGGGCCATGCGTTCACCTTAACTTAGACTTACACAATGCATAAAATATTAGGAATCCCTCTCTCACAGAAGTATGCAAGACGTGATTCCTAGTGAGAATCTCTTCTTAATGTCATGTGCATGAAGCCTATTGATTCTAGACTGTCTACAGAGAAACTGCTCACATTTTTTCCAGGAAATTTGCACTAATTTATTTTTCCTTGATTTAGGTGTTTTGAGTGCAAAAAGCCTATTTGGTAGTAATTAATTAGGTACTAAATATCAGTTTGATAGTCATTCTTCCATTCTGGAAACACTTTCAGGTTTTTTTTTTTTTTTAGAAAAAAAATTTTTTTTCTGAGAATGAGTATTTTGCCAAGTCTGTCTGTGCACCACGTGTGTACATTAACCATGGAGTCTATAGAACTGGAGCTAGGGACAGTTGTGAGTTACCCTGTGGGTGCTGGGAATTGAACTTGGGTCCCTGGAATTGAACTTGGGTCCTCTTAACCATTGAGGCATCTCTCCAGTCCCAACTTTTCAAGTTTTCATTCCTTATTTTTTCTACTCTCTTTTTTCAGTTTTCTAATTCTAGAGTTGACGTCACTGGTGTTTTGAATCTCCACCACTAAAGCTCAGATATTATTTTCTTAAACTTGTTTTTATGTTTTGTTTTATTTGGATTATTTTGTATTTATTCTTACTGGTTTTTATTCCTACATACTAGAAACTTGCCTTAATTTCACCTCAAAAATTGTTGAATATTTGAATATGCTTATAGTCACTCTTACTGATCATATCGTTTTGAGTTCAAGGAGATTTTTTTTTTCTGGTTCTGGAATGTGTTTTTGCTTCATGTTTGGTTGATGGGTATTGTGTCTTATTGATACAAATATTTCGTGCAGACTTATCATTTTGCATAACTGTTTATGTTAAAGGCTTCTCTAAGTTGTTGAACCATACTTGGAGGTATCACATTTAATTGTGTCACTGACTCATATTAAGTGGGTCACCCTACAAAAGTGACTAGAGGCCCAAGTGTATACATGGATTTCATGGTGGGACATACTGCCCTGTTTTGTCTTTAGAAAACGTCTAATATTTTCTTTAGCTCTTCATTGGGTGGGACTTTTGTGGTTTCCCTGGAAGCAAACACCAAATCAAAAGTAGAGGTAATACAGTTCTTAGAGACCAACGGTGTGATGGACAGAAGGGGTGGGAGCCTGACAAGGTAAGACATGAAACTGTCATACAAGTTACCCTAGCAGAGTCTGCAAGGAGTTTTGTCCATCAGTGTCTGCTGCTGATCTGGAAGAGTGGCTGGCCTCTTTTCAACTAGCTTGGACAGTGACTAGCCAGAAATGAATCCTGTAACCATTGAGTGTGTGACATCTCAGGGAAATTGTGACCTTGGACCACTGGATTTCCATTGCTGAGCCAGAGACCTCAAGGACCTGAGACACAGCTATTCATATGTACAGCCAGGTGTTCCTTGAAGGGAGATCTGGATAGTGAATCGAAGCATGAGTCTATTTAGTCTTATCAATAAAAACCAGGAGTCAGATATCAGGGTGAAAGCTGAAAGATCAGAGAAGCAGAGCACCAGCCACTAGAGACTTCTTACCTCTACAAATCCTCCAACCAAAAGGTCCCAAGATCCTGTCTCCACCTGCCTTATATTCCTGTTTCCACCTCCTGATTGTGCTGGGGTTAAAGGTGTGAGCCTCCCACTGTCCAGCTTCTATGGTTAACTAGTGGCTAGCTCTGCACTCTAATCTCCAGGCAAGCTTTACTTATCAGAACACAAACAAAATATCACACAACAGTGAATCTCTGTGAACAATGGAGCCACCCAGAATCTCCAAGCTGGATCCTTCTTTTCCTGCTTTTTGAGGATGTGACATTGTTCTGAGAATTAGGTAAAAAGGAGGGTATCTCAAAACAGTCTGCAGGCTCTCCCATTACATAATCATTTATGGGATGGAGTCCCATATTTAACTCTGTCTGTTGTTATACAGGACCCACACACAAAGAACTGCCTTTAATTGGGAAGGATAAACCATCAGGATGTGATTCATTCCTAAGCATTAATGGTGTTTAAGTCCACAAGCTTGCTTTTTCCCCACCTCCTGTTCTGTTAGTCTGTGCATTTTCCCATTTCCAGAAGAACCACTAATTTTCAGTTTGGGGACACATATAGTATAAATCAGCCTGCCCACCCAGCTCCTCCACAGCTCAGCATCCTTTAGTTACCCCTCCACCCATCATCCATCTCCTTTGCAGCTTCTAACGTGTAACTGCATTTATGTCCTCCAGGTTCTCTTCGTCCTTGAATGTATGCACTTAAAACGTTCCCTTTCTTCTCTTTTTACTATTGGGATCTCTGAATAAATATATGAGTGTATTCTACCATCTTTAATTTGATTTTAGGATTAAAAAAACATGACCTGTAATTTTTTTTTCTCCTCCAGTAACTGTAAAAATTCCATGGTACAAATTAGAGAAGCTGCACTGAATTGGAAAAACAGCAAAGGTTTCTAGAGTGGCCCTTTGAGCCAATCAGGGAGGCCTTTATCTACTCGAGTCTCATGTAATTGTCAGGTGTGGAACAGGGCAGCGGGTTATATGACACTAAATATGTCAGTTGTCTGGTTTGTAGTAAATAGCTACTAAATTTAATTCTTTGTTCCTTTGAAGCCGTAGATGAATGTGGCTTACAATTAAAACATGCCGAGGTCAAGTAAAACACTTGAAATTAGGTAATATACCTTGCCTGTTATCTAATATAATTATATCCAATAATAATATCATTATCTTTCCTGTTATCCAATATACCTTGCTTATTATCTCCCATTGTAGCTCAGGGAGCTTTTTCATCTTTATACACAGGAGGATCACACCAGACTTCCAGATGATTCTAAAGGTAAAGGTGGCAGCAATCTCTGGCTCCCATCTTTGCTTAACTAACAGCACCTTGCTTTCCTGGAATTTCATCCTTTTGTTTTGTTTTGCTGTGATTTTCCGTCTCGCGGTCACAGTCCATTGTTTTTCTTCCCATTCTTGGTCTGGGTATCAGGCGTGTAAGAGAAGCCATGCATACAAACCCTGGGAACTTTCCTTCTGAGGTCAACAGTGACTGCCAGAAGTGAAAAACAAACCACAGCTGGGTGGCTGGGGGTGTGCACTGCTTGTTTGTGACTCCACATGCAAGATTGAGAGTGTGGCATTCCTTGGGCTCTCCAGAATCAAGTGTCCCGGGAAGACTTGCCACAGCCTGGTTGACTTTCTAGTCTCATTTTTATGCACTGTTGCTTCCCAACCCTTCACTTCACCCGCAGGTGCCTTCTATTAGAAAATCAGACACATACACTCAGTTCCACGCCAGAGCCCAGAAGTACTCAGAGATTGATCTCTTGTCCCTAATACCAGAAACACCAGATTTGCATCTAAAAAATAGAGACATGTCAGTAAGAAGTAAACGTTTTTATGTTTTGTATGTTATATTACATATATGTATTTCTGGAGAAATACATTCTAAATATGTCAATATGGAATAGATATTTATAAGTAAGGGATAGAAAAAGGAAACTATATTACTTTCTATCTACATAATTAGATATATTTCCTCTTTTAAGTAATGTATAGGCTTATTGATTAATGCATAAAATACAATTTGACATCAAGTTAAATAGTACTTACTGTTTTTGCATAAACATTATTTTGAAATATCTACAGTAATATACCTCAAAATAAGTTGTGGGTTCTGCTGGTGATTTCATCTATATTATCATAACTATCTACTTAGATACCTATTTTCAAAATGCTAAACTTCAGGGCCAGGGAGATGTCTCAGTGGTTAAGAACACTGACTCCTCTTCCAGAAGACCTGGATTCAATCCCCAGCACCAACATGGTGGCTTACAACCATCTGTAACTCCAATTCCTGGGGATCCAATGCTCTCTCTGGCCTCCGTGGGCACTAGGCACACAAGTGGTACAGAGACACACATGCAGGCAAAACATAAAAATTTTAAATTACAAAACTTTAGCTAGAATTTAGTAAAAATAAATATGTGTAAAATGTTTTCTGTCCAGGTTCAGGGACTGTCTAAATTCCAATTATGTCTTCTGTTGAAGCTTGTGGGAGAACATTGGACTGTTTTCCTACCAGATCAAAATAGAATCACTCAGGTTAAGTTTAACATAATCAAAATCAGTCTGAAATCTCCCAACAGACACATTTGTGTGCTAGAAGAGAAGCAGTCACCAATCAGCATGGGCCCTTTCTACAGAGAGCTTAGCCCTCTACATGTGTTTTAAAACCAATTTGTTTTAAAAATGCTCTTCTGTTTCCCTGTTCCTATTTTACCCAAAACAACTACTCTGAAATGCCAAATGGAGTGCGTGTGCATGTGCGCATGCACACACACACACACACACACACACACACACACACACACACACACTCTAGTTTGTGGAATGAGGTGTCCTCTGATGCCAGCTTTGCAAATAATGGCCCACTCAATCTTCAAACTTACTGTCATGCTGTCTCTTGATAAAGCCAAAGTTGATCTTTTTTTTTTTTTTCTTTTCATTTTTTTCAAGACAAGATTTCTCTGTGTAGCCCTGGCTGTCCTGGGACTCACTCTGTAGACCTAACTGTCCTCAAACTCAGAGATCCACCTGCCCCTGCTTCCCCAGTGCTGGGATTAAAGGCATACACTACCACTACCCTACTCTTTTTTTTTCTTTTTTAAATGTTCTTTCTTATAGTACTATAGTGGACTCTCAGAACAAGGCCTGTGAAATCTGCATTTGGGTAAGCTTTGAGAACAGAACCAGGATTACCACATCATTTTCTCCATAGTTCACTGTTTCAAAACTCTGTGTTCGTGTCAGCTTAGAGTCGTGCTTGGCTCATCTTCAAAAGCTATAGTGAGCAAGTGGCCTTGCCAAGCCCTCTCTGAAACTCCTTCATCACCTATACCTTATCCTCAGGCAGATAGAGTCGCTCTTCTATCTAGGTGCTACAGAGCGCTAGAGTAAGCAGTCTTAGTATTGTGTAAAAGACATGCCCCGGTTCTGGTCTTTGCTCCACCAGGTCATGCAAGATGCCTGTACATTGTTTTTGTTTTTATTTTATTTTATGTAGATGGGTGTTTTGCCTGCATGTATAAATGTGCACCGCCCATGTGCCTGGTGCCTGAGGAGAGGGCCAGCTCCCCTTGCACTGAAGTTACAGATGGTTGTGAGCCGCCATGAAGGTGCTGGCAATTGAATCCAAGTCTGATGGAAGAACAGCGGGTGGAATTAGCCACTGAGCCACAGCCAGTGATAGCAGAAAACCAAACAAAACAAAAATCCAAAGAGTGTGTAAAGCCCTGCGGAGCAGATTCTGTGCTCCCATTGCCATAGTTCCCTAAAGCAACGTCCATTTTGGAGCAACTTTCCTAAATAATTATTCTAGTCTCTGAGCTCTGCTTTATGAACTCCGAGTCACCCCTAGGATTCCCAGCTCCTCCTCTCTCTCTTTCGTATCTGCAGCACAAGTTTCTGTGTATCTTCTTTCTCCACCAATCACCATTCTGATCCATTTAAGCCCTTCATTTCCCTTGTTACATCTTTAAATGAGGTCTTTTCTCACCAGTTTGGTTTTGCAGTGAAAGGGGACTCCAAGGGTTTCAGATTTAGATGATAGATCAGGACTAGGCAAAGTGTAGAACTTTGCCGCACTGTAGTTTTCAAGAGGATTGTGTCAAACACAACCACAGTCACTGGATCTTCATTCTACAGACTGCTTTCCGACATCACCCGCTCTGCGCCTCATTATGCTGAATTGGGCCCATTTTCTTCTCCAGTTTGATTGACAATATCAAAGTCACCAGGCCTAGAAAAGGCAGGGAGTGGAGAAAATATTCAGAGAAGGACCCCCCATCCAATCACATGCTATCATTTTTGTTTGCTTGTTTTGTTTTGTTTTTCAAGACAGGGTTTCTCTTTGTAGCTTTGTTCCTTTCCTGGAACTCACTCTGTAGCCCAGGTTGGCCTCAAACTCACAGAGATCCACCTGCCTCTGCCTCCCGAGTTCTGGGATTAAAGGCGTGTGCCACCATCACCCTGTCACATGCTGTCATTTTTAAGGCACATGTCTGTCCCATGAGACAACATTTTCCAATACCAAATACCTCCATTTAAAAACTAGTCTTTTCCCTTTAACTTGAAGAGGATTTTAATTCCTTTAATAGTTAAAGTTCCATAATTTGAATTTAATCTCTGTAAGCTACAATTCTGCAATTTAATTAAGATAACTTTGTTATCAGGGTATCTGATGTAGAACTTTTCATTCAGTGGGCATTCATATGTAGTTATAAAAAGGGGGGTTTACTGTTATTTCTTTCTTGCTGCCAAACGTCATCAGAGCACTGACAGGAAGCAGGTGTTCACTACATCCTTAAGAACTTGAAGTAAAAGAAAGACTACAAAAAACAAACAAACAAACAAAAACAAACTAACCCCCCTCCAAGAATCAGGAAATGTATTTTCAAATCCTGCTTCTGCTATTAACTTGCTCTTTGGCTTTGAGAAAATCTCTGTTCCTTCAGGACTTAGCATTCCCACCTGCCACTGAAAAGATGGACCATCCCCATAGAAAGCAGTAGTTCAAAGTCTAGAATCAGCTGGAGATCTATGTCGGACTACTACCAATAACAACAATAGTAATGATTATATTAGAAAATACTGGCTTCCTCAGATTTCATAAGGAAATTGATATTTTAACTTCTCATCATTACCAGGTTTGATTATTACCAGGTTGAAAACTTCTCCTCGGGGGTCTCTTTGGTTTTCTTGTTCAATCCCTCAAAGATGTAGAGCAGGTAAAGAATTCTGCAAGTGGAGCTAAAGGAACAAGGAGTGTAGACTCTTCTGATACACTGAATCTTTATATCATGACTATGTCATTCATTATCGAGGGTATCACTTACTCATTCGTTCAATAGACGTCTACTCTGTGATGTCCCAGGAGTTATGGAAGTAGTCAGGGTGCCAGGAGGAGTGCCATTCTAGCCTTCACATGGAGGAGCTAAAAAATGGAGGTTGAGAGGATAGATGGAAGAAGAAGATTTAAAAAAAAAAGTCAGTGATCCTAGTCAGGAGACTTCACCACAATAAAGGAGATTCTAAGACACTATGTAACTCAGAAACACAAAGCTCAGTCTCAGGAATGTAGGAGTCAGCTTCCTGGAGAAGCCCTAACTGTGCCCCCTTCTCTCCTTTTCTTTTTAACACAGTGAGGAGCTACCTTGGGAGTCTCCAGGCTTTGTGACAGCAAATACACTCAACTGAACCGTGTTCTACAGACTGACAGGCATCTAAAACTCGCTTCTATGCAACTGCAAATGTAGCTAAACCTCCATTGCTATTGAAATTAAAGAGAAAAAAAAAACCTATTTCCTCCCCCTATATAACAGCTAAATTAACTCCAAAGCATGAGCTAAATGTACCGTGTACACTGAAGTCAAGTTTCGTTTTGGTCTCCAGAGGGGTGATCGTTTGCTCTGGAATTGCCAGCTCTGTTACTGGGTAGCTTGGGGCGGCAGTTGGAGTCTTTTGCTTGGCTGTATCAATAAACTTTTCCTAGTATTCACCAAAAAGTTAACTTCCCAATGAAAAGACCTAAATTTCATTTAAAAGTTTTGACTCCTATAATTCTCTTTAATGGTGCAAAAATGACTCTGGGTCTCAGATTGCTTTTTTCCCCCCAAAGAATCCTTTGCTGCAAGTATCAAAGACTTAATTACCATATTTATTGCCAGATTCTGCTTTTCAATCACTGTTGCTTTTTGTCAGATATGTTTACAAACTATTCTTTTCCTTCTTTGGCCATGGGTTCTGAGCTAAGCTTGCTGCAACATTAATCAGAGAGCCTTCTGGACAATAAGAAGGGGCCTGGGCAGAGGCAACCCTGAAATATACCCCATGCCAGAGCCAGAGAAAGTGAAGAAGCACCGAATGGCTGACAGCAATCGATACTGGCATCAAAGGAGCCATATTGCAGTTGTAATGCGTATGAAGCACGCTACATAAGCAATCTGGCTTCTCTCTTGTTCAGATGGCTCAAACCAGCAGCCCTCCTCTACCTTGCTGGGATCTAGAGAGGACCTGTTTGTCATCCTTCTGTCCATATAAGGTTTAGTTACAGTTCCTGCCAGGTGCTGAGAGAGACAAATTAAACACTGATCACATTCAGGCAGCTTGCGATTCTATTCAAGTGAAGGAATGGCTGTGATTCTGGGATTGTTAGGTGGACCCTGACTTGATTCGTGGATGTCAAACTGTAGTTTCACACAGTCTGATAAGCACAGCAATTTGTTTCTTTTGCAGGGGTTTCGTCTCTGGGCTGGGCAAGTAGCTGACTTGATAAACTATTGGCTGTGCGAGCATGGGGACCTGAGTTCACTCTCCAGAGCCCACATATAAAAGCTGAGTGTGGTGGTGTGTACTTGTAATCTGGGATTACAGAAACTGAGGAAGGCCGATCCCTGGGCTCACTGCCAGCCAGCTTACGTAATTCCTTGATGAGTTTAGTTCCAGGCCAGTAAGGGACCTTGTTTTAAAAACACAAAGCAAACAAACAAACAATAAAACAGTGCCCAAAGAATGACACCTAATCTTTGGCGCTCACACCTCTTTATACACATGAACACACACACACAAAGTAGGACAGCCAGTCTCACTTTATGTTTCAAACATTCCCTGTGCCACTCATGTATTTGAAAAGCATGCTAGTTAGTGAAAGCGACAGTTTAACTTAGCCCTGTCCTACTCTATTATCTTTTGTTTCTTCTCATTAAGTAAAGATAAAATGCACATGCACACACTCGCACACCACACACATACACACACAAGCAATGAACTAGAAAGTCAATTATTTAACATACCTTTTCTTCTTTCTTCCTTCCTTCCTTCCTTTCTTTCTTTCTTTGTTTTTTTTTTTTTTTGTTGTTTTGTTTTTTTTGAGACAGGGTTTCTCTTTGTAGCTTTGTGCCTTTCCTGAAACTCATGCTGTAGCCCAGATTGGCCTCAAACTCACAGAGATCCACCTGCCTCTGCCTGCCAGTGCTGGGATTAAAGGCATTCACCACCGCCGCCACCACCACCCGGCCCTTTTCTTCTAATGAAGCATCTAGGAAGCATCCTTGCTTGCATCCTGGAATGGCAAGGTAGTTGCTACATCTGCTTCTGAATTAAGGCACTATTAGTAAGTTTCCTTCCAGATTATTTTCATATATTATTCTCCTCTTATCTTGGCTGAAGACCGAGTTCTTCCACAGACATTGTTTTTTTTGTTTTGTTTTGTTTTGTTTTTTTCAAGACACTCAGTTGTACTCCCAAGTAGAAGCTTTACATTATACTCAGCCATCTCTGGTGGGGTGCTTTCACTTTCAATATGCAAATGGGAGTTCACTCCCCCAATATGCTGTAATGATAGGAAAAATAAAACAAAATAAACAAGCAACAACAAGACACACACAACAAAACACACCTGATAGGCAAAAGTACAGATAAAGGGAGCTGAGGGCTTCTTGGAATCCTCAATTATAACAATAAACCAGCCTGTAAATAATGATGATGTCATACACCCCAGAGGCCAAATTAAAGCTTCTGTGTTTTTAAAAATGAGAAGAGGAATGTTTTCACTTTGAGAGAGGAGCATTTTCAAAGACCATGTACCGAATTCAGTGTTCTTCTGATTTAGTATTATTTATTGCACAGCAGACTCTTTCAAGATAAGCCTTACTGTCCCAGTAATACATATCCAATCACTGACTCATTCCTTATTCAAATTCTATGATGGGATAAGAAATATATATGGTCTTTATTCTTAGCTCTGGGCACTTAACTCTTAAATTTTGTAATGTTCTTAATAATAAGGCTAATAGGGATGTCTTTGCTCTAATTGTTTGGGACACAGAACATTTAAATTCTTGGATTTTCCTAAATGATAAAATGTGTTTTATTATTCATAAGAATTTAATGATACCTGAGTTCATCTAATATGGAGACTAGATAGAATGGTGCCATTACTCAGCCCCAGAATGTGGCTGGTTACTAGAGAAACCAAGTGATTAGGTGGTTCAAATATTCAGCATCATCCACTGAACTTAGAAAAGGGAATGTTGAGATTCAAGCTCTACACAAACCTATTTTTTTCCATTTTTTTTTTTTTACTTTATGTGTATGGATATTTTGTCTGAATATATAGCTGTGTGTCACTTGTATGACAGGTGCCTGGAGAGGCGAAATGAGGAAATCAGATCCCCTAGGACTAAGTTATAGACGGTTGTAAGCCAACACATTGGTGCCGAGAACTGAACCTTGGTGCTCCAGAGAAGCTGCCAGTGCTCTTAACTGCTGACCCACATCTTCAGCTCCTCTATATAAACTCTGGAGCAATGAGATTTGATGGGCTTCCCGGTTGTTGAAAATACCAAGCTTCTGGGCAGGTGGTGCTCCCTGAAGAGGGCATGAAAGCCCCTGGAATCCAACCTCTCTATCATCTGCCTTACTCTGCTCTATTTGGCACTTCCATTCAGCTGTTCCTGTGTGGATCCATCATAATAAACATAAGTCAAACGTTTCCACAAGTTCTGTGAGTTAATAGAGCAAATTATCAACCATGAGAAGAAAGTTAGGAGAACCTTCAGAATTAATGAACTGTCAATCAGAAATCCTAATTATTCAGAGATTTACGATTGGCATCTGAATTGGGTGCAGCCTTATAGGACTGAACCATTAGTTTATGGATGTGATGATGATAATTCTGTAATTAATGTCAGGGATGAATTAAATTCTAGTCTATACGGCTCTATCTAGAGAACCAGAGATGTGGTTATTGGTGTTGGAAAATATTCAAGATACTTCCACACAATTTGTTCATCCTTTTTTACTAATACCTACTGGGGTCTAGCATGGAGCATAATAAACCTGTCTTTGAAGGACTCATGATTTAAATGGTTTGGGGAAGGTATATGTGGAAGTGGTATAGATAAATCCTGAAATGCTACGTGCCACAACAGAGTTCTAAACAAGAAGTTGATGAAATTAAGAGTGCAACCTAAAGTCATTGAGAAATCAAGGCATTTTCTCTCTCCTTACCCTGGAGAAACCTACAGAAAGCTGGGGTCCTTGGCCAAATAGCTAGCTGAATCTTTGCTAGGACAGCAATCTCACTGACTTTCTCAGTAGTGAAAGATGCAGGTACCATCACATGCTCAATTCTTTTCCCCTGCAAGCTGCAAAGAAACACAATTTGGGAGAATGGGGAGTTGAATCAAGAGACTAACTCTACTCTGCAAGATAATAGCATTTATAAACATTATGGGTAGACAAACACTTCAAATATAAAGCACTTTTAAAATTAGTTTATTCTGGGGGTTGTCTGGGAGAGTTGCTTGTATGGTGCATTCTCAATGGGAAACTCTGAAGGTGCAACATTTTAGAGTCTGGGAGTGCTTGGAATAGTATATAGGGAGACCTCTTCCTGTTTTATAAAGTAACAATGAAAGTCCATGATGATTCTTGTGTGGTGATTCCTAATACCATTTCTGATGCTAAATGTGAGTTTTCTATCTACAATACTTTTTTATCAGCAAGTGGATGTCCAGCAATTCAGTTAAGTTCTGACACTAACTACAGAGCTAGTACAGATCCTGCTGTTCAAGGTTCATGTTCAGTCCCATGATGGCCCCTACAGACAGATGCTAGCTACAAATGAGTTCCCCACCCAGGCAATCCACACTTTATCTGGCTAACTCTAAATTTGAGAGACCCCATGCTCAGACTTGACTGACCCAGAGAACTGAGATAACTCTCCACTAGTAATTGCTACTTATAGTAAAGGATATGCTTCAGAAACAACTAATTAAAAGCACACAAGGCAAGGAATGTAGGTGTGTGGAGCATAGGGCTCCATTGACCTCTGGGTTTGTCTCCTTCTTGCACATTGGTGGCTCCACCAATCTGGAAACTCTCTGGTCCTTGTTCAAAAGTCTTCATATTCCAATTTCCAGTCCTGTTCACACATTACCAAGAGATACAACTAAACCTTCCCACCCTACCATGGACTTGGGTTTCCTGGTGACCATTCATATTACAAAGTCATATAGTAGACCCGTCCTGAATCAGCTCATTAGGTTAAACTCAATTTGGCTGGAAGAGGCTTATTATGAATCACAAAGGATAGTCCTATTGCTCAAAACCCTTTAAAGAGCTCTATGAGCTGTGTTTGAAGAACAGGGGGAAAATCCATATACTTATCTTATTTTATGACAGTTATATACAAGTCAGTAGAACAGTACAAGAGGGAGCATCTTATTCCAGTCTCTGAGTCCTATATTTTGCTTTTGTCCCCTTTCTATCTTGTGGTTCTGGGGACTGAATACAAGGCTTAACAAATGGGAGGCTTATTACTGAGTTATTATTCTCAGGTCCCCCTGTATTGTCTCATGAAGGGTGAGAAGGAGCTCACAAAGTTGTCATGGCTGACCTTCAATTCATTCTGTAACTCAAGGTGACCTTGATCTTGGAATCTGTTTGCCTTTATCTCCAATGTATTGGAGAGTACAGGTCTTTACCCCTGGGCATACTTCAAAGTTCTTCTTAGGACTTGTTATGAGTTCTCCAATGTATTGATCTTTTGGTATTTCTGCAACTATCATATCTTTGAAGAAAAACTTCAGAACTTCAATAGTGTTAAGTGCACTGGTAGCAATGATGGTCCCAAAGATGCATAGTTGGTGTCTTGTGATTCATAGACCAGCAGTCCAGGGTATAAAGAACAGATATGCACGCTACAGCTGTTAGGCAGTGTTTCAAGTTGTTCACTGAACATGGTTGTCTGACCAAGAACAGATAAAGACTGGTGGAGACTGAAATCTCCTTTATATTCTGCATGTCTAAAGCACACAATGGTGAGAAACAGCATACTCTAGTTGGAGAATCTTCTTTCAAAGTTGCCATCTGGGTTATTTTTATCTTATAAAGTTTTATCTGATAATGTTGGGAAAAGGCTTTGGACAATGTCTTAGTTAGGGTTTCTGTTGCTGTGAAGAGACACCATGACCACAGTAACTCTTAAAAAGGAAAACATTTAATTGGGGTAGCTTGCTTGAAGTTCAGAGGTTCAGTCCATTATTATCATGGTGGGACATGGTAGCATACAGGCAGACATGGTGCTGAGAAGTAGCTGATAGTCCCACATCTTATAGGCAATAGGAAGTAGACTGTCTCACTTGGGAGTAGCATGAGCATAGGAAACCTCAAAGCCTACTCCCACGGTGACACACTTTCTTCCACAAGACCACACCTACTCCAACAAAGTCACACCTCCTAATAGTGCCACTCCTGCTGTGGATATCACTCTATATAAATAAAACACTGATGGCCAGTGACCAGGCAGGAAGTATAGGCGGGACAAAGAGAGAGGAGAATTGTGGAAACAGGAAGAAGGCTGAGAGACACTGCAGCCACCGCCAGGACAAGCAGCATGTAAAGACACCGGTAAGCCACCAGCCACGTGGCAAGGTATAGATTTATAGAAATGGGTTAATTTAAGATATAAGAACAGTTAGCAAGAAGCCTGCCATGGCCATACAGTTTATAAGCAATATAAGTCTCTGTGTTTACTTGGTCGGGTCTGAGTGGCTGTGGGACTGGCGGGTGACAAAGATTTGTCCTGATTGTGGGCAAGGCAGGAAAACTCTAGCTACACACTCCCTTTGGGAAGCACTTTCTGTTGAGATTACAAGAGCCAAGTTGAGTGAACATTGCAGTGTGTAGTTTCAAACTCTGACTATAACTGTGGAAGTTTCCTCAGGGATGTAGAAATAAAACTCTCACATAATTCAACAATTCCACTCCTAAGTGTATAACCAAAGGAAAACTAAAACTGCATATCAAAGAAACATGTGCACTTTCATGTTTATTGTCATATTATTAATAATAGTCAAGATATGGAATCAATGTGAATGTCTTCTGACAGATGAATGAATAGTGTAAATTCACAATGGAATATTTTTCAGCTACAAAGAGAACAGACTCCTGTCACTTGCAGTTCCATGGCTGAAGCTGGAGGATCTTTATATTAAATGAAATGATTCAGACAACACTAAATCTCATGTATTTTCACAATTACGTGGAAGCTGAAAAACTGATCTCAGAGGCAGAAAGGAGAAAGTAGAGTGGTAGTCAGGCAAGGTTGGAGTAATTGCATAGAGAATAAAAAGAAGACAGTAAATACATAGAGGTGTGCAGTTGAACAGGAGTACCTTACATGCTCTATAGCACATTAGGATAATTATGTTTGATGACACCTAATTATGTATTACAATGCAATTGATAGGACCTAGAATGTCCCTAACACAATTAAATGATAAATGTTTGCAACGATAGACATGCCGATTGCCCTGGTCTGAGTAGCACAATAAATACGGATATTTATCTGTAGTCCACATTGGTTATATTATGCATACTTAGTATGTGTGAATTAAAGAGTAAAAAGTAAATCCTATGCTTCATGTTATTTTCTGATACTGCTATAAAAAGTTCTGATGAAAGCTACTCAAAGGAGAAAGGGTTGATTTTGGCCCACAGTTCAAAGCTACAGTCCATTAGGGTATAGAAGTCAAGGCATCAGGAGCATGAGGCAGCTGATCACATCTCATTCACATTTGGAGAGCTGAGAGTAATGAATGCATGATATGCCCAGCTAGGCTTCTCCTTTTTATACAGCCCATGATTCTAACCAGGGAATGGTCCTTCCCACAATCAAGATAGACTCTTACACATTAACTAACCTGAGCAAGAAAATCACTTATTAATATTCTCAGAAGCTAATCTTAATCTAGAAATTCCTTATAAGTGGCCTTTGTAGGTTTGTTTCATTTTTTATTATAGTTCTGTCAAATTGACAATTAGCATTAGCCATCACACTTAGTAAATGTAAAGTTTAATGTGAGATATTGGCTCTTTTTCTTCATAATTTATTTCTTCTAAAATTTTCAATGATATGGTTATCTATGGATTGGATATGAAGTGTCCTTCAAAGACTGCTGGCTTGAATTCTTCATCCTCAGTTGGGTAGTGCTATTTTGAGAGGTTGAGAAAAGTTTAGGTAGTGAGGCCTGATTGGAGGAAGTAGGCCATTAGGGGTTGGGTCTTTGGAGAAATATTATCCCTAGCCAAGTCCCAATTCTTGTTTCATTCTCTCCCTCCTAGTTGGACTTGAAATGAATAGCTGGACTCCCTCTCATGCTCCAGCCAAGTACACAGAACCAAATCACCAGGGACAGAAACCACTGAAACTATGAACAAAAACAAAGCCTTCCTTGCTTAAGGTGCTTCTGTTGGGTATGTTGGTCATGTTGACTAACAGTCACTAATATATAGTTTTACCACCCATGTGATGAAAGTAAGTATAAGATAAAATGGTAATCCCGGCAGATGCAATTTGGTTGGTGGTGAATTGAATTATGTGCTATATAAAATGAAGATGAGTATTACAGCAGAAGTGAGCAGGGGAAAGTTTATTGAATAATACTAAATGAGAGTAGCAAGATATAGCATAAGATATTGAAATGGTAAGGATTAAAGGATGATTGCTTTGTGTGTCAAAGGATGAGATACACCTTACTGATCCATTTCCGTCCTACATCATATACTTGTTTCAACAATTAAACTGTATATTTGACCTGATAAAGGGCTTTTGTAATATTAAAATGCCTTTTCTATGAAGACTAAGCCTTCTTGTCTCTGTACTGTGAATAAACTTAATTAGATCAACATCTAACAAAGAGAAAGTCCTCACATGGAGCTCTCTATAACCAAGACTTTTTCATTCTGAGAACCTGGGGTAGTGTGTATACTTTCTGATTATGAACCATCTCTTAATAGCCAAGGTTTCTATGGACTCTACAGAGTAAGGCTTTCACTGTCAAAAGTTGGAAGTTTCATCACCAAGATTCAAAAGAATCACTCTAGGAATAGTGAAAAGAATAATGGGGATGCACATATTAAGAGTGGTAACAGGTGATGCAGTGTGTTTGTGATGTGCAAGCTACAGTGCCTCACACATGTGCCCTCATTCAATCCTCTCAATACTGTTACATGGAGTGTGCTATTAGTCCCATCCTGCCCTTCTCCTTTCAAGAGACATGTAACTTGTTCAAAGTCATCCAGCTATGAAGGGCTTCAGCTGGGATTGCCATCACAATCAGCTTAGTTATAAGACTTGGGGTTTTGACCAGCATGATGGTGGATGCCTATCATCTTGACCCTTTGGAAGCTGAGACAGGGGAGTCACAAGTTCTAGGAAACCTGCAATACCCACCAAGCTCCTGTCTCAAAAACCTTTGAAAGGACCGAGAAAGCAGCCTCACTGGTTAAGAGCACTGGTTGCTCTTACAGAAGACCTGGGTTCAGTTCTTGGCATCCGTATGGTGATCTGTAACTATGGTTGCGGGAGACTTGATTTCTTCTTCTGAATTCTGATAGCACTATGCATGCACATGGCACGCAGATATACATGAAGGCAAAGAACTCATACACATAAAATAAATACATCTTTTTAAATTACTAAAAGTTAAACATACCAAATATTTCACTGCAACAAGAAGCAAATTTGTATGTAAAGGGGCAGGGAGCAAATACGTTAGATTTTCTGGGCCAAGAGGTAAAAATGATAATGACATTATATGGATATTGTGATGGTTACTATTGATTGTTTATCTACAGGATCTAGAATCACCAAGGAGAGAAACCTGTGAGGCATTTATCCAGGTTAGTTGAAATGGATAGATGCACACTAACTGCAGATGGCATCATTCCACAGGCTGGGTCCTGGATAAAGTAAGAAAATGAGATGACTATCAACATCCAGCACACTTTGTTTTCTGTCTGCCGATACTATGTGACCAGCGGCCTCACACTTCTACCACCATGCCTTCTCAAACCTTGAATCAAAATAAACTCTTCTTCAAATTGCTGTGATTAGGAATTTTATCTCAGCAACAAGAGGAGTAACTAATACAGGTACTCATATAAAATAGAGAAAACTAATGTGATGGATTTTTTTTAGTTGACAAAATGCTAAATTTCATTTATGGTCACTTAAATTGGAATTTTATATAATATTCCCACATAACAAAATACTATTATTCTTTTTATTTATTGTCAATTATTAAAACATACAAAAACCCTTCTTAGTTTGCAAGTTATGTGGAGAACTAAAAACAGTAGGAAGAGAACAATTAGATGATCTTCTTTCAGAGATGGACTGATTTAGGTACAGGGTCAAGGATATGAGAGGGAAGGATGCTACACTAGTAGTCACAAGAGGAATATTGGTTGTCTGAAACTGGATGAGAAAACGAACTGGATGTTAAATTCTAAGACAGAAAACTCCAGGTAGTTTATTTAGCTGAGCCTATTCTGCAAATTCACCTTCCCTTTGGGTGGTGAGGTTTCCGGTTTGAGTCTAACATTGTGAAAAAGTCTTAAGGGAGAGTGAACTGAATACTTGAAATTGGAACTTGCTTGGAAATCCAGCATACGTTTGTTTAGCTGCAGGTTTAGTTTAGCTGTTACAATTGGATTGGAACTCTGCCCACTTTTGTCTCTCTTGCTGTAACCTACTTGTTTTAGTCGAGAGAAGACTAGGCAAAAGGGAAGAACAAATAGAAGACAAGAAAAAGACAGAAGAACTGTATTTATAACCCATATATTCTTTTTCTTCACCTCCTCGAGAGTGTTATAGTTTCATCATCTTTGACAAACACATGTACTGTAAGTACTCTGTAGTGTTTTGGAATTCAGCCAACTTTAGGAGAGTCTGAGAGACAGAAAGAACAAGGAGAAGAGATCCAGGACTTGACCCTCCTCCCTAGTTGGACAAGTGACCTTCAGTTGGTGTTAACCTCTGATGCTCTCAGTCACCCTCTGTAAAACAAAGGCAGAAATCAAAATTTTATAGTCCTTGTGAGCTGAGTTAGAGGTAACAATGGCTTCTCTGTAGAACATTTTAAGGGCAGTGAATGCAAATGCTGTAACTGATCACATTTTGTCTCTCAACATCAAGCACACTCACGTTCTCCATAAAGGAAACAAGTTTTTGGCATCTCTTGGGGATCCTGCATCAGATTTCAGGAGACAGGATGGTGCTTTTATGAATTCAATATCAAGTACATTAGGCAAAATGAAAACACAGTTGGTAAAACCTATGCTTGGAGGAAGAGTTTAAAACAACGTAGTAACAATATCCACATACTCAGGGATTTACACATCTTCTTAGCTTGCAGATATCCCTCCCCCAAGGGCTTCAGATTCATAAAAATGCCCTCCCACACACACACACATACATGCACGCACACAGGGACACGGGAAACAATGTGAGATTGAGTCCTGGTTCTGCAATTATTAGTGGGTTTTAAATCAGGAAGTTACTTCAGATCATCAAACCCCAGTTTTAAAAGGCTCAAGGGCTTTGAGGCCCAAAGCTATTCACTACATCACCTCTTCATGAATGTTTATTAAGTTCATTATGTGTGCCAGATGCTAAAGATTAAAATATATAGTACTTAGTCATGTCCCTTAAAAGACTTACAAACCTGAGGATGTGGCATAGCAAACACACATGGAGCAGAAATCTAATGCTGTGCACATGAGAGGTAGGGCTGTAGAGCAGAGTAAAGGTAGCTTAAAATGATGAAATGGGCAGTGAGCATGCCAGTCTCAGGAAAAGTAGCAATGAATGGGAGATTAGATTAGGGAAGCTCAGCCTAATGTAAGTGTGTCCCAGGTAGAGGAGCAGCATGGGTAATGGAACACAAAGAAGAATATGGTATCCTTGCAAATGTTATGGTTTTTTGTATCCCTGGAAAACAAAGTGAGCGTACTATTGGCAAATAAGGTAATGTGATTCGTTTCTCTTCAAGTCAGTTTCAATTCACTGATACATGATACTCATTTGCTTAAATGTGAATCATAAGGATTGCTCTCACTGAAGAAGGGGTAGTAGAAATATTGGTATGCGTGGATAATACACGGCCACACCTCATGTCTATGAGTACTGCTTAGTGAAACTTCTGGAGAATTGAGGATAAAGGGGAGGGGGGATGTGCAACTGTTCCCTAGAGAAACCTGTCAACAACTGCCTCCCATAGGTGATAGAGGCTACCATCACAGAGGAGTTATGTTGGCAGAACACGTCCTTGAAATATTGCAAGGGGATGACTCCTGCCCTGAAGACTTTCACTGGCAAGTCCACAGCCCCAAGCTAATTGACAAAGATTGGCTATGAGCTCAAAGGGACATCCTTGATCTATGGCAGCTCTTGAAGGTGTCAAAGTCCTGAAAAATAAAGCTTCAAGAAACCCCCACAGTCCAGAGAAGGCCCAGGAGAGTCGTGGTGGAACTCGAGGGAGTTAGCAACATGGAATCCTAGGACCAGGACAATAGGGAAATATTAGTGAATCCCAAGAAAGTTGTTTAATTCTAATTATAAGTCTTGGTCTCTTCACAGTGATGAATGTGCCATGGTCATGTAATACACTAATAGCAAGGGTAGGTAGATTTTGTGTTATCTTTGCAACAACAGCAAAATCTAAAATAAAACAAATATTTGTTTGCTTATGGTTCTTAGAGACAGGGTTTCTCTGTGTAACCCTGGCTATCCTGGAACTCCACTCTGTATACCATACTGGCCTTGACCTCACAGAAATCCACCTGCCTCTGCCTCCCAAGTGCTGGGATTAAAAGTGTGGTTCACTACTGCCTGGCTAGAAAATTTATTTTAAAAATACAATATTCTGTCTCGAAAGTATAGGTGATGAAATGTAAACAGGTTGGCAAAGAATGTACTGTGGATCTGAGAGGGATCTATGCTGAGAAAGTTGAGTACTGCTCAGATCGGCCCACATTAAGTTCTATTGGAGGTCTAGAAGTTCAAAGAGAAATAGCGAAATAGGAGCAAAAAGCAGAATAGAACAGAGTGAGGTCTGGAAAGGTCTTATGCACAACTTTACAAAACTGGCATATGTTACTACCTCTGAAGTCATAAAAGTAATCCAGAGTGCCCACGGAAGACCTGTGTCCCATTAACTAAAACACACATCCCTCTGTGGAGGTTTAAGATGCTGGCAAGACATGACACGTGAGACTGTGTGTAGAACTACATGTAACAGAGCATGTGTGGAAAACCCTACACTACTCAAACTAACCCCCAAGCCCCAGTCCATTGCACAGCACGGCCTTTGTGCCACAAGGTTCTCCTTGCTGCCTACCTGCCTCACTGCCCATGTAAATATCCAATCTCCTAACACAGCCCCTGCTTCTTTTGTGACCTGTGTTGTGTCTCTGCTCAGTCTTTTGTCCCAATACACAAAGACCTGGAACCCCCTACAGAAGTGCCCTTATGGCATCTATTGACAGAGGAGAGTCCTTGGAGTTATAGTTTCCCAGATCTCTAATTACTTGACACACAATTTGATGTGATCTTAGTGGAGCCTTTCCTCTGATAATTTGGAACGAGAGAGAAGCCAGCGGGATCCAGTTTCAGCTGCCTCTGTAAATCCAAGTAGTGTAACTGAGGGAAAGTTGTCTTACAAAACGGAAGGAAGAGGAATCTTTACAAGGGGCAGGTTCTGAGCAGTATGGTGGGATGTGAAGGCCTATACAAGAATGGTCCTGGCCTGAGTTCTAACCACAGCACTAACAGAAGATACCCCTGCCTACTTATCTCTGTCATATAATGAGGACTCTGGATCAGTTTATTTTTTCCCCCTAGTCCTAATATTCTAAGATGCACTTTCTAAACAGGTGACAAAGGTTCAGGGGCATAGCATCTCTTCACAAGACAGAGTATGTGCAAAGCCAAGAGGACTTTCTAAACAGTGATTTAATGCAATTATATTTTGAAAAGCAATTTACTTTTCAAACTAATGAATTTGAAGGGATCAGCCTACAGGGGCACAACTTTGTCATGGCCCTGATTGACTCATCTCTTCTCCTGCTCTTACTTATTTCGGCCCGATAGTAGGTTTCCAAGGAAAGCATGTTTCTTTATGAAGAATTCTGCCCAAGATGAAAGCTTCTTGGTCTTCTGACAGCCAAACACTGTGCACAGCCAGCCAGGAGCCCCTGATCTTCTTCAAGAAAGGGGACTCAAGCAGCCTTCATCACTTACTCATTCTGACAATTGCTTCCTTAATAATTTCCTTTCCTCCCACCCACTCAAATATATAGAGAGAACTAAATTAGTTATTTGCTAAAAGCTTATGATTAAGCAGAAAAAGGGAAATCATATCATTCAATGTAAAGCAAGCACAGAGAAGGTGCTAAGGAGCCTGTGGGAGAAATAATTCATCCAATCTAGAGATGACAAACCTAGTCCTGCGTCAGAGACAGGGTATGCAAGTTCCATCAGTCTGACACTTCCCAAATATAGTCTCTTATCTGCTGTGCAGCAGAGCTCAGGTTTCTGCTCAACAATCTCTCTGGAGTAACCTTTCTTAACCAGTCCATTTTTCTTACTGACCTTAGTTTTCTTTAGTGGCATCATCAAATATTTATTTCAATCATTTGTTTTTAGTTTGCCCATGGGACTTCCAGCTTCAGGGAGGCAGAAGCTTCATTGTTGGTCAAGATCCCAAGTACCTAGCTCTGTCTTTTCTGAGTTTTTGTTATATGATAAAAGAAGGGAATAAGAGGAGGCGGGAGGGAAGGCAGAAGGGAAGGAAGGAGGGAGGAGGGGAGGAAAGAAGGGAGGGAGGGATAGGAAGAAGATAGGGTAAGCCAAGTGACTGATAAACACTTCCTGGAAGAAACAGCAGAATGATGGAGAAGTGGAGCATAAATAGAGTGGCTCAGGCAATGTCTCAATCAGAGCTAGAATTCTGGGGAGGGGGAAAGCAGGAGTAGAAACTATGGGGGCGGGGGTGACTAAGCTTTCTTGTTACCAAAACTGAAAGTAGTTTGTTTGGCATTGCTGAAGCTTGGGGGTGAAATACTGATGGGAACAGGCAACTGTGAACCTGTAGAAGTCAGCAGGGCCAGTCACACAGAGCTGTGAGTGCAGAACCGAGAAAAGGCTGTTGGAGGCTAGAGGTGAAGAGACATGGGAAGAATCCAGTCAGACGATTATCTTCTTAAAATTTATTCTCTATTTTGCTTCAAATTTACACCACTGTAAGTCTCTTTCTGCTGTCTATTCTTTAGATTGAATCCATTCAAACTTCCTTTTTAATGTGATCCTACAGTGAAAATATATTAAAGCTGGTATAAAGTTTATAGACTTACAGATGAGGTATAAGTGGACATTAATACTTAATCATAATATGTGTACCATGCACTCATCATTCTATCCCCTCCCATTTTATTCTATTCTGTTCCATCTCACCCCATTCTATCCCATGCCATCCCATCCCATCCCATGCCAGGCCATGCCATCCCACACCATCCCATCCCATCCCATGCCATGCCATCTCACCCCACACCATCCCATGCCACCCTATCTCATTCCTTGCCATCTCATCCCATCCCATGTCATCCCACACCATCCATTCCATGTCATGTCATGTCATGTTAGGACATCCCATCCCACCCCATCTCATGTTATCTCATTCCATCCCATCCCATCTGACACCATCCCATGCCTTCCTATCCCATTTTGATCTACGTTTAAGAGTCTGACTGTTTTCACTAAAATGGTCTCTTTACCCACTGTTTTTAAACACAACTGTAACAACCTCAGCTGGATTATGGTGTAATTTTTTTCTTTTTACTCAGATTTATATTTTCTAAAGTCTGAGTAATACTTGACTACAGTCTGTAGCAGAGGCCCAGACATTTTAACATCAGAGAACACACTCCAGGCAATTGGCCCTTGACCCTAAGATCACTCAGCTCCCTCACTGAGAGAATTCTGTGATGGAGAATAGGGAGGCCAGTTAATGGCCCTTGTCGTCAACATCCAGTGCTTAAGGAGTGGGCTACTTTCTGGCAGTGTGCCTCTGAGCATGCCAAGAACTGTTGCCTTTCAAAGCATAGTTATATTAAATGAGTTCTTTAAATGACCTGGATTCCTGGCAGGGAGCCCCAGGGAATGTGTGTGAGTTTCTTCTGAAGAGCATTACTGATATCAGTCATACTGGAAAAGGCATTTAGCAAACTACCATTTGTCTATCCTGAGTTATGGGTTGTTGATATTAATTTGCAGGAGGAAAATTAGGTTTTGAAGTAAGTCTTTCTCCAAAGCAATGATAAGTCCTCTACCTCTCGTGTGGGGGAAAGCTGTGATTTACTGGGAAGGAACACAGAGCTATGGGTTAGACTCACGCGATTTAGCCTATAGCTCTTTCCTGTGACCACGATCAAGTTATTTCACCTGTTTCTTACACATGAAACATGTGGACCAATACCTCCCTTGATGTTATAGAGACACATTTGGGACAAATAAAACTAAAGTAGTTAGAATTAATGTTATGGTTCTTTGTAACATCCAGAAATCGAACATAAATGATCAAAGTTTATATTTTACATAAATAATGATATTCTTCCAAGTGATGAGATTTTACACATAGTATAACAGACTCTAGAATAAACCTTAAAGCATTAGAAAATGGGCCATTGTATTAAGTTATGTGGTCAGAATTCAAACTAAGACCATTCTAGTTTTAAATCCTTACTGTGAATCACTGTACTAGAAGGTGGACATTCTAGGTCCAATGTGGGGTGCTCCCAATGGAGCGCCTTTGATGCCTATCTCTTTACATTCACAACTACTGGAATAAAAATACACTTCTGTCCTCTTCAAAGAAAAAATATGTGTAAGTACATATGCACACATACTCATATATATGTATATGTATATATATATATACACACACACATATACATATATGCCTGTGTTTTCACTTTCTCTTCCCCTTTCTTTGAGGGAATTTCGATAAAAAATATTATTGAAATTATTCTGCCTCATAAACTAGTTATCTTACTGTAGCATTTGGAGCAGAAATAAGGAAACAAAGTTTGCAGTGCATTCAGGAATAAAAATGATTTATAATTATTTTATTATAAACAATTATTTTAATATTTATTATATTTTTATACATTTATTATAATATTTATACATTATTTTATATATTTGTTGCCATAATATTTCTTTTTTTTATAGTATTTTTGTTTTATAATTAACTTAATTTCACATATCAGCCATGGATTCCCCGTCCTCCCTCTTCCCACCCCCAGCCCTCTGCCCCAATCTACCCCCCACTCCCACCTCCTCCAAGGCAAGGTCTCCCTTGGGGAGTCAGCCCAGCCTGGCAGACTCAGCCAAGGCAGGTCCAGTCCCCTCCTCCCTACATCAAGGCTGAGCAAAGTGTCTCAGCATTGGCCCCAGGCTCCAAAAGGTCAGCCCATGCACCAAGGACAGGTCCTGGCTCCACTCCCTGGGGGCCTCCCTAACAATTCAAGCTAATAAACGGTCTCACTTATCCAGAGGGTCTGATCCAGTTGGGGGCTCCTCCACCATTGGTTCACAGTTCATGCGCTTCCACTAGTTTGGCTATTTGTCCCTGTGCTTTTTCCAATCGTGATCTCAATATCTCTTGCTCATACAACCCCCCTCTCTTGCCGATTGGACTCCCGGAGCTCCACGTGGGGCTTGGCCATCGATCTCTGCATCTGCTTCCATCAGACACTGGATGAGAGTTCTATCATGACAGCCAGGGTGTTCGGCCATCTGATCACCAGAGCAAGTCAACTCAGGTACCCTCTCGACCATTGCCAGTAGTCTACAGTGGAGGTAATTGATATAAAAAAGCAATAATTTTATTATAATAAAAATCATCAGTCTGAGTAAATATAACTAATTAAACATTTTTTACCCATTTCAGATATGGGCACCCTCAAGACATACATGCCACAGAGAAGTCACACAATCAGATTCCTTGTTACTAGTGTGCCAGTCCTGCTGAAGCATACCTGAAAAACAAGACCAGCGTCCTGCTTGGAAAAGTCACACCTGGCCCAATGTGAGACAAAAACATCTGGAATTTGTCCTATCTGAGAGGGTCTTGAAGACCTGGCCCCAGCAATACAGAGCTCATACATTCCCAATCCAGGGTGTTAGAGTTCTTGATGGACACACTCCAGGGAAAGTCACTGCACGCCTCAGCTGGGGTTAGCATGATGAAGTACCACAGCCTGGGTGGCTTTGATAGCAGCATTTTAGCTTCTCCGAATTGTAGACCCAATGTGAGGCATCTGCAGGGCTGTGGTTTCTGAGGCCTCTCTCCTTGGCTTATAGATGGCCAGTCCTCATCTATATCTGTGTTGTTTTTCCCTGTCTCAAAAAACTTAAAAAAAAAAAATCTCTCCTGTTCTGTGTGTTTTCATATGTTTTGGATTGTTTTTGATGGTGTCCTTTGAAGCACAAGGACTTGTGTGAAGTCTATTGCCTTTACTTCTGCTGTGTTTCTTGCGATCTTAGTCCGGTGTCTAAGAATCCTTTGCCAAGTCTGACATGATGTTGATTTGCCCCCGGGTTTTCTTCTAACAGCTCTACAGTTTTAGGTTTTACATTTACGCCTTTGATCCAGTTTGAGTTAATTTGGGGAGGGGGAATCCAACCTCACTCTTTCTCATGTGCCTATTTGATGCCCCAGCATTCTTTGTTGAGAATATTTTCCCACTAAGTGGTCTTGACACTTTTGCCAAAAATCATTATCTATAGACATTTTGTTTTATCTCTGGGTTCTTAATTGCAGTTGCTGTGGCTAGACTTAAACACCGCTTTACTCTTTTGATGGCTAGCACTTTGCTGTAAGTTTTGAAAATGAGAAGTGTGAGTTTTCCTACTTTGTTCTTTTTCAGGATTGCTTTAGGACCCATTCTAGTTCATTTGCCAATCTTTTGAACTTCAGAATAAGAACATCAATTTCTTTTTTCTTTCTTTCTTTCCTTTTTTTTTTCTCAAGACAAGTCTTCTCTGTGTAACAATCCTGGCCATCCTAGAACTCACTTTGTAGACCAGGCTGGTCTTGAACTCACAGAGATTTGCCCACCTCTGCCTCCCAAGTTCTGGGATTAAAGGCATGTGCCAACAGTGCCATTTTGTTATTCATTTATTTATTCATTTATTTATTTATTTATAGACAGTATCACTATGTAGCCCCAACTAGCCTGTAACTCACTATGTATACCAGGCTGGACTTGAACTCATAGAGATCTTCCTGCCTCTGCCTCTTTAGTTATGGGATTAAAGGCGTGTGCTGCCAATATCCAGCAAGAACATTCATTTCTACAAACAAGCCATCTGGAGAGGTGGGTAAAGGGCTCAGTGGATAAAGCAAATGCCTTGTAAGCATCAAGACCTGAGTTAGGATCCTCATAACTCTTGTAAAGTTAAATACAGTGGAAGTTAAAAAAAAATTAATTCCAGTGATCCTTCAGTAAGATTGGAAGTAGAGACAGGAAAATATCAAGAGTTCATAGACCAAATAGCATGGGGTACACAGTACTGAATTCACTCCCAAACAAGGTGGACATGAAGACAACAAGGCCTGCACACACATACACACATGGATACATGAACACTCCCAACACCCACACAGTCAGCTAGGATTTTGAAGGAGGGTTGCACTGAATCAGCAGATCACTTTGGACAGCACTGATATCTTAAATCAGTTTTAAGTCACTTGATCTGTGAAGTTTGGAGCTCTGGACATTGGCTTAGACCTTTCTAAGTTTTTTCTTTTTTAATAATTTAGGTTTCAGACTATATGTTCTGTAGAATTATCTATCATAAAATATGTTATATTTGTTCTGTGCACAGCACTCCATCTTTTCACTAAGTCTCTTGTGGCCAGTTGTTCCTGCAGGGTGGAACAGATTGCTGTTGCTTTACTTGAGCACCAGATGAAGTAATTGGCTTGCATTTAGGGGCTCATGTTGAATGAAAATTATGCCTTTCTCTATTTTTTGGCCCAGCTTGTACAACTGAATGTGGGCAGATTAAATCAATGTACATTTGATATAATTCACCATAGAATACTTGCTCAAACAGTTTTACATGAGCCAACAGGAATAGACAGGAATAAAAATAAACACCCCTGCCAAATTACAGACTTCCTGATCAGTGCACATTTATATGAAATTAATGTGCATGTATTGAAATAGCAGAAGATGATGTGTTCTGAGGTCTCTGTGAAAACACGTTAAAGTGGCAAAGCAAGTTAATGAATCAGTGGTATTCAACATGTTAACTCTTTCTAGTCTGAGTGTCTGCATTGAAGCTTTTATAAAATGATTGTGTTTAAAGGTAATTTGAGGCAAATCCTAAGTCTCAATGTAATACTTTGATTGCCTCCAAGACTTACTCCATTAGTAGGCAGAAACACAGCAACAATAGCAAAACACCTATTTATTGTTAGTAGTATTCCTCTATGGCTTACCATGCACCAAGAACTAACTGTCCTGTATTTTCTAGACATGCTAACTAATTTGATATTACTATCTTCATTCAGTAAATGCTTCTTGATTGTATGTTCTGGGTCAGGCATTATTTTAGATCATTCATATTGAAGAAGAAGAGATTTTTCACTCTGAAAATATTAAGCCTGTTATAACTGGAAAGTTACTATTGGCATCTAGTGGGTAATGGTCAGAAGTGTCCTACAGTACACAGAACACTACCCTGTAACAAAGGACTTTCCTGCTCCGAATATCAGTGTCCAGACTGAGAAACAGTTTTGCTATAGACATACAACAATCAACAAAGTGAACAAAATGTATGCTTTCATGGAACTTATATTTTAGTGGAGTAAAACAAAATATTGAAATAAATATCATTTATATTAGAATGTGGCATGTGTTTTAAACTATGTTTGCTTGTTTTTAGACATTTATTGAACTGAAGGAGATAAGGGGAAATGTCTTGGGGGTGGAAATACGATTCTTTTTAGTTTGAACATGTTTCATTTCAGGAGTTTGTTTTAACCACGTGAAGATGTTGCAGCACTTAGCTGTCCCATTTTGTAGGTGAGCAATTGGAAATTAGGAGGGTAATAGCAGATCTATAATCATCTAACTATTGAGTTTTATAGTTTAGAATTTGTAGGCATGAGTGCATGTCTTCCCTCCCCCCCAAAAAAAACCATTTCATTAGACTCTCTCCCTCTTGTGATGTCATCTTTTGATCTTAATTTCCATATATTTCCTGAATAGCAGACATTCTCTGCAGCTAGTGAAGTCTTGAGATAAATATTTTTATGCATTCAGTGTCTGCAAGTTAATGTTATGTCTGTCAACTTTTGCCTTGCTGGGTTCTTAAAGGCAGCTACAGTGTAGTGGTTAAAGAAAAGAATATGTATTTACAATTACTTGTTGAATATTCGTGTTAGAAAGATGACTGACTTTGGAGTCTTATAGGAAGGTCTTCATGAAAATGCATCCTCTGGCCAAGTGGTGGTGATGCACACCTTTAATTCCAGCATTCTGGAGGCAGAGGCAGGTGGATCTCTGTGAGCTACAAAGTGAGTTCCAGGACAGCCTGAGCTGTTATACAAAGGAACCCTGTCTTAAAATGAACAAACACAAATCACAGTCCACAGTCCCTCTCATCCACTAGATGCACAGTGGCACCAATATTTAATTTTTCTAAGTATGTGCTGAACAAGTGTGATAGCAAGCACAAATACTATATATATTATGGCTGTTTCCCCTTAAGGGTTAATTTTTCTTTATGGGTATTGTTAGTGGGTCTGGAGTTTCAGCCTGTGAGGAAGAAACATCCTGGAAATAGGTGGTAGTCATCTCTGTACGACAATGTGATCACATTCAGTGCAACTAGATGTGACATTTAAAAAATGATTAAAATGGGATCTGTACAATAAGTTGGTGGCTAAAGCTGTTTGCTGCCAATCCTGATAACCTGAGCTTGATTCCTGACACCCACAGAGCAGGAGACATATGACTCCCACACAAATGGTCCTCTAACCTCCACACATATGCTCTGGCATGTGCATGGCTGCTTCACCCACACAAAATAAATAAATTAATTAAAAGTGAAAAAAGACTGTTAAAATCGTGAACTTCATTTAGTCTCTGATAACACAATTGAAAAAATAAAAAAGAGCAATAACAAACCAAGAATAGAGATTCCTTGTGATTTTCCTTGAGGTGGGCTAGAGCTGTAGACGTGTAGATGTTGTGGGAGAGTAATATCCTCAGTCAGGAACATGAGTACATTCTGCACTTATGAACTCAAGAGAAGAAGTTAGCTCTCCAGTACTTCAAAAGGCTGTTGTTGCCCAGGCTGGATGCCTGGAAAGGCTTCTGCAGCCATGGGTAGAGGAGGAAGCAGAAAGTCTCTCAGGCTTTTTATATAGACACCCTCTGCCACAGAAAACTGGTCGTAGAACTTTGGTGACATTGCCTTTGTTACATACACACACACACATACACACACACACACACACACACACACAGAGAGAGAGAGAGAGAGAGAGAGAGAGAGAGAGAGAGAGAGAGAGAGAGAGAGATTCCCTAAAATGTGTCCGAAAGGTCAACATTTCAGTTTTCTATTTCTGATGCAACAAAGTCCTACAGTCTTAGTGATTTAGAACAATACATGTGTATGGCTTTACAATCCTGTGTCAGTGGTCTGAGTTAGATCTGCTACCTGCCTGCCCGCCTCCCTCCCTCCTTTCCTTCCTGTCTTTCTTTCCTTCCTGTCTTTCTTTCCTTCCTGTCTTTCTTTCCTTCCTGTCTTTCTTTCCTTCCTGCCTTTCTTTCCTTCCTGCCTTTCTTTCTTTCTTTCTTTCTTTCTTTCTTTCTTTCTTTCTTTCTTTCTTTCTTTCTTTCTTTCTTTCTTTCTTTCTTCCTTCCTTCCTTCCTTCCTTCCTTCCTTCCTTTCTCTCTCTCTCTCTCTCTCTCTCTCTCTCTCTCTCTCTCTTTCTCTCTCTCTCTCTCTCTTTCTTTCCTTCCTCCCCCTCTCTCTTTCTCTCTCTCTTTCTTTCTTTCATATCCTTTGGGCCCAGGCTAGGCATGAGTTCTGTATCTAACCATGTTGGTCATTACCCCTGATTGTCTTGCCTCTGTGTTCCAAGTGCTGGGAAATCCAGGTATGTACCACAACAGCCAGGCAAGCTTTGCAGCTTTCTCTGCTCCCAGTTTCCCAAGTCCAAGACCAAGGTCTTAACAAGCTGTTGCTCCTTTTCAAAGTCAATGGAGAGGTATCTGTTTATGAGTTCCCTCAGCTTGACTGGCAAGTTCAGTCCTTCGTGTTTTCTGGACTGGAGTCACTGCTCCTGAACTGGCTGCCAACAGCACTTATTTGTGGTAATAATGGCACGAGTTTATGTTCCTTCTTATATTTTCCTTGATTACTCCCTCCAGCAAGTAGGCAAAGCTCCTGCTTTATTGTCATACTCCCAGGCTTCCTTCCTCCTTCCTCTACTCTTTTCTTTGTCATGCTCCATCTGATTTTTGAGGGGAGGCATTACTTAGATAATAGGGTAATCTCCCTGGGGATAACTAATAAATAACCTATGGTGTCACAACAATACTGTGGTAGTATTTGATCGGCCAACCAGGGGAGGGAGGCATGGGAAGATACTCTGAATTTCAGTGACACTACACTCCAGTATCCCTTCCTCTTCCCTGCTTCATATTTTTCAGTGGGTGATGTAAACTCCAGCATGTAACACTAAATTTGTTATGACTTTATTTTCTGTCCCCACACCAGCATGTGTGGGTCCTGAAGGAAGGATTCATGTCCGTTTTCTGCTTGCTATTCAGGACAACATCTGACAAAGATGGGTGCTGACCCCAGAGTCTGCCTCAAACATCCAGGCAGTGACCTCCCACACTCTTTCACAGAAACCGCAATGGGCTTTTCAACTCCATAACTTTTCATCATCTGGCTAGGATTTGCCTCCCGCTACAGGCAGCAGCACCAGGTACCTTGTTCCATTTCTGCCAAGCCTGTGTTGCCACAGCTGTAGGATGGAGCCAGAAGTAGAGCTCAGGTCTAAGAACCATTTCTTCCCTCAAAGAGCTACTCATTGAGCACTTACTATTCCCATAGCAGGAGACAGACCCTAGCTATGCGGCAGAAGGCTATGGAGTTACAGTCTTGAAAGCCCACTGTGATAGCTCTGGAAGAGTACAAGAGATCATTCACTGCATAGTCTCTGGAGGCAGGACTCCTGGGGCTAGCATCCAGCTCTGCTGTTTCACCTTGGCAAAGCATCCTCTCTCTGTTTATCTCCCTTCTCCCTCTCTCAGTGGAAGATGACAGCAGTGTACTTCTCTGAGCTGGATAAAATGAGTAAGAAGAGGATGGTACTTTCAGTTGTATAGATAGTGCATGCTATACATGACTATATTCCTCTCTTTAATGGTATGAACATGTGCCTTATTCCAGTGAGCTACCTCTACTACCATCTAGGAGCTTTGCATTTTCTAAATGTGTTCACAGTCAATAGTGTACTTGTGTGTGTGTGTGTGTGTGTGTGTGTGTGTGTGTGTGTATGTGTGTGTGAATGCATGAAATTGCCCATTATATAATTGGCTTTGGTTTAACAAGTAGACTATAGCAGAGTGTAGTTCCTGGAAAATCATTTTGCACAACTTGGAAAATAGAAGACCCACAAAAGGACATTCTGGAGGTCATGTGAGGAACACGTAACTAATAAAATTTACAGGTTTTGTTTTTAAATGGCCCAGAGAAGAGGACTGATAGATCCACAGTAAGGTGGGCTGAGCTTCCCTACTGCTCTACTGGCTGCTCTCAATGTTGTCACACTGCTTTGCTTCAATCCAATATCTGTAGATCTGGCTTCTCAGTGGAAGCCGTGGAAACAGTGTGGAGGACTTGTCATTATTATGGATGAGAGCGTGCGGGAAGATGTTTTGTGCTTTGCCTAGTCAGAACCATTTACTTTTTGCTGAGCGTAGACCAAGTCTGCTGTGCATGATGCACTGTTGGTCGGATTCCTTGGCAGGAGGGTGAGGCACATACATTCTTTCAGGAAAAGACCCTTGTCTTTGACTCTTATGTGGTGCCTGCTGCACAGTCCCACTACCTCGGGTGGGACTCTCATTGATCTTTGCAAATCACTCTTCAGTCTGAAAACACTAGCCGCTTTATGCTGCGTAAGGACAGTTTATTTGGTGCAAGTAGATCATAGTGGAACAAATTCCCAAGGAAGCACACACACAAACACACACACACACACACACACACACACACACACACACAATTAGAAAACAAAAACACGCTGAGAGAACCACATAATTTCTTATTTATAATAAATTACTGCCTTGTATTTGTAGCCTCATTTACAGGATGCTATTCATAGGATATTTTTCAGATTGTGAGAAAGTTTTGTTTTGAATTACAGTTTCTGAGTTTTTTGATCATCATCCTGACACATGCTCAAGATAGGATTTGAACTGAAGCCATGACAGGCTCACCCCACTCAGCCATAGGCACCATAAAATGAGAAGACTTTTTTTGTGCAGCTCCTTTTCAAATCTTGTTTCCTCTCCATTGCTCTAGGTATCATAATTATTGTTGTCACAGTGGACAGTCTCATCCCATCTCCTTGCTATTCCCACGCTCATGGACTCCAGAAGGCTGTCTGAAAAAAAAATCTTAACTTTTACAGAGTCAAAGCATTTATTGAGCACGCTGGGTGTCACAGCATCTATGACCCAATAGGTCAAAGAAAATGTAAGTATCCTCTTGGTCACATACTACAGAGGATGTGAACTGTGTGCAAAATAGAAACAGCCTGTCTTTTCAGTGGCTTGTTCAGAAAATGCGGCATTCACAATCCCTTCCTTGTCTCTAAAAGTTAATTAATTACTCATAACATTTCCTTTTTCTCTGTGGAAAAAAAAAAGTTGTTTGAAGGAATTATCCATTCAGGCTATGCTAGAAAAACAACTACGATAATCATATTCCAGGCATGGAGTTCTACGTGCTTATTTGTTTGTTTGTTTGTTTCTTTGTTTGTTTTGTTGTTGTTTGTTTGTTTTTCAAGACAGAGTTTCTCTGTGTAGCCTTGGATGTCCTGGAACCTACTCTGCAGAACAAGCTGGCCTCAAACTCAGAGATTCACTTGCTGCTGCCTCTCGAGTGCTGGGACTAAAGGTGTGCTCCACCACCACCCAGCCTTTTGTTTTTTAAAAGTCATTGTTCTATATTTTGATGTAACATTATAATTACATCAGTTCCTCCCTTTTTTTCTTCCCCACAAATAGCACCTGTTGCTCTCTTTCAAATTCATGGCCTTTTTTTTCTTTAATTCTTGTCACACATGTGCATGTGCGTGCATGTGTGCACGAACACATACACACCCACACCCAACACACACCCACACCCATATGTCTATATGTGTGTGTGTGTGTATGTATAAAAACATATATAAAATATATATAAATATATATATATTCCAAAATACGTAAATATAACCTATTCAGTCTGTATAATGCTACTTGTATGTGTAGCTGAAAGTTTTCCTGTGTCCTACCATGTCTGCAATTGCTCAGACACAAACAAACATACACAGGCTTATATTATTTTTAAACTATGGCCATGGCAGGCTTCTTGGTAGCTAGCTCTTATATTTTAAACTAACCCATTTCTATAAATCTATACTTTGTCGTGTGGCTTGTGGCTTACCAGTAACTTTACATCGTACTTCTCCTGGTGGCGGCTAGCAGTGTCTCCTCTGTTCTGTCTTTCTCCTTCCTCCTTTCTAGTTAGAATGTCCTGCCTAACATTATTCTGCCTCATCATTGCCCAAATAGCTTTATTTATCGACCAATCAGAGCAATACATATTCACAGCATACAGAATGACATCACCCATCATTTAGACATTAGATGTTGTTGATCTATTTATTGCTTGTATACATTGTATATAGTTACTGTACTTATTGTATATAATTTTTCTTATGTTAGTTATAACTTTTTTAAAAGAATTTTTATTAGACAAAGAAGGGGGAATGTGGTGATATTTTATTTGTGCTGAAATGTGGTGATATTTTGCTTGTGCTTTAATAAATAAAGCTTGCCTGGAGATCAGAGGGAAAAGGCCAGCCATTATAAGTAAACAAAGAAGTCAGCCAGGGTAGCACAGGCTCTTAATCCTATCACTTAGCAGGCAAGATCTCTGTGTATTCAAGGCCACACTGGAAACAGCCAGGTGTGGTGGCACATGCCTTAATTCCAACACTAGTTAACCATGGAGGTCTGGAGGTCTGTACAGACAGATAGAAAGTGACAGAGCTGTTTAGGAAGAGGAAGTGATGTAGCTGGACAGAGAGCAAATCAGATGGCAGAACAGCAAGGCATATGTGCATGGATAGGCAGGAAGTAACTGGTATTTGGAAGCTGCTGAGTTGGTGAGGTAAGGCTGGCTGGTGGATTTCCCTATTTCCCTGATCTCTCTAAGGCTTTCACCCCTATATTTGGCTCTGTGTTTTTTTATTTAATAAGACCATTTAGAAATTCATCTACATGTATGTATATGTTTCTAGGGATGGCTATTTCGAGCTTTCTGGCACCATGCAAGCTTCTATAGGAGGGAAGCAATCAACAGTCCTTCCCAGCTGTGATGTTATCAACTACAATGATCAGCATGGCATGATAACCCTAGTGGTATACATATCTTGATGGTGGCCAACAGCTCTCTAATTGGATATAAAATTTGCTCAACAAGAGGGAAATTATGCTTGATGGTGGAAACCAAACCAGCTACCCAAGGTTAGTGAAGTCATGGATCTTAGAGGAGAACCTACAGCCACCATTTTGCTAAATCGGTACAATCCCTAAATACATTTGAAATATTTGTCCTTATACCCACAGATAAGTATGGTCCTCTTCCCATGAAGGGATCTCATTTTTTTGGCAACAGACTGAGACTGTTGCAGAAAACTACAACTGATCAAAATGCAGAGTTGTGGAGCCCAGTCCCAGATGATCCATCTACAACACACTCCTGCACCGGAAGCTCAGGGGTCATTGTGGAAGAGATGGCAGAAAGATTGTAAGAGCCAGAGACTTCAGAGTGTTTTCTGTGAGACTGTGTCTTCTAGAAATGTCAGAAGCCATATCCGAAGTCTCACCCACACGAACTGAACAAGAGTGACACCGATAGACGTGCTAATATGGACAGGGAGATGCATTCTAGTTTCTTAAGCCAGAAAATCCCCTTCAACCTTCCCCCACTCCCACAAAGCTTTTAGAATGGCAGGGCCCTGGTTAGACATTGAGAAACTCAACAAAACTTTCCCTTCTTCCTTCTGAAGTCTTCCTTTCCCCTAAGTATCGCATCAGGTGTCTGAGGAGCCTGTCTGGTTGCAATCCAAAGTCAGGTGGTTCCAAGTCATGCTTCTTTGTTGGCCCTTCCCCTTCTGCCTTTCTCTTTGTTTTTCTCTCAGGACAAAAGAAAATCAAGTGTTGGCATGAATTACATTTGAAAACTGTTTTTGAGCAAGTGCCCAGTAACATCTATTACCACCCAATAAACCGATAATGGGGTTATCATGACAGGGTCTGATCTAGCAGCTCACAGTGTTGGGTACAATCTGGCGGATAACAAATGCCATCATGGAAATAGAAGCGTGTGGGGGTGGACATCCTCCCCAAGAACATCCTGAATTTATTTGAACCCTTTAAAGATGCTCATCTACAGTTACAGGAGAGCTTGGAAGGGACATTTTGTGACCAGCTTAGGAAGGTTTTGCAGGCTGTGATGGGTTGGGGTGTGTCCTAAAGCCTGGTGGTCAGAGCACACCCACCTTGTCCACTCAGCTTACAGCTCTGTGTAGCGTGGCTGAGGGAACACTGCCCACCCTCTTCAGCCGTAGCTTTGTTCACCATTACTGGACCCATTACTGCTTTGCCTGCAGGCCAGGGACACTCACGGCATTGCAGTATGCAGCACACTGCTGCTTTTTTAGCCAGATGGGAGGGAAATATGATCAATAAATTTAGTTTTATTTGGTTAGTGAGAGAAGTGAATCCTATGGACTCCTAGTCACAGAAGGAAAGAATGATAGACAAAGGAATGAGAAGAAAGGAGCATTCTCTGTGTTGGGTGTGTATGCCGCATGAGGGAGAGTCCACATTCTAAGCAAAAAAAAAAAAAAAAAAAAAAAAAAAAAAAAAAAAAAAAAAAAAAAAAAAAAAAAAAAAAAAATTAAAAGTATTGTGCCTAGTTCTCTTTTACCAAGAACACATTTCAAACACTCCAAGTCCCATCTGCTATGTGTCAACATCGTACACTGTACATTGTGTTTTATCAAAGGCAACTCTGTCACGGTGTGGGCAGAGTTATATTTTTGGAATGTGTTTGAAACCCAGAGCAGCAGGAACATAGCTCAGCCCTCTAGGCTCAATCCTGCCACCTGGCCACCTGTATGTGTGTTCCTCTAGCAGCTGATGTTTTGAATTGATTTGTTTGACTAGAGGACGTGGTGGAGGTTGACAGGTAAGGTCAGCCGCTCCAGGCTCCAGAATCAACACAGGAAAGGACTCAAGGCCTTTTGCACATCAGATCAATTCTCTGGGATGAATTCAAGTTTGTGGTGAGCTCACAGTAGCAGCTGAGCTAATCCTCCACCTCCAGAGGGCCGATTTGGGGGCTGCTGACTGAATATGTTTATGGGTTGTGTTGGGGCAGGAGCCCAGGCTTGGAGCCTCCCTTTTATTCCTACTCATTTGTTTCCAGAGTCGCCCTCTGCTGGCCGGTTGGCAAGCTCAGGTAGGCTTGCTCCTAATTCCTTGACTCTTTCCAGACCGCGCTAGAAAACACAAAGAGACAAAAATCACATCTACCATGCGTTGCTCTCGTTAGTTTCTCACCCTGAACTATGTGTCCAAGATCAATGCCACCGGACTATAGTTATCTCTACATAATCTGAAGACCAAACGCGTTGCCATGGAATGACCCAAAGGAAAGGATTCGCGCCCCATCCCCTCCCGTCCACAGTTGCTTTCTGGATTCACAGGGCTGCTATGGAGATGGCAGCTGTGAGGCTCAAACCGCTGCTTCCAGCCTTTCCTTAAACTGGAGATGGTGACAAAAGTCCGGACAGAGCTCCCTGTCCCGGCAGGGGTGGGGGTGGGGTGAGGAATCACTGAATAACTTCCCTCGGATGAACAGGTTTAGTACTAAAAGCGATCTATTAAGAGTAGCTGTGAGAGGAGCCATCACAGCTGTGAGAGGCAGGCGTGCCATGCTGATTTCTACGGAGGAAAGGAAAGGTCACTCTGCATTGAGAGCTCCAGATCAAAGCGAGCGCTGATTGACAGGAAGCGCCGAGGATGGATCTGTATGGATGAGGACAGCTCAACTGAAGCTTGATTGAAGCTGATCAAAAAGACTCCGCAAAGAGGAGCTCAGAGAAGTGGGCCAGGCCCAGAGAACCAGTTGACTTAGAGAGGGATGGGGAGGAGAGCTGGCTGTGACGAAGTTATGGCTGTAGCTAGGGCTGGACACCTTGGTTTGAGCCAAATTGACTATGCTTCTCTAGCTCATCTGTGCCCTTATCGGCGACCTGGAGCAACCAGCCTGCAGTGGACGCGCGCTAATTGCCAAGTCATGCAAGACCAGTATGAGAGTGACATAATGTGGCAGGGAGAAGACAGGGCAGGTCAGCGGTTTGGCCTCTTCCTCTTGCTCTGTAAAAACAGAACAGCTTCCCTCAGAGGAGCTGGATCTGAGGACAGGCTTCCACCGCAGCAGCTGCCGGGGGAGGCCTCGGGTCTCTCTGTCTTACTGCTTATACATGAGGTGGGTATTTTTGTGATTATTCACAAAAAAACCGCAAGCCAGCTATAACCATATTTGGAAGTCACACTGAAGCAGGCCTATTTTGTAGTTTCACCTCATGTACCCTGAGCTTGACAGGGAAATTTAGAGCTGAATTTTAAAAGTTATTTTAGGAGTGAAATTCCAGCTTCTGTCTTTTCTGTTTGCAATCTCATCTGCCTTGGCCCTCAAATATTTTTACTGGAGAAAGCACAGTTTAAGAAATCCATGAACCCAAAGAGAATAGATACAGTGATATGGAACCATGTTTTTTTTTTTTTTTTTTTTGTTGTTGTTGTTTGTTTGTTTGTTTTTCCAAAAGCATTTCTATGGAGATTAGCTCAAAGCCTCTAGCTGATGTCCATATAGAGTGTTCATTGCACTGCTACATTCCTGGAATTCTCCAGGAATCCTGAATTTAGGATCCCTCACCAGCAAGCACAATGCTCCTGTCAGAGCTGATGCTAGGCTCCAAGGAGAAAATCCCTTCTGGGGATTAAAAGAACTCCAATTAAGTTTGCATTAGTGAAAGCAATGGAACTCGAGGTCCTGTTAAATCAGGCCACTACTGCTGAATGAGAGCAATGGAATTTGCCTTGGTGCCTCTTCAGGGCAGCGCTCAGGGTGGAAGCTGAGGGAGTCTGGGGGTGGAGAGCTGAGAAGTCTTCACCCTGGTTCAGAACGTTGAGGTTTTGATGTGTTCTTGTTGGCACTGAGGCTGCAGCTGGTTTGGTGTGGTGGAGAAATGTGTTTCTTTGTGTTGTAAAGACTGGATCTTCATAAACAGACCCATACCATTTGGCTGAGATCATTTTCAAGCCATGGTACTTTTTATTGTGTATTGAGTGAAGAAGAGAATGAAACATGGCTTATGCACTTGGGAGTCCTGGGCCTCAGCCCAACCTCAATGACATTGACCTCAGTCGCTATTGTCAAAGGAGGCCCAAATTCGTACCTGCATTAAGGAAAGAGGATACATAATACAAAATATGTGTTGTATGAACACACACACACACACACACACACACACCCCACATTCGAATACCTTTGTAGTTTACTCCCAAACTGCTTGGGAGACTCTCAGTTCATCTATGCCTTGCCTACAGTAAAGTCACAAGTTGCAGAAGAGATTATACAAAAAGCCAGGAGAAGCATATGAAAACAGTCATTTCCCTGGGAAGTGAATATTTCTTCTGTCCCTGTCCCTGAGAGGTAGCTGCCTTCACTCCCAATGTGGCATTTCCCTAGAGGAATCTTAATTTGTGGACCACTCCACCTGCCCTTTCTCTCATAACACATCTTGTATTTTGTTACTGCTTTGAACTGTAATGACCTAATGCCCATGTAACTGGCCTGTGGGGTCCTTAAGGAGAAGGGTTATGCGAATGCCTTACTCATCTCCAGAACTTGCTCAACAAGGGACTGCATTTGTTATTATTGCTTACTGGGAAGAAGATAAGTTATAGAGAAGACTGCCTGGGATCATGTCCTGATTGTTGTCATTCCTAACTGTGTCGTCTCAATTCCTGAACCTGTTTCAGGGTAAGACTAGCTAGTGCTATGACCAACCTCACAGAGCCAAGGGAGAATTAAATAACAAACGAATGTTAAAGGCTTGGAACACCCAGCACTGCCCAGCAAATAGTAATAACGTCAACACAAAACACAACTCTTACCTCAAGGAGGGATAAAGGATGGTTTATTCAGTTGCTAAATATTGTTATGCCTATATCACAGGGACCCCCAAAAGCCCACCATGGAGACCAGATCCTGTATGTAAAAGCAAAGAGCCTTTATTTTTAAGCTCAGAGTTTGGTCTCTCTGTCCAAAACCAGCGGTGAGAGCATAGAGCCCAGAGCCCAGGCAGGGTGGGGTTTTTATCATAGCAGAGGTTGGGGTGAGGGGATTTCCAGGGTTCAGGACCCTGACTGGCTGACATTTGTCTGGGGGGTATAGGGAATGTTTGGAATGTCAGGTATTTCCTCTTAGATGAGACCTACTGGGTGGGGGCAGCTCATGGCTTTTCCTGGGTCCAGGTGTGGCCTGCCAGAAACTGTGCCTGGGCCTCTAAGCCTGTCATGGCAACTGTGTGGTCAAGCAGTTTTGTGCCCCCCCCCCCCACACACACACACATTGTAGTCCAGGGTCACAGATTTAGGTCACTTCAAATTCCATGTTACTATGTGAAAGCAGTTGCATGAAGTGTTTATAGTAAAAAAAAAAAAAAACAAAGTCAGAAATGAATACATTGGTGGGTATACCCTGCTGACGGGTTATACCAAAGTGGGATGGGGGTGGGAAACTATTTGCTACTGCCCATAGATTTCTCTGACAATATTCTTAGCTCTTTTGTAGGAACTAAAATATTTTTCATATATTCCAAAGAACTTTTTCTGCTAGATGTCAGCAAGAAATGGCTATTTAGGGGCTGAAGATACCCTAAGATAAAATAGTAATTAGGTTTTGGTCCAGCAACATTCCAACCACTCCACATTACTGAAGCTTGAATCACTCAATCAGCCTCGGCTGACACCGTTTCCTTCCAGAAATTCTTGTTCAGAAAACCCACTTTGTTTCTCTCTGTTTCTTTTACAGGGTCTTGTGTAATCTAGACTAACTTTGAACTTTCCTTGAGGCCTAGGTTAATCTTGAACTCCTGATGCTTTCATCTCTACTTTCCGAGTGCTATGATTCTAGGCATGTGCTACCACATTGCTGGGCTCAACTTAGATTCTTATTGTATTGTTGATGATAAGATTGTCAGTAAGAATATCAACACTATCAGTACTGGCTTTCTTATCCATAGAGTCTTTATATAATAACAATGATGATGATAACGATATCTCACAGTGCTTTTGAGAGGATCAAACTTGACCATGTCTAATAAAAGAAAATTCTGAAGCCCTGAAAGCATTCCATACCTCACTTCTCATACACACTGTAGCCAGGAGGAAGGAATTGACACCCAGTGCTACAGTATAAAGGGTGCAGGGTTAGGCTGGAATGTTCTCCATGCTCCCTTGAGTGTTCAAAGTCCCACTCTGCTATGACAGAAGTGCCAGAGCCTCTAAGAGCTCTGGGTCTTTCCTAACATTTACTGTAAGATGTGGCCATCTGTCTTGGTAAAAGACTGAATTTTAAACACAACTGCCTATCTTTATTACTCTTTCTCGACTGGCCACCCCCCCCCCAAAAAAAAAGCCTGAGGATGCTTTCCTTTGTGCTTGGCCTCTGAGATGCTGGGTACCAATAGCTTTTAAATGGCATCATTGAGAACCCCAAAGAAGTAGAGAATAAATAAGTAGAGACAAAGAGTTGGAATGTGTGGATGAAGGCCTCATTCTTACCCTTCACAACCTGGGTGCCCCTTGAAGGGTTCACAACACGGTTCCATTTACTGGGCGGATACTTCCGCCCAGCCACTTCCGCATCAAGAGCGTCCCGTAGCTAGGATACCGGTGGGCCCGGATGTCTCCACCTATCAAGTTCCGGGCCAAGGGGTCTCGCGTGATCAGAGTCCCGTGACGTTGCATGGTGATGTAAGCGCGAAGCACCACCATGTGCCCTACATACACACGTAGAGTAGTGACGTGACCTGGCCACGCCCCCAGCCGGTTTTAAAAGTCCGGCGCCATATTCCCCACTCCCCTTCTCCACGCACGTGTCTCTCCCACAGGCCTGCGCACTTTCTATCCTTTGTTTCTAATAAACTCTATAAGCGGATTCTGTCGTGTTTCGTGACACTTCCTTGCAGGGTAAGAACACAACGCAGCTAAATAACTAACACCCCTTCTTCCCATATCTTTACAATATTCCTAAATTCTGCTGGAGCTTTGCCCATTCTCTTCCACTGTCACTTGATCTGCACTTTTGATTCTTCATATTATGATATATTACACGGGGACCCCCGAGGGTATCCCACGCGTGCAGGGGAACACGCTGGGCAGATACAGCAGGAGCAGCAGCACATGGAAAGTCATTCACACCCAGGTGCTGCATCTGCTCGGAAATGGTTTATTATAATAGGAGATAAAGAGACAGAAAAGACAGAAAGGAGAGAGAAAGAGAGGCATGTACACCTCATGCAGGAAGGAAGAGAGTAGAAGACAGAGAGACAGAGAGACAGAGAAAGAGAAACAGAGACAGAGAGATGTGGAGGAGTGGAGTTCTTCCTTAGAATGAGGCTTTTACATCAGGATGCAGGGTGGGGCAGGTCAGCGCCAAAGAGTGGGATTTCAAGGGGTGGGTCAGAATATTAACATTCCTCCATTTTGATTATTATAAAAAGAGGTGAGTTAAGGAGCAAATGGGGGAACAAGGGTATTGAATTCTTGAGGCTACTTCAAGCTGACAAGGGGCAAAATGGGGAGCAGGGAAGCCAGGAGTCAAAACATCGGGAGGCATGAATAAAGGAGCATTGCTAGCTGTCATCATGGGAATCTCTGGTGTCTGTTCCTTGAGTGAGCTGAGAGGGCAGGTTGCTAGGCAGAGAAAAGAAAATAGAATGTTATCCAATGATAACTTATATATAAAACTTATATCTTTATGAGCTGGCTAGCCTTAGGAAGAGTGATAACTGCCAGAAAGAATGGAACAGAGAAGTGCCCTGGTTGTACAGAAGAGTCAAGAGCAAATGAGTGAGACATAAGAGCAGGTATGCCCTTCATTAGTACAGCTTGGAAAACCAGGTTCCAGGTGCTGGGCACGTGCCCACCTGAGCCTGGAGAGGTGGTACCAGCAGTGAATTGAGGGATGATGTGTTTTTTAGGGGTACATGAGCCGTCATACCTGCTGTTTCTCTGGAGGTAAGGGTACGTTCATCTCAGTTGGCATCCTCAGTTGGATGATGGAGCTGGTGCCAGCTGGTACAGGGGCTGGCATATCTAGGGAGCCCCTTGGCCCAGGCAGAGGGAGGGAAACTGCAAAATATGCTAAAAAAAATGGGTGAGGTCAAAAAATGGACTCTGGGGACTGTTAAGTTTTCGTCAGACCATGTTTCTTAATACAGTAGTAGAACCTTTCCCAGGAACCTATAGGTATCTGTAAGACAGCTGAAACAGATTTAATATAATTTTTTCTAGGAACCTGTAGGTATCTATAAGACAGTAGAATGGATTTGCATCATAGCAAAATCCATAGATTATTTTCCCAGCAGTGTTCATTACTCTACCAGTTAATAACAGTAACATAGACACATGCTAATGCAGAAACACACACACACACACACACACACACACACACACACACACACACACCATTGCTAATGCTCACTTGCTGATGAATTGCTAAATGGTCTTATTAATAAAAAAACTCAGAGCCAGATATTGGGGTTAAAACCTAAGAGATCAGAAAAGCAGAAAGAAGTCAGCCATGTTCTCACCACTTGGAGATCCTCAGCCAAAAAGAGCTACTTCCTGTATACCCACGCCTATATGCCTTTCTGTTCCGCATCTCATTTCCTCTCTGCCCAGCTACATCACTTCCTCTTCCTGCCCAGCTCTGTCACTTCCTGACTGTCTGTACAGATCTCCAGACCTTTATGGTTAACTAGTGTTGGATTTCAAGGCATGTGCCACTATGCCTGGCTCTGTTCCCAGTGTGGCCTTGAATTCACAGAGATCCAGACAGTTCCCTGCCTCCCAAGTGATAGGATTAAAGGTATATGCTACCACTGCCTGACCTCTATGCTTACTCTAGTGTCTGGCTTTTTCCTCTGATCCTCAGATAAACTTTATTGGGGGACACAGATAAAATACCACCACACTCACTGTATCAAAAGACTTATGGGTTAATTCTGCACAGACTCTTTAATTTTTACAACAACTGTAGTATGTGGAAGACATCTTCATATTTTCCAGACAGAAGAACTGAAGTGAGGTTAGCCATGTATAACAAATGACCCAGTGATGCCACTATTGCATCATGTAGGTAGGAATTGTGTCTATCTTGGTTTGACTCTGCCTAGTCATTACCGCATTAACAACTTAAATGAGATGAAGAAAGCTTTTTGGTTTGAATATGAAATGTCCCCATAAACCCATGTGTTTAAATCCTTGGTTCCCAGTGGGTGGTGCTTTTCTGGTGAATAACAGAAACTTTAGGAAGCAGAACCTAGCTGAAGCTGGAGACTGGTTCTTGTAGCTTGGCTTCATGTCCTGTCTAGTTTTTGCTTCCTGGCCTGCCCAGACATGAGGAAGCAGCTTACACTCTTGCTGTCATAGCTAAGAACCATTCTTTAGTTCATGCTTTCCTGCCGTGATGGACTGTTCTCTGAGCCAGGAATCAAACATAATTCCTTCCTCTCTCAAGTTGATTTTCATCAAATATTTCACCACAACAATTAGTGTTAATCCTACAGACACAAGGAGAAAGACTGTCCCGAATCATGGTCAAATTAAAGCAAACTTTATTTACGTACATGGGCTGTCTCCTCTTAAGGCAGGGTGCAAAAGATTAGTCCCAAACCAATTTTTAAGCCCTTTTTATAGGGTGAAATCATAGGGTGGGGGATTTTGCACAAAGTGTGGTTATAAAATTGAGATCAGGCAGTTAAGAGAAGTAAGTCATAGAACAATGGGTAAAGAACATTTCTGGGAACAGGTGGCTCTGGGGGTTGGTTTATAGTACATTCTATTGTTACTGGGGTTGGGTGAAGCCCAGCGCTGAGACACAGAAACTTCTGTTTTTTAAAACTAGAAACTTAACTTGGCTACAGACTCAAAATGGCTCCTCAGAAGCAAATGAGGACTCCTAGAAACAAAATGTGGATGGACTACTTTCTCATCAAACAAGTAACTGATGCACTAGACTAACCTCACTTTTAAGCACAATCTCCAAACTACTGGTCATGTGATCATTGATTCATAGGTGCCTAGAGTTTTAGTTGAAGTGTTCCATGTGAGGTAAATGGACCCACAAAATGCTGGACCTTGATCCTTCATCAGTGGAAATGTTTCAACTGAATCCAGTTGATCCAGAAGCCATTCAAGGATGTCTGTCCTCTGCTTGTTAACATTTTAAGTAATGACATGGATAGATAGGCTCATAGACTAGATAAATGGATTATGACATAAGTTTGGAAGAGCTGACATAATGATGTAGTAAAAATGTGGAAAGATGTGACCTCTGAGTATTTAATGTACATTATTACGTTTTAAATGTCACAACACTGTGTAGGACTGTTACCTCTATTTTAATATTGGGGAGAACCAAGCATAGTGAAGAGACTCCACACTATTCAGAAAGGACATTGTCAATGAATTAACTTTTATTTTCCAAAAGGAATTTGCTTTTAATTTGAATATTTTATATTTCTAGAATATTAGCAAAGATAGTGCTCAACATTCCAGTATACCCCTCATTAAGTTTGCCTTACTGTTATGTTAACATCTTACAGTGTGGTGGTAGAGGATTTTCAAATTGACAGTCCAAAAGTTAGTACACCACGATTGCTAAACTCTGATCTTTATTTGGATTTTTCCATTTATTTCTGTTAATGTCCCTAATTAATTTCTAAAACTTCCATAAAATATCACAGCATTTATAGACTGAAACAAGTTCTGGAGGTTAGAAGTCTAAAATCAAGTATGGCAGGGGACTGGACTCTCTCTGAAAACTCTCAGAAAGTTTTGCATTTCTTTTCTCTGTTGGATGCCAGAAATTTTCATTTTTCTTTGGTGATCTTTCTCTGGTATCTGTCTCTGTGTACAAATTCCCTTCTTCTTATAGACTTATAAATCATATTTATTTTATGGCACACTTTAAAGCAGTGGGGATTCATCTTCATTACATGTGAAAAGATCCTGCTGCCCAAGAAGTTCTCTCTCTCCTCTCTCTCTCTCTCTCTCTCTCTCTCTCTCTCTCTCTCTCTCTCTCTCTCTCTCTCTCTCTCACACACACACACACATACACACCAACTCAGTGCAGTCTTCTTTCTACTTAAACAACCAAATTGGGGTACTGCATTACATTTTGTTATGGCATCGGTACTGGTCTATATAGTTTGTTATTTCTGCCTTGATCTTCATGACCTTGCAATTTTGAACACTGGGAACACACTACATTTCTCACAGGGTGGAGCTAAGTTTTCACTTATTGAAGCTTCCTTCCTGAGCAGCAGGGATGGGCTAACTGGTCTACCACTCTCACTAGTGACTTGCATAGCAATGGGCACATAGTTGGAGGCTCGATAAATATTTGATAATTTAACCACTGTAGGACCTGCTGCCTTCTTGTTCTTATCCCAACCTCACTTCCTCAAACATGGGACTATAATCTTTCCTTTGTGTTAAGTATGACAAACTTGTTCACATTGCTAATGCTAAATTACATTTTTATCATCTAGCATTACGTCAAGTGCTATTACAAACACAGAGTTGGACATGACCCCTGCTTGGTGGGCTTGGCAATCCAAATGGCCAGAAAGTTCAGGTCATCTGCAAGAGATGAGCTAGGCATGAAGATTCCTCAGCTTCTCAGTGTCCAGATAAACAGACAGATTGCTCTTCTTTTGTAAAATGAGGGGTATGAGATTCCAATTCTTTCAATGAATATTAATGACAGACAAACAGACAACCTTCCTTCATTTCATCCTTCAGTTCAATTTAGGACTAAAGAGAGAGCATATATAAATTAGTGCATCAAAAATTTGGAATTCTAGACCAGTTAGAGATTTGCATGCTTGTTTGTATGTTTGCTCACACATTAATATATTCATCCTAGGAGCACTAGGAGCAGCAGGTAGCCAACATGGGATAGAATGAGTATATCACTCAGCACAAATAAGTTTCTAAGTCCAGTCTTCCTTCCTTCTTTCTTTCCTTCCTTCCCTCCCCCTCCCTTCCCTTCCTCTTTCATTCTTCCTTCCTTCCTTCCTTCCTTCCTTCCTTCCTTCCTTCCTTCCTTCCTTCATCTCTCCCTCTCTCTCTCTCTCTCTCTCTCTCTCTCTCTCTCTCTCTCTCTCTCTCTCTCTCTCTCTGTTGCTGGCTTTCCTTCCCTCCTTCCCTCTTCCCTCTTCCCTCTTCCCTCTTCCTTCCTTCCTTCCTTCCTTCCTTCCTTCCTTCCTTCCTTCCTTCCTTTCTTTCTTTCTTTCTTTCTTTCTTTCTTTCTTTCTTTCTTTCTTTCTTCATTCCTTCCTTCCCCTTCCCTTTCTAGGTTTTAAAATGTATACAATCATATCCACTCTTCATTTTCCCTCCAACTCTCCCTAGATCCCTCCTAACGCATTCCCACTTAACTTCATATCTTCTTCTCTTTTCTTTTTAAAAATAATCCACTAAGTCCAATTAGTGCTTGTGTGAATGTGGAACCATCCGCTGGATCTTGGTAACCTAGCTAGTGTCCACATCCTCAAAGAAGGATGCGCCGCCCCCCCCCCCCATAGTTATCAATTGCAACAGTTCCTCTGTAAATGGTGGGGTCTTGAGAACTCTTTTTTTGGTTGGTTTGCCCTAAATGGGACATATTTATCACACACACACACACACACACACACACACACACACACACACACACACACACCGTGCTCAGGGAAGAGAGTGGAAGAGGAAAGACCTGGAGGATGGAAGGAGCTCTGTGAAATGCTGTTCTGGGCATGCCATGGCTACTGCACTCATAAACTCACAGCAGCTATGGTTATCTGAACAGGATCAAGACTAAGTTTCTTAAGTTACCATATGTTGCTAAAGTTCATTTCCACAGCTTTAATATGGGGACAAAACATCTCCTTGTAGTTCTAATTTTTCCCTGCTTTATGTTTGCATTCTCTTCCTTGGAAACAGATCCTTGAGCTTTCTTCAGCTTTACTTTGGGTTCCTGAGTTCATCTGCTAGAAATTCGAACTCCCATGAAACAATGGTGAGAAATGGAAAATATGTTTAGGTTACAAGTACGATGCTCTCACAAATGTGTTAATTTTGCTCTGGCAGGTGGATTCCCTATCACAAGAATGTATTTATTGTAAATGTACTTTGGGCCCTTCATCTCTCTTTTGCCCATAATATGTCTTCCACAGTGTTGGAAAGCAGAAAGAACCCCTCCACTAGATGAGATACCTTGACTGTGAACTTTCTATTCTCTAGGATTGTGATAGACTTTTATTGTTTATAAATTACCAAGTCTATGCTATTCTACTGTGACATCACAATTGGACCAAAACATACTCCTATGAGATACAGTTTTTAATGGGTAACTAAGGTTCAACAAATTCATTTGCCTAAACTCTAATCCAATGTTGAATTGTTTGATGTTCTTATAAAAAATGGAGTAGGTATTTTCTCCAGTTTCTTTCTTCAAAGACTTAAAGTTCTTATCATGTTTGTTTGGATAGACTTACCCGATGATATTTTATATTGTTTGTGGCTATTGTAAAGGATGTTGCTTCCCTGATTTCTCTCTCAGCTGGTTTATCATTTTTATATAGGAGGATGATTTTTTTTTTTTGTTAATCTTGTATCCAGCCACATTACTGAAGCTGTTTATCAGCTGTAGGAGTTCCCTGGTAGAATTTTTGGGGTCACTTATGTATAGTACTATGTCATCTGCAAATAGTGAAAGTTTGACTTCATCCTTTCCAACTTTTATCCCTTTGATCTCCTTTTGTTGTCTTATTGCTATAGCTAGAACTTTGAGTATTTTATTAAATAGATATGGGGAGAATGGATAGTCCTTGTCTTGTTCCTGATTTTAGTGGAATTGTTTTGAATTTCTCTCCATTTAATTTGATGTTGGCTGTTGGCTTACTGTATATTGCTTTTATTATGTTATGTATGTTCCTTGTATCTCTGATCTCTCTAAGACCTTTATCATGAAAGGGTATTGGATTTTGTCAAAGGCTTTTTCAGCATCTAATGAGATGATCATGTGTTTTTTTTCTTTCAGTTTATTTATATGGGAGATTACACTGACAAATTTTCAGATGTTGAACCATCTCTGCATCTTTGGGATGAAGCTTACTTGATCATGCTGGATGATTTTTTTTATGTGTTCTTGGATTCAGTTTGCCAGTATTTTTTGAGTATTTTTGCATCAATGTTCATGAGGGAGATTAGTCTGTAATTCTCTTACTTTGTTGCATCTTTGTGTGGTTTGGGTATCAGGGAAACTGTAGTTTTATAAAAAGAATTTGGCAATGTTACTTCTGTTTCTATTTTTGTGGAATAATTTGAGGGGTATTGGTATTAGCTCTTCTTTGAAATTCTCATAGAATTCTGTACTAAAACCATCTGGCCCTGGGCTATTTGTTTTTGGTTAGGAGACTTTTAATGACTGCTTCTATTTTCTTAGAAGTTATGGATCTACTTAAATTGTTTATCTGGTCTTAACATAGTAAAAAATGACAATCTTACCAAAAGCAATCTACAGATTCAATGCAATCCCTATCAAAATTCCAACACAATTCTTCACTAACATCAAAAGAACAATATTCAACTTCATATAGAAAAACAAAAATCCCAGATAGCTAAAACAATCATTTACAATAAAAGAACTTCCAGAGGTATCACCATCCCCAACTTCAAGCTCTACTATAGAGCTATAGTTATGAAAACAGCGTGGTACTGGCATAAAAACAGACAGGTGGACCAATGGAATTGAATTGAAGACCCTGACATAAATCCACACACCTAAGAACACTTGAATTTTGACAGAGAAGCCAAAATTATACAATGGAATAAAGAAAGCACCTTCAGCAAATGGTGCTGGCATAATTTGATGTTGGCATGTAGAAGAATGCAAATAGATCCACATCTTTTGCTCTTCACAAAACTCAAGTCCAAGTAAATCAAAGACCTCAACAGAAATCCAGTTGCACTGAACTTGATAGAAGAGAAAGTGGGAAATATTCTTGACCACATTGGTACAGGAGACAACTTCCTGAATAAAACACCAGTAGTATAGCCACGGAGATCGGTAATTAATAGATGGAACCTCCTGAAACTGAAAAGCTTCTGTAAGGCAAGGATACTCTCAATAAGACAAAATGGCAGCCTATAGAAAGGTAAAAGATGTTTACCAACCCCACATCTGACAAAGGGATGATCTCCAAAATAAACTAGACATGAAAAAAATCCAAATAATCCAATTAAAAAATGGGGTGCTAACTCAATAGAAGAATTTCAAATGCCTGAAATACACAAAAGAATTGTTTATCATCCTTAGTCATCAGGGAAATGCAAATCAAGACAACTCTGAGATACCATGTTACACCTGTCAGAATGACTAAGATCAAAAATACTAATGACAACTTATATTGGAGAGGACACAGAGTAAGGGAAACACTCTTCCATTGATGGTGGGAGTACAAGCTTGTATAGACACTTTGGAAATCAGTATGGCGATTTCTCAGACAATTGGGAATCCATCTACCTCAAGACCCACTATACCAGTCTTAGGCATATACCCAAAGAATACTCAATCATACCACAGTGACACTTGCTCAACTATGCTCATAGCAGCATTATTCATAATAGCTAGAACCTGGAAACAACCTAGATTCCCCTCAACTGAAGAATGGATAAAAAAAAATGTGATACATTTACACAATGGAGTGTTACTCAACTGTAAAAAACAGTGCCATCATGAAATTTGCAGGCAAATGGATGGAAGCAGAAAAAATCACCCTGAGTGAGGTAACCCAGACCCATAAAGGCAAACATGATATGTAGTTATGCATAAGTGAATATTAGGTATAAAATAAAGGATAACCAGGCTTCAGTACATAGCCCCAAAGAAACTAGATAACAAGGAGGGCCCAAAGAGGGATGCATGGATTTCCCTGGAAAGGCAGAATAGAAGAGATCTCCTGGGTAAACTGGGGACATGGTGTGGGGGATGGGACGGGAACATGAGGGATTGGGTTGGATGGGTTGGGGGCAGGATGGAGCAGGAGAGTAATGAAAGAGATATCTTGATGGGGGGCAGGCAGGATTGAGCAGTTAGCGAGAAACCTGTTGCCAGAGAAACTCTCAGGATCCCACAAGGATGACCCCAGCTAAGACTTCTAGCAATAACAGAGATGGTGCCTGAACTGGCCATCTCTTGTAATCAGATTGGTGACTACCCTAATTGTCATCAGAGAGCACTTGTCCAGTAACTGATGGAAGCAGATGCAGAGATCCACAGCCAAGTACTGGGCTGAGCTCTTGGAGTTGAAGAGAGTGAGGAGGAATTGTTCAAGCGTGCAGTGGGGGAGGGGGAGGTCAGAGTCATGATGGTGGGACCCACGGAACAGCTGACTTGAGCTCATGGGAGCTCATGGACTCTGGACCGACAGCTAGAAAGCCTGCGTGGGACTGACCTAGGCCCACTACCTGTTGTGTGACAGTTGTGTAGCTTGGTCTGTTTGTGGAGCTCCTAGCATTGCGACCAGGACCTTGGTGCTTTAGTTGGCTTTTGGAAACCTATTCTCTATGCTGGGTTGCCTCACCCAGCCTTGATGCAGGGGGAAGAGCCTGGTCCTGCCTCAACTAGATGTGCCATACTATGTTGCCATCCATGGGAGGCCTGGCCCTTTCTGAAAGGAGATGGAGGAGGAGTGAATGGGGAACAGGGGTAGACAGATAGTGGGGGTTGGGGGGACGGGGGGGGGGGAACAGGAGGAGAGGAGGAAGGGGAAACTGTGATCCAAATGTAAAATAAATGAAAAAATTTAATTAATAAAAAAATAGACTAGAACACACACACACACACACACACACACACACACACACACACACGCACGCACGCACGCACACTCACGGGCACACGAGTCACATGAAGATATTGGAAGACAGTTTGTTAATAAGTCAAGGAGAGAGAATTTAGCAGAAAGTAGCCCCGCTAACACCCTGATGTCAGTCTCTCATATCCTCTAGAAATGTGAGAAAATAAATTTGTGTCCTAGTCATTCCCTGCTATGAAAACTTAAATACTGTAAGATAGTGGCCAAGGATGCGGACTCTAGGGTCAGATGCCTTGCTTCAGATGCCCATGCAACTATGAACAAGCTGTTTCACCACTCAGTGCTTACAGTTTGTAGCTGATGAGTGGATACAGAGGAAGACAGCAGGAGGCTTCCTTTGAGAATCAGCCAAGTCTAAAAGAAGAGAGAAAGAGTAGATAGGCAAAGTCGGCAACGTCTCTCCTTCTGAATTACCACAATCCCAAGGCCCTCCTTGGCAGTTGGAAGGAGCAAAGGGGGCCATTTGCGTTTTGTGAATTGAATAGAATTTCCTTGAAGTAGAATGAGACATCAAGAGCAGAAAAGACCCTCCCTTCCTAAGGCAATGCTAGTGTGAGACCAAAATGAGCCATCTTAGAAATAAGACCAAAATGCTTTCACCCAAAAACTAAGGCCTAACATTTCTCATTTTGGAAATAGGCCATTAGTTACTGAAACTAGTCAGTTCAGATTCCAGAAACCAGGAAGTGTAAAAGTACAGAGTCACAAGATAGTCACAAGGTAATGCCTGCCAGACTATGGAATGTCCTCTCCCTGGTTTCCAGGGTAACTGACCACAGAAATGCCCCCACCTGAGGGCAGCCAATGAGAAATGGTGGCGGGCAACCACTCCCTTAGAAGTAATTTCGAGCCAATCAGAATTGTATCCATACTAGCACCCCTAAATGATGTAACCTTGTGACTTTTCCCTTTAAAAGCTGAGCTTGCAGATAGGTGGGCACTTCCTCCAGCCTCCACTGCGTTGGATGTATTGGACAAAGTCCCTGCCTAGGCTTGTATTGCTTTTGGATATCCAGAATTAAACCTTGCTTTTGCATTCCGGCATGCTCGTCTTTGGTGGTCTCTCAGAGAGTCACGATCTGGGCACAACATTAGGAAGAAATGGAAAAATAACTAACAGAAAGGAAATTCCAGGGCAGGGCTGTAGCTCAGTAGCAGAACACTTCACTAGCATGCATGAGGTCCCAGACTTGGTGCATAGCTCTGCAAAACAATCAATGAAAAGAAATTCTCTTTGTGTGCTTTGGATGAATCACCTCCTCTCCCCTTATGTCCAAGAGACTGATAACAAACCTGCCTCATGGAGTATTGTTGGGAGTAGACTGCTTGAAAAAAAAATGCATCGCCCTTGTAAGAATGCTTTAACAATCCGCAACTTTCCTGAAAGCAGGCACGATGGTTTCATTGTTCACCTTTTCATTCAAGGTCCCATAAGTGGCAGGCAGTCATTGAGCATTTGCTGAATGACTAAGTGGTGGCTGTTGTTCCTAATAGAAAGGGTAAACAGATGGCCAATTGCTCAGAGCTGGGGCTGCTGTATGTCAGTTTTATGTCGTAGCCCCAGGCTAGAATGCAGCATGGCAGAACATCATTTAAAGTTCAGGATGGAGTACACTGAAGGAGCAAATGATAACGAAAGATACACATTTCCCTAAATGTAAGGATTTTGCTTGAATGTTCGGCCTTCAGAAGTTCCTAAATTCACTATAAAGAAATAATTTCAAATGGTACTGTGTTCTATGACATTAGAGGCTCCATACCTTCCCTCAAAACATGGAGACAGACAGACAGATAGACAGACAGACAGACACACACACACACACACACACACACACACACACACACACACACCCCAGCTCATATTCCATATGTTAAGACATAACCATGCATTCTGCAGGAACTTATGGTCTCTCTGTTTCTATAAGGCAAATTTGAACACCCTTAGACACACACACACAAAGCTTCTGCTTAAGGATCCTTGCAGGGTTGCAGCCTGCACTGAGGAGAGAAGCCAGGGTTTTCTACATTTTAAGGATGTGTTCTAACACCGAACTACGTCCCCAGCACTCGCGCTTTTTTATCTCATATTCTCCCACATGTCCTCGAATCAGACCTGTTTGCTCACCTTTCGCCCTAACTGCACCCACTTTGCCATCTGCCAGTGTTTCCCTTCTGCACACAGGTGCCTGGCAGCTGTCTGCTTCTCCTGCCAGACTCTGCCCTGGCATGGCTTCCTTGGGTACAGAGGGGAGTTTTTCTGCGGAATGTTCATCTCCTCAAAGCCCATTGCCACTGTTTGTTTGTATACAAGTCTCTCACAGTGCATCAGGAGCTTCCCCGAGCAGTCTCTCAACCTCGTCTTTGCACCTGTACTTACATCTCAGCTGATCTGATGAAAAGCGAAAGACTGTCTTACAACTTTCGCTAATTGAAGATTTAATTTGGGCCATACGCTTTGTTAAAAAGAATTTATGCTCACACCTCATTTAGCCTGCCAAGATGAGGAACTGGAGCTAAGAGATGCAAAGCTGCTTGTTCAAATTCTTCTAATGATTAAATATGAGAATGGGATCTTGAACTCAGGACTCAGCACTAGCCAGGTCTCAAGCATTTAACAAGCATACACTGTGTTCAGGATGAATCATTATATAGTGTCTGCTGGGTCTCTCACAGTGTTGAACAATATCTTTAAAAGAGCAAGGGGAAAACTGAAGCCTCTCCCATTCAAAAGGTCAATAGCCCATCAAAAGCCAGGGGGTGGAGGTGGGGCGGGGATGGAGGGAATGATAAGGAGTCCTAATGAGCATTCACTGCATTCCTTTGCATAGATGGATAGGATAGAAGTGGACTTAGCTTTCCCAGAAGAAGGGTCTGGGTAATAAGAGAAGACACACTCTGACCCTGGAGGTCTGGAGTGTGGGAATGTTGTAGGCTGTCTGTTTCTGAGGGTATGGCCCACTTTTCCAAGCACCAGGGTCTGCATTTTGTTAGTCTGTGGGAAAATTTTCTTTAAATACCTTTCCCACTCACAAACACACTTTATCCTAGCAACCAATGCATTGGAGCACAGCTACCCCAAATCCACTCCCAACTTCTCATTACACACACTGCTGTGCTTCTCTTGAAGTCTCTTTCTCCCCCATCCTCTGTTTAAGGGGACACAATGACTAGTGACCAGTGGACTTCCATACCTGAGAATAAAGAAATAAATCTCCCATATCTGAGACCATGAGACCGCTTGCCCCCAAAGTACCAGGTAGAATGCTTGTATAGAAAAGACAGAATTCTTTTATAGAATTCTAAAGCAGTGATTCTCAACCTTCTTAATGCTGTGACCCTTTAATACAGTTCCTCATACTATGGTGAGGCCCCACCATAAAATTATTTCCTTGCTGCTTCATAGCTGTAATTTTCTACTGTTATGAATTGTCATGTAAATATCTGATATGCAGGATATCTGACGTTGGGGTCGAAACCCAGAGGTTGAGAACCACTGCTCTAGAGTGAAGCTCTGTGTGGGTGTAAGAAGGTGACTGCCTAGGGTGGCAAGTTGATGGGCAGACATGTTACAGCCCTTTCCATTCCTTGTAGTTGTTAAGCCTGTCTGATATCTCCACTTTACTACGTTACTCTCTGGTAACCAAGTGAGTTTTGCACCTGACAGGTTGACAGACAGTGATCACCTGGAAAGGGACAGACAGTTTCTCTCACGGCTCAGTCAGATGAAGCACTTCACAGCCATTAAAGCACTTGGACGTGTGTTCACCCATGACAGTCTCTTCCCCCGAACTGATGCCGAGACTGTATGACGAGCTTCTGAAAACTCAGGTATTGAATCTGTATTCATTCAGGCCTTTCTATGAAGGAATTCAGGACACACATCCCTAAATATGCTTCTTTTGTATATTGATTACTTAAGGACTGAAAAGCACACACGTGCACACGTGTGCGTGTGCACACACACACACACACACACACACACACACACACACAATTCAAAGGCAGACCGTGTCTTGTCTTTGGCTTGCCCTATCTTCCTGGGGGCAGATCTTTGAGGACCCCAACTTTCATCAGTCACTTGTGGGGAATTTCAACAATCTCAGAAGAGCTCACCATTATCACTGGAAGCAGGTTACTCATCCACCCCATACCCAAACAAACATGTTTTACAAGCTGTTACCTGTGCTTCTACGGACCCAAGTCACTTACTCTCCCTAAATTGTTCACAGGCTCCTTCCAAGCTGTCTTATAAACAGTGCTGTGTGAGCCACTAAATCTCATTATTTCCGGACATTCACTTTTTTGTGATTCCCTGTGCATATGATAAATTCATATGTCTTTTCTCTTGTTGGTGTTCCTGTTGCCATTTTATTTTATAGACTTAGTTACCAAACTCCCAAAGGTAGAAAGAAAATGCCTTTTCTATGGCTTATTATTAATAAAGTACGTTTAAAAAACTACCGCGGATTGCTTGTTGTAAACTAGGAAGCATGCAAAGTGTTTGAACCCACAGTGCCATTTAATAATGTTGTGGAATGATCTCATGTCTTACAGGACCCACTTTTCTAATTCAACACAGGCAAGAATTAGGGAACTCTGGATTCAGTGTGTTTACTTTCTCCAGAACCCTTGCTTTTTCTGTCAATTAAATGAAGAAAATAAGCCTTTTCTGTCTCATGAACTAACATGTGTCTCTTTTGTGATAATGACTGATACAGGACCTGGGCTCACACAGTAGTACTACAAGAAGCAGCAGGGTTAAGATCCTTAAAACTGATGCCCTTGCACCTTGTGTTAGATGGGTTCAGATCCCAGACTGATTGACAAAGCCTACTTCTGCATTTTATCCTGTGCCTAGAAATGTTTCCATTGATTTCTTACAATGTTTAGATTTATATGAAATTGTACTTGAAACAAACAAAAAAGGTCGAATGTGGTTAATTTTATAGGATTTAGCCTAAAATTGAATTAGAATCTAAGGGGAGCCTAGTTCCATTTGCTTGGTTTGTTCTAGTGATGGTTTGAATGAGAATGATCCCCATAGGCTCGTAGAGTTGCATCCTTAGTCCCTAGTTGATAAACCATTTGGGAGGATTTGGAGGTGGGGCCTTGCTATAGTAGGTGTGGCCTTGTTGGAGGAAGTATGTTGCTGGCTTTGAGATTTCAAAAATCCACACCAGGTCCAGTGATGATGATACTGAAACTCTAAGCAAGCCCCCATTAAATGTTTTCTTTTATTATCATCATTGTTGTTGTTTATTTGTTTACTTTTTCAGTTTTTTTGAGGCAGGATTTCTCTGTGTAGTCCTAGCTGTCCTGGAAGTCTCTTTGTAGACCAGGCTAGCCTTGAACTCACAGAGATCCTCCTTGCCTCTGCCTTCTGAGTGCTGGGATTAAAGGTGTACAACACCACTTCCCGGTAAAGATAATTTTGTTTGTTTGTTTGGTTGGTTTTGGTTTTTCAAGACAGGGTTTTTCCATGTAGCCCTTGCTGTCCTGGGTCTCTCTGTAGACCAGGCTGGACTTGGACTCAGAGGTTTGCCTGCCTCTGCCTCCCAAGTGTTAAGATTAAAAACATATTCTACCCCTTCCTGGCAAATGCTTTCTTTTATAAGAGTTGTCTTGGTCATAGTATCTCTTCACACCAAGACTGTCCCCTTCCCTATATCAATCTCCTTTTCTTAAAAAAAAAATTGTGCTGAGAAGTGAGCTTTAATCCTAGCATTGGGGAGGCAGAGGCACGAGGATCTCTGAGCATGAGGCCAGCCTGGTCATGCACATCTATAACCCTATCACTGGGAAGGAAGGAACAGAGACAAATAAGTCCCTAAAGCTCTCTGGCCAGCCAGTCTAACCAACCAGTGAGCTCTGGGTTCAGTGAGAGATCATACTGCAAAAAATAGGACAGAATTGTTTTTTTAAATAAAGAGGACATGTGGTGGTATTGTGTTCCCCAAAATATTATACATCCTAATAAACTTATCTGGGGTCAGAGAACAGGACAGCCACAATATTAAACATAGAGGATAGGCAGTGGTAGCGCACATCTTTAATCCCAGCATTCCAGAGGCAGAAATCCCTCTGGATCTCTGTGAGTTCAAGGCCACATTGGAAACAGCCAGGCATGATGACACAAGCCTTTAATCCCAAGAAGTGAGCCTTTAATCCCAGGGAGTGATGGCAAAACAGCAAGATATATAAGGCGTGGAGACCAGAAACTAGAAGCATTTGGCTGGTTAAGCATTTGGCTAGTTAAGCTTTCAGGCTTTGGAGCAGCGCAGTTCAACTGAGATCCATTCAGATATGAAAACTCAGAGGCTTCCAGTCTGAGGAAACGGGATCAGCTGAGGAACTATTGAGGTGAGGAAGCGGTGGCTTGTTCTGGTTCTCCGATCTTCCAGCATTCACCCCAATAACTGGCCCCAGGTTTGATTTTATTAATAAGAACTTTTAAGATTCCTGCTACAAGGACATGAAGTTGAGAGTCGGATATGGGAGCCCGGAGTGGTCTGAGAAGAACTGGAGGTGGAGAGCAGGGAGTGAATATGAGCAATCTATACTGTGCACATGTAAAAACTTCCCAAAGAAATAAAACTATTGTTTAATATAAAAATAATGATGGAAGATGCCTGATGTCAACCTCTGGCTTCTAATTGTACATATTCACAGGGTTGCACACACACACACACACATGTTGTGTACTTCTACACACACTACACAAGTGCACATTAATGATATGGTGGGCTGTTATGGTTCTAAAATTGTTTGGCTAACTATAAGTCCTCTCATTTTGGGTGCATATAGAGATGGCAAAGGACTCAGGACTTGGTTCTGCATTGTTCATTAGTTTTGTTTCTGTCACACAATTTTATTTAGAGATACTTTTATTGGGATGGATCCAGACTTGAGAACTTTGAGAGCTGTGGGGTATGGTTATGGTGGGAATGTATTACCCCAAAATCCACCATTTGGAAACTTAATCTTTAAAAATTAAATTAAATTTAATTAAAATTAAACTTTATGTGTTGATGGTACTTAATAGTAGGACCTTTGGTAGTTATTTCCAGTTAGCTTAGTGGCTTGGTTAGGGTTTCTATTGCTGTGATGAAACACCATGACCAAAATCAAGTTGGGAAGGGAAGGGTTTATTTGACTTACACCTCTACATTGTAGTCCCTCACTGAAGGAAGTCAGGACAGGAACTCAAACAGGGCAGGAACCTGGAGGCAGGAGCTGATGCAGAGGCCATGAAGGGGTGCTACTTACTGGCTTGCTCATCATGCTTGTTCAGTCTGCTTTCTTATAGAACCTAGGACCACCAGATCAAGTTTACCACCACCACAATGGGCTGGGCCCTCCTCCATCAATCACTAATTAAGAAAATATCCCACAGGTGGGTCTTTTAAAATCTATTTTTTTTTTATGTGGATTGGTGTTTGCCTGCATGTATGTCTGTGTGAGAGTGCCAGATCTCCCAGAACTGGAGCTACAAACAGTTGTGAGCTGCCCTATGGGTGCTCAGAATTGAACCTGGGTCCTCTGGAAGAACAGCCAGTACTCTTAACCATTGAGTCATCTCTCCAGCACCCCTTACAGCTGGATCTTGAGGTTCCTTCTTTCAAATGACTCTAGCTTGTGTCAAGTTGACATAAAGCTAGCCAGGACGCTTAGACCCTGAGGGCAGGGGTCTCATTACTGGACCTTTTTAAAAATAGAAAGACAAACGTGAGGTTACACTTCTCTAATCTCACATTATGATGCTCTCTACTCTGCCATGATGTTGCAGAAAGGGCCTCACCAGATGCCTCACCTTGATATTGGGCTTTCCAGCCTCTAAAACTGCAAAATCAATTTCCTTTCCACACTAATCATACAGTTTTAGATGTTATGTTAGAGTAACACCAAGCAGCTAAACATGTATCCAGTCTCAAACGATGTGTGTTTAATAGCAGCACAGGCTTGGCCCATGTGCACTTTGTATTTAATTTCTGTGAAGGATAACTTCTCATCTGTATTTTTCTGGGGGTGGTGGTCAGGGAAATGCAATTGCTCAGAGGTTTGTGGCTATAAAAGTTTTCCTGAGATAAAACCAGTGAAGTACAGAATGGGGTTCATGGAAAGCTCTCAATAAATGTTAGCTGACGGTTTGTCATCTTTAATACTTTTTAAAAATTGTAAAGTTCACTGAAAATTTGCACAGACAGTATAGAATGGAAGATGTTCCTATGTAATAATCACTCAGCTTCCACTAATACTGATTTCATACATTACTGTGATGCAAAAGTAGCCTTTAACATTGGTTGAGTACAATACAGTTAGCTAACGACGTTAACAAACTTTCATTCATTTCCCCAACAGAGTCTTCTTTTTCTCTTCTTAGGATTGTACATTGTTTAATTGTCATTGTTAAGATTATTACCTTGGACAAGTCAAGTCATCTACCTGGACCCAGTTTTCTCATCTTTTACAGGCAGATCCTAGCTCACACTGAAGTTTTAAAGCTTTTCTAACTTATGGTATGATTTCCTCCATGTTTGTCTAAGAAAGAGAAATCCTTCTAGCAATACCACTTCAGGTGACAAATTGTTACACTCAGTTGGAGAAGAGAACTGCAACATGAAAAGCAGATCCAAGGTAATTTACAAACGAGTTAGTCTACTTAGAACTTAGTGTCCCAAGTTTCATTGAATGTAAGCAGTCCTTCCCATATCCCAACACCTCTGAGAGGAATATTTGCTTCACAGGCAGGGTGCTGGCTAGTTTATGTCAACTTGACACAAGCTAGGGTCATTGAAGAGGAAGGGGCTTCAATTGAGAAGATACCTCCATAAGTCTGGGCTGTAGGCAAGCCTATATGGCATTTTCTTAATTAGTGAGTGATTGATGTTGGAGGGGGCAGCTCATTATGGGTAGGTAGTCCTAGGTTCAATAAGAGAGCAGACTGGGCAAAACAGAGAAAACTGGTAAGCAGCATTCGTCCATGACCTCTACATCAGCACCTGCCTCCAGGCTCTGGCCATGCTTGAGTTCCTGTCCTGACTTCCTTTGATGGTGAACTGTGATAAGAAAGAGTAAGGCAAACAAACTTTCTTTCCTAAGTTGCTTTGGGCATGGTGTTTCATCATAGCAATAGTAACCCTGACTAAGACAGAGAGCTTGGTAGCCCCATTCAGTAGCATCTTTCCTTTAGTGGTAAGAGCTAATAGTTTGGCCCTGAAACACAAAGTCTCAACTTTGCTAAATTCAGTGGTACTAACATGTTTGCACATTCTGAGGTCCACATGCAGGCAGCATGGTGAGGACAAGCTTCCCTGGAAGTCACATTTCTGGTCATGGATATGGAAGTGGAGTTGATATAATTGACCATTAAGAAGTAGAGCTTTGTGGCTCTTTGTGGGTCAAGGAGGTGTCTATCTCAGCCCTTCTGTGGCTATCATGAAGGGGGTAAAAGGCTGATCCCAAGTCACTAAGAAAAAGGTAAGCAATATTTTATATTCTCTGTTTAAATAAGAGGTAAGCACGTTTCATATTTTCAAAAGACAGTCTTCATTCTAAAAGTGCCTGCCAGTTCCTTGCAAACTATGATGGATAGTAGGAAATTTACCAGTGCTTAAAAATGGCGATGAGTATGAGCTGAGGGATGTGGTTCTGTGGTAGAGAACTTGTTTTGCATGGGTGAGGCTCTGAATTCCATTCTCACCATTGCCAAAGTCAAACAAAACCAAAAAGTGTGCCGAATGAGGGTTAATTGTGTCAACTGTGATGCACACTCTGATCTCTATTCCCAAGGAATATTTTGTTTAGCTATTTTGAGGAAAACGTCAAGGACATTCACTTTCCTGTTGTGGAATATTAATTGAAGATGTGCTATATTTGTTTATGCTGTGGAGTATTTGTTTAATGATCTGAAGATGTGCTACATTCTTTTATGTTGCCTTTGTTTAACTCTGTGAAGCGGTGTTAGTGTTACTTTGCCTGTCTCAAACATCTGATTGTTCTAATAAAGAATTGAAAGGCTGATAGCTAGGCAAGAGAGAGAAATAGGCAAGGTTGGTGGGTGGAGAGAATAAAGAGAAGGGAAGAACAAGAAAAGGAGTGAAAAAAGTAGGAGAGGAGAACGCCATGGGCCAGCCACATAGCCAGACATGGAATAGGAAGGAAAAAAAAAAAGATATACAGAAATAGAGAAAGGTAAAAGCCCAGAGGCAAAAGGTAGATGGGATAATTTAAGAAAAGCCATGCTAAGACAAGGCATTCACAAGTAAGAGTAACTAAGTCTCCATGTATTTATTTGGGAGCTGGGTGGCAGGCTCCCAAAAAGCAAAAGAGTTTTAAAAAAACCAACTCAACAGCAACACTTTCCCTCTCAAGTCTCCCCTGTTTCCTGACTGACCCCAAAGAAATATATTTTAGCCTCAGAAAGGAATGTGGATGCATGTGTCTATAGAGTTACTTGTATGCCTCAAGCGCCATTATGAACACCCACATACATAAACTCAACTAGTACTCATAAATCCTTGGTGTGTGATCAAAGCCCAAATCTGCAATGAAGCAAACGAAGCACTGAAAGTTGGAGTAACCACGGAAAGGCCATAATGGGTGAGTTTATGAGTGGGATTTGGATGCCTGGTTCCTGGTTGTCTGCATGCACTGTAGCATGAAGACATTGCCAGAGGACCCGCTGTAAATGTGAGCTCTCTCAGTGAGGCGCTACCCTTAGCTTCCAGTCACTGGGGATCTTCCATGTTGGACTGAGGACAGAAGGGCTCAGCGGAGGCCTAAGCCTGGGAGCCAGATCCTTAAGGATGCATTATGTTCCTGAGCAGAAAATAAAATGCTTGGCACCTAGTGATTAATGCAGAGGAGCTCCCACAGTCCCCATTCCCCCTGTGAAATTTGGATGCTTGCCTGAGTCCTTTCTAATCTGGAGCTGCTGCTGAACCCTTTGCATGGAGTAAAGTATGTCCCAGATACAAGACTTTTAATAATTAGCCATCTTTAACCACATAAAAAGCCTGGATTGTAACATCAAAAACTGTGCAATGGTACACAATGTAATTAAAAAGTAAGCCAGTTTATATATAGTATACAAATATTCTTTCTCCTCTGATTTGTTCCTTGTAATGCCCTCCCTTTTAAGGAAAAACCAGAAACAACCCCTTCTTTGTCTATTTTAATTGAGTCAATTCCAACAAAGAAATAACTGCAATTAATGATTAATGAGAATCCACTTTATACTTGACACTATTGGTTGCTTTGGCTCTAAGCACAGTGATGTCTCTTGCCGTGATGTGAGCCAAGTTTCTCAGCATCTAGGAACCTATTTCGTCATCTATGTAATGCAGATAGCAGGCATCTACAGCTGTGTGTATAGAAGTGCAAGTTGAATAGATGAAGAGAGCACCATTCCCATCAGAGGTAGAAGAGATGTACATATTTACTATCAAAATTATCCAGCACATTTCCCCCCAGAGACTTGGCACCTGAGAAACTACCCATGCTCCAGTAGATGGCCTTTTACACGCTGGCAGCACCAAGCAGACTCAGTGAGTTTCTAAAAGAAAACATGTAAAACCAGGAGGGAATAGTGCTGTGCAGTGGAGGAGCTGGAGGGGAGGGGGTCGGGGGTGAACTTATTAAATGCATATCATATGCATGTATAAAATTTTCAGACAATAAAAATCAAAGCAAACAACTCCCAGCAGATACCAATACAGTCTTATTTAAACATGAATGCTCTATTAGAATGATTTTTCCAGTACATGGAAATAACGTGATTTTGAAAAGCGCAGAAACCATTCCTGCTTTGTACACAGGCTCCGAGTGGGCAAGAAACAAGGGAAGGGACTTCACTCATCTGGTCACTTAGAGAACTGAAGGAGTAAAAATGCAAAAGGGATACTCAGGACCACAGGAGAACAAGCAAAGGATTCCAAAGTGTCTGTGAGTATAACTTACTTACATTTCATGGGATAATCTCTTTTCTTCCCTGTCACATCTTTATCAAGAAATGCATGTTAAATGGCTCTATTAAAGTATTATTGGCATGTAATGAATTCTATATATTTAATATGTACAATTTGAAGAATTTGGATGTGTGTGATTTCATCCAAAACCATCACTACAATCACAATAATATATGTATGCATAATCTTTGAAAACTTCCTGTGCCTTTTAGGGGTGTGTGTGTGTGTGTGTGTACATGCACATGCACACAAGTGCCTGTGTTTTATGGTAAGGAGATACTATTTTTGTTCCTTGTTTTAAACATTGGAAATTGAGTAAATTAACTAAATCTTTAAAAGGTAATTAGATATTTGAGCATGGCATGAACATGTCCATTAAGTGCTCTGACTGATGACTGGCAAAAGCTCAAATAGACTGAGATTTTTTTTTCAAGGTTCCTTCAGAATTTTGTCCTTGACATAGAAATGATGTTTGAAATATCTAGTCAGAGAATAAAGATCATGGGTCAGGAAGATGTAGGGACTGTGCACAAACTGCGGGATGCTTAATGTCAAATGCCAATGTGGATAGGTGTGGGAGCCTACAAGGACTCTAGCTTTGTGGCTTTATTTCTGTCCTGACTCAAGGTCAGAGAGTTCAAGCTTGTCTTTACCCCTTAAAGTTGGATAACAGGATATTTGGTCAAAGGTGTGGTTACCAGGTGTCTTGAGAATTAAGGAGATGTTTACACTTGTTTGTACTTTGAACCATGATATCCTTGAGAGAGGGAGGTCTTTTGCCTCCCTTGCTTTGGGTATAAAAAGGCTGTGAGTAATAAATTCAGGGTGATTGTGGTATTGACTCAGAGCCCTCCCAAACCTATTCTGTGTCTCTATCTTTTCTTTTGCATCTATGTCTCTATTTTTCCTATCTGTTATTTCTCAATCCTCACTCCCCTATTCAAGACTGTTCGACAAATTGGGCAGGACCGGGCAGATAGGCTTTGGTGCCATGTTTCTTAGTCAAACAGTAGTCTGGATGTTTCTATAATCTTTTAGGTGTGATTAAGACTTATAATTAGGAGACAGTCAATTAATAAGATTAGCCTCCATAGCTGAAGTAGGCCTCATCCAATCAGCCAAAAACCTCAAGACCAAAGAAAAGATTTCCCAATGACAGGTTGTACTGTGATGACAAAATGCCCAATAGAAGCAGCTTAAGGGAGGAGAGGCTTATTTTATTTCTTGCCTTCAGGGGTGTTTCAGTCCCTAATGGAGTTCATGGCAGCAGGAGCATTTTAATAAAGACTCCTCACATGGTAGCAGGAAGCAAAGGACATCAGGAGTGGGGAGTGGGTGAGCATGCCTTCCAAGGCTCTCATCCAGCCAGAAGTGGGGAATGAGTGAGCATGCCTTCCAAGGCTCTCATCCAGCTAGAAGTGGGGAGTGGGTGACCATGCCTTCCAAGGCTCTCATCCAGCTAGAAGTGGGGAGTGAGTAAGCATGCCTACAAAGGCTCTCATCCAGCTAATCCTCAATCTGGAACATCTTGCAGCTTTCTAAACTATTAGCACTAGCTGGAGATCAAGCACACTGAACAGAAGCCTTTGAGAGACACCTTGGGTACATCTGTAATACAAGTGTTTCTTCTAAATAACAATGTCAAAATTATTCCTGAGTCCCTAGCCTTCAGATGAAATCCTGCAGTGTGACTCTAACACAGCTCTCCATCTTGCTGGCCTTCCCCATAGACTAGATTTCAGATTTGTGAGGATCACATTTATACCATCTTTCCAGTTACTCTCCTACTGGTTTGTTTCTCTGGAGAATCACAACTAACCCAACATGGTGCCTGGAAACTCCAGGCGTAAATTTTATTGCCACCTAAATTGTACTAGTAACAACAGAAAAACCAGGTAAGTGCATTGGTCAGGTAGGCCAGCTACGCTCTGGTAACAAGTCTCAACATGTCAGTGGTTAACATTATGGAGACTTAATTCTCCCTAATGTTACATTCTGTCACAGGGCACACAGGCTCAATGGACTGCAGGATCCAGTAGATACACTAAGTGATTGACTGAGTGTGAGATAGTAGCAACCTGGAGAGCAAATGCTTTATTCTAAATTGGGAAGCTGCTGTTACATTATGTCATAGGCAGGCAGTGTCTCTGTGCACATTCCCCCAACCTTTCAGTAGACAACAGAAGTTGGGAGTTTTTGATTCTAAAATGTCTAATTTGGTATTTTGGTAACACATTCTAATTAAAAAAAATAAAAGCATATGTAGGCCAAACAAAGTCTTTCTGCTTATTGCAATAGACCCAAGGGCCCCTAGCTGGCAATTTCTGTTTGAAAAGGACTACCCAATAATATTCATTCTTTATTTTATCCTGAGCTCAGGCCCGTATGATCAAAACCACAGTTCTAAGAAGAGGCAATAAAGTCACGCTTATGAATCACAAAGGCCTTCATCTGTTCCTGCCATGTGGAAAACCAAAAAGCTGTAATGATGAGCACACAAAATCAGCCTGTCCACATGTTCTCGATGAGAATACAAATCGAGAGTGAGCAGGCCAGAAAACAGCATGGCCTTCAGAGCAGCTCATCATCACATACACGGGTTGATATTCACCTTGGTTTATAAGTTCTTGCCAGAGACATTTGGACTGGAGTCAGTTACCAATACAGTATTTTCCATTTGTTTTAGTGGCATTATCTAAATTACCTGCAGAGGGAGATTATGAAGTTCGAGAACAAACAAGTTGTACTACAGAAGGGCAGAAGGGGTTGTTGCTGTGCATGTTAAGGCAGCAAGAAGGAACTCAGCAGCATTCATATGTCTTCTATGGTGATCAAAATTATTTTGTGATCCTCTGAAATCCCACTGGAACACAGACTTCATTACCTAGGCCTAGCTGAGCAGTAGAGAGCACCTGATGTGTTCTCAGTGGAGGAAGTTAGCTGCATAGAATGGATGGTGCATGGAATGAAGAGTCTGATAGATGAACTAAGAGTGAAGAATTTGGAGATTGGCCCCCTATAAAAGCCAAGAAGTCACAATGTTTTGGTGGAAGGAACAGGAGGATAAGTCTGTTTATCTCCCCAATATGCTTTAGCACTTAATCTATTTGAGGGAAAGACCTCATTAGTTTGATTTCTGTCATTTTGTTTATACTCAGGATAGTATGTATTCATATACTTTATTGTATTACATATTTATAATACTTTAATGTATTATTTTGTTTAGGCTTCTGCTAAAAACAACAACAAACTGAAAACAATCAGCTGGATAGGGTGGTTTGTCATCCCAGCACTTGAGAGGTGGAAGCAGGTATATCAAAGGTCCAAGTTCATTTCAACTCTAGAATGCATTTAAAGTCAAAGTTACAAAATGGGCTGGGCCTATAGCTCAATGGTAGTGTTATTGTCTAGCATGTGTGAGGTCTTGGGTTCAAACCTCAATGCTACACACATACACAAAAAGGTGATTAGTTTCACACAACTCTAGAGGCTAACATCTATGATCAAGGTGCCTGGGGGGGTGTTTTCTGGTGAGACATCTCTTCTTAGGTTGTAGATAGCTACCCTCCAGATCAGACTGATTTTCTTCTTGCATCAAAGGAAAAGAGAGAGAAATTCCTGAAGTTTACTTCTCTTGTTACAGCAGGCAGGCACAATCTTTCTGACCTCACTGAGACTCTCTCCCTCTGTATAAACCCTGTTTCCAAATGCACTGGGGAATTAGAGCTTTACCATGGAATCTTGAATGTATGCAGTTGAGCCCACAATACTGGTACATAACACAATTTTCAATATTTGTAGTACCGAATTGCATTGTTTGCATCCTGTGTACATGACACCTTCTGCACTGGCATTCACGCTTTCTATCACAAAGAAAACTATCATAAAGGAGTCTTCAAGTTGACATTGAGTGGATTATAAAGACCCCAGAAGACTTTATTCTCTTCATCCTAGGTGTCTTTTAATTAACCTCTTTAAGCTTCAAGGGTCTCGGAGGAACAACACACATCTTTCTAAAGTAGGAGGTGAGACAAGTTGCTGTCTAGCTTATCAGAAAAGTGCAGTAGAGCAGAAATGTTGAGTGCACATTTATGAAGGAGCATTTGAGACTTTGTGCTGAGCAATAGAGAATGTATATTTGGAAATAAGTATGTATTTGTGGGTAGAAGTGGGAAAATGCATATTTGGAAATATAATATAATATAAGATTACTGTTCTGTAGGCCAAAGAAGTCAATCTATGTATAGTGGAGCTTATGCATAAATTGTATGAGTGTATGAGTTTTTGTGTTTATGTGTGATGTATGTTGTGTGGATATGACATATATGTGTGCAAGGAACAGTGTATTATTGTAGTCTGCAGGATGTAAGTGCAGATAGGTAGGAAGAATAAAGGAAAGCATTCCTGGGGGAGTTTAATATTGAAACTCAGAGGGGATTCAGAAAATCCTGGCCTGAACCCTTATGTACTCCCCCAGGAGGCCTGCAGGGTCTATTCTCATGACCCTGCCTCCCATCCACAAATTGCCTCCCAGGTAGGCAGAGTAGAATGAGGATTCCCTTCCCTGTTGTCATCATCAACACTCATCTGTTCCTTGTTGGCACCAGAGCAGTCATCTTGAAGGAAATTCCAGACACTTGAACACGTTATGGTGATTAAGAGGCGGAAGGAGAGGAGGGAAGGTAGAGGGAGTGGGAAAGGGTAGCTGAGAAGAAGAGAAGGGAAGGGCAAAAGGAAGAGGCACAGGAAGGGAAGAAGGAGTGGGAGGGAGGCAAGCAGCGGAGCAGGGGAAGGAGCCTTCATGCTCAGTCTCACTGTGTAGCCTTTACTGGGCTCCCTGTGTAGCTGTCACATCACTGTGTAGACCAGGATGTCTTCAAAGTCTTAGCCCCGCTTTGGCCTCCCGAATGCTGGCCTTAACGACACACATTAGCACAGTCCAGTAAAGGTTTTATAATAGAAAGTAAAGTTTACCATACATTTAAGGGAAGGTTGAGACCTGGGAAGAGGACACCAAGGGGAATCTATTGATGGGAAACAGCTCGGGTGTGTTTGCGAAGACTCTTTGGGATATTTGTTGAGAAATGCAGAAGCAGACCACAGTGAGGGAAAAGGTTGAACATCCCTCATTACCTTGCTAATGTGCCACCTTGCACTTCACATTCCTTTCATTTTCTCCTGGGTTAGAGCCCCAAGATTCCATCCCATCCTCATTTGAAAGCAGCCGGATTTCACAGCCCCTGGGCCTAAGATGCGGATGCTCTGGCTTTTTTTTTTCCTCATGGCTTTTCCATCTGCTCCAACCATTGCAAATCCAATTTTGTATTTGGCATGAAGTAAATCAGTTTCAAGAAATATCTTGTCATCATCCAAATCAAAATGCTACATTCCAAATGCTCAGTGCCAGCTACAAATTGTCAGAAGGGGCTGAAGGAAGGGTAGAGACCCTTCTCTAGACAGGAGGGTGAAAAACATATATTGGAATGCAGCGAAGTCACTCTTTCGTGTCTAAATCACTCAAATGAAGCTCAGAGAGATTTTAAAAGCCTGGCCAATCTGTTCTGCTGTTAAAACTCTCTCCATCTAGCCTACCCTCTCTTCTTCTGTTCAAGAAACTTCTAACAGCAAGAGGCACTTCTGACTGTGAGCAAATTTGTTTCTTCTGAGAATCTGAGAAAGTGAACCACATTTATGTCTAATGAACTGAGCTGTTCCACAGCTCTGCCAGTGTCTTGGAGACCAGATGGGTTCCCCAAAGCCTGAAAATTTCAGGACTTCTCCTTCGGAAAGTAGCCCCATGGTGCTTTTCAAAGTCAGCCCAGGTCTCATCACTTCTAACTGTATTTGGTTACTACATATGTATCAGTTAATCTCTGTTGTTTGGATTTAGGATGATCACAGATTGCTTTTTGGCCTTCTAGCTAAAGTCTAGTGCAGAAACATCATGGACACATACTTTTGTGTATGTCTATGACAGTGCTTCCAGAAAGGTTTAACTAATGAGGAAAACCCCACTCTGAATGTGAGTGTCCCCATCCCACCCATTCCTGATCCTCTCCATCTCTGCCATCCCCATTCCCTCTCATCCCACCCAACTTATGGTCTGGGCTCCTGGATTGAGTAAAAAGGAGAAAGTGAGCTGAGGACCAGCATCCATCTCACTCCACTTCCCGACTATGAATGCAATACAACCAGCTGCTTCACATCACACTAACATGAATTTTCCTTCATGGTAGGTTGTATTCCTTCAAACTACAGTCCCAAATCATCCCTTTCTCTCTTAAATTTTTTCCTGTTTATTTTGCTCAGAACAATAAGACATGTAGCTAATGTAACGTATTAGTTCAAATTTTAAAAATTCTACAGAGATGGAAATGCTAATTATGTTTACTTGATAATAACCTATTATGTACATGTACTAAATGACATCACCATATTCCATAAATCTGTTCAATGAAAATAATATATGAAAATAAAATCCCTAAGCCAGGTGAAAATGTAGGACAGAACAAGAAAACGTAGGCAGGTGAACTGGTGTTCCTGTGGCCTCAAAACAGATTCATGTTCCCTACTGGTGGCCTTAAATGCCCTTGATTTCATTTGGAAAGTCATTACAGTATAAATGCACAGTTGTCTGGGAGAAACTCTACATAGACATTTCAAAAGAAAAATGTTTACTTGTTTCTTAAGCAACAGAGACAATCCACACAGAAGAGGGGCTGCTACATTGTAGAAATATGGGGAGAGGGGGAGAAATATAGTTGTCTTTACTTATCTGTGGGAATTGTATTGTGAAACTGCAGAATCATAGGTATGCTTTTTAAAAATATATATATACATACATTCCTAGTATAAGGTTTAATTTATAAACCAGTCACATTAAAAGGTTACTATATTAACTACTAATAAGATAGAACAAGCATAATGATACACAGTAATGAAATATGAGGTTTTTTTTCTTTCAAGAATATTCATCTGGGCTGGGAATATGGCTATTTACCATACTCATTCCCTGCACGTAAAATAAAATGAAGCATGTTTGCCTTGTGACTTACAGGGAGCATTTCAGGGATTCTCTTTGTCATATCCAAATCTCATCATTATGTTTTTCAGTGTTTTTAAGTGAAATAATGGTTTCCTGAAGAGGAGCATGTCGGTACTGTGACAGTCAAGCTAATAACAGATGTGAGTACTCTAATGGGCAGGTTGCATCTGCAGCAGGCCCATGCTGGATCAAGCAATCGCTCATGTCCTGGCCGAACAGAGTGGTGCAGGTCACGGGAGGCTTCATCGAGCTGCTTAGAATGACTTGTGGAATAAAATCCACAAACTGTGTTTGTCTGGGCTCTTCTATGTAATGTCTCAGACCAAAGTTGATCACAAGTCATGGAAAGTCCAGGTAAGGGTGTTTACTAAACAGTGGATGATCTGTTAGTGTTTGTTTCTAGGCTTTGGTCACCTGCCACGGCTAATGCCTTTAAGTTCTTCTCCTTTTCCGCTCGCAGGACCCACTCACGTTTCAGAATGTTTAAGGCCATTGTTTCCAGAAATTCCAAGATACACGTGTCACTTGGTGGGGGTCTTAGCTCATTTGAGATGCTACAATGAGAGACCTCAGGACTGGATAGTTTGTAAACAACAACAAAAAAATCAGCCAAACAAACAAACAAAAACCCCACATCCCAGCTCTAAAAGGTGAAAAATCTAAAAGCGAGGTTCTGAGGCTCTGTGTTTGGTTAGGACAGCCTTCCTGGTTCACAGCTCTCTTCTCACTGTGTCTGCATATGGTAGAGAGAACAAGGGGTCTCTTCATCACAGGCACTAATCCCATTCACGAGGCCTCCACCCTTATGATGTAATCACTTCTTAAAAGCCACACCCCTTCTTGTCATCCCATTGAGGCTGAGATATTAATGTATGAATGTTGGTGAGACAGGAGCATTCAGACCATAGGTATTCATTAAATGCTGTGAGAGAATAAATGGGCAAATGTCTGAGGCCATGCAAATTAAGGTATCTTACCCCTGCTAGACCTGAACTGTCCTCCATTGTATCCACACTCACCTGTCTTTAAAAGAAAGAATCTTGCAATTAATATTTTTCCTTTATTGCATTGGCGTAATTTTTAAATGTCGATGACTTTTTTTCATTGCCTGTGAGGATTTATTACAGTGCAACTATCTGACAGATCATCAATATATGTTGAAGAAACAAACAAATAATGAATAAAAACACTGTTTTTTTTTTAGCAAAACAGTGGTAGGATGATGGGAGTGGACTGACTGAAAAGGGCTTAGATCAGTTGAAAAACTGGAAGAGATCTAAAATTAATTTAAAGGACAAAATCCTAAAAATAACTTCAGAGGAACAGTCAAGGTTTGATTCAGATATAGAAAATGTTCATCTTTAGCATAGGCAAAGAGATGGATACCTGGTTCAGAGTGGGCAAGCAAGTTTTGACCATACCAATGAATGCTACATGGGGCCTAGGTGCCCTTTGGGTACTCATGAGAACACCAGAACCACTAGACTTTAATCTTAGATACTAAAGATGTGACATTAGATATCGAATTATGTAGATTTCTCAAGTGACCCAACAAGTGCACCACATCCTCTCCTGTTCAGGAATTCTTCCTGACCTGGGACTTCCAGATAGAATCTGTCTTTAGAATTCCACTTGATCTCTCTGCATTTCAGTAGTAACCATCATGATCATTGGCTTTCCTGATCAAATTCCAGCAGCCGGTAAGATTCTGAGAAGATGGGCAGCCATTTCCAGTGAGGAACAGGACTCAGTCTATCATTGTAGTCCTGTTCCTCATTGGATCTCTCAGGTTTATTTCCCTAATAAATTTATTTAACTCCTAAGTTTTATTTTTTAATAAAGCAATAAAAGAAGTTGCAATACCCATGGGGGAAAAAAAGAAAGTGAAACTATTTGTGAATGGTCTTGCCAATGGTAGAACTATCCCTGGTAAGATCCTCCAATGAACTTACCTTTTACATTGAACACTGAAAGATTAGGACCTGAAAATGCTGGAGACTATCCTCTTAGCTAGTTCTTAGCAATAGCTACAAAGTCTAGAGTGTTAATAAGCAAAAAGCAAGCAAGCAACAAACAACAAAAAAGTATCTATCTTTGTAGTCAGTACAGTCACCTATGTTTTCCAAATGGATTTTCTCCTTGTTCTCCCTTTCTCCCTGACTTTCTTCTTTCTTCCCACCAGTCTCTCCCCTTATCTCCAACTTCCTCTCCTGTCTCTCAGATGATAAAACTTTATAGGGAGTATCCCCAAAAAACTACTCTCTCCATTCCAAAATAATACAGGCATTTTCATCAAATTCATATTCCCTCATCCCCTGAAGCTCAATAATACCCAGAGGGCTCCTGGTTCTATCTTCACAAATCCTGTCTTCATTTACTTGTGGTACTTTCCTGAACCACTACCTAGCAAAATCAATAAAGAAAATGAGCTGATGTGGCTTTGCACTCTAGTTCCTATTTGGAACTAATTTTCCCTTGGACACAAAATCATACTACTTAATCATTAGTATATGGATTTCTATCCAGACCATCATTAGATTTCCTAACATATCAGTTATAAGATACAAATATATCATTTATAAGATACACACATTACTTTTTTTTGAAAATCAAAGTAAAATCGCTGATCTCAGAGCTATCCAGTCTCTTAGAGCTGATTCCTCAATGACTAACAACATTTTGTTATTTTCCTATATGGTTTCCAGAACTCTTAGGCATTTTGTATTGACATAACAGAACACTTGGGGGCTTTCTGCTTTATAACAAAAGAGGATTATTTATCATATGGCTTTCATGACTGAGAATCCAAGATTAGGCATTCCCATTGTGTCTTCTGGCTCTGTGACTTGATGATCTCACGTGGCAGGAATGAGTATAAAGAAGACCACACAGCAAGAGAGAAAGTAGGTGGTGTGGGGAGGTCGAGCTCACTCTGTCATGATAGCCTCTTCTCCTCTGAATTAAATCAGTTCTGTAAAACCTACATTAATTTCTTCCAAGTCTGACCTTCCTGCTGACTCCCTGAGATCCAGACTTTGAGCACATGAACCTTTGGGGTCACTCTCAAACCATACTGAAGCCATAATATTCCACATCAAGGCTGTGATCTATGGGCTCAACTCAGTTCATCAGAAATGTCTCATTCTGAATACCTCTTCTGTCAATAGATTCCCAATTACAATTTCTTTTCAAGTCGTATCCCTTGCAGTAAAAACTTCCTAAGTAGAAGACACAGAAGTGATCTGATACTGCTCTCCGTCTCAGAGTGATCTAAAGGCAGCTGTGGGTAACAGATTGCCCAGTCCTTTTCTTCTTCACTTCTCTAGCTAGGGTTATACATCACAAATGGTATAGCTTCTGGTCCCATTGGACTCTCTAGACATCCTTTCTCTCCTCAGTCTTCTCTGTGTTTCTCCTTTTAAAAAATGGTGTCCTTTTAATGCTTATATTGCAGGAAATTGTGACTTCCTAGGTGATTACACAGATGCCCATGCTCCAGCCCAGCAATAAACAAATCCAGCAGAGGACAACCTTGGGGCCCACCTGGCTTTGTAGGGCTGGGAACTAAAGTTGTTGGGCTTTTGTTTTGTTTTCTTTCAGTTTTTAAATGAGTAAAAAAATAGGAATAACAGTTTTGAAAGCTGAACTTAATGTGAAATCTGAATTTCCAGATCCACAAATTATGGTTTATTAGAATATATGTATTCTCACTCATTTAAATATTATAGAAGTCTGCTTTCATACAATAAACCCCACATTGAGCTGCCATGACAAACATTAATTACATTCAATGACCTAACATTTATTCTTAACAGAAGTCAGTCAACCCCAGTTGAAGAGAAATTTACATATTATTTTCTGATTTTACTCAATGTTTGGCTACACAAAATGTTTAGTGTTGCTCAATGAATGTCATTTTAAATAAGAATTCAGCATGAAGGAGGTGAATTTATTTCTCAAGCTGCACATTATATTGGCATATTTCCCGGACTTACTGTCGTCACTCTCTCTCTGAGGCTGCAGGTTGGGGCTGGGATTGGATGCCCTCTCTGGGGACAGAATTCTCCTGCACTCTTCCCATCAGTTGTTCCCCGCCACCCCCAGTGTACCACCTTAGTTAAAACATCTTCATCTCTCTCTTGGACCATATATTTGCTTCCTGGTTAGTTTTCCTCACCAGGTTTGGCATTTCCATTTCACTTCCATAGGAGTGCCAGAACTATCTATCTAAACCACAGATTTGACTCCAGCAATCTTTTGTTTGAAAACATCCAATGCTTGATAATTAGTATGAAAATTTGGTTTCAGTTTTCAGTGGGACATGAAGGTTTGCCATAGTTCCTGGCTCTCACTGTCATCTCCTTCCTTCTTTATTTACTTAATATTGGATGGATGGTTCACAGTCTTTTTACTATTATTTGCAAAAAAGGGAAGCTTTTTCCCCTTCCCTCATCAGACACAATGAACTGTCAGTGTTACATGTTGTGTCAAACTCACAATAACCATAATATTATAATAGTAAAAATCATATGGTTAGCATTTATTAAAACTTTTCTGACATGACAGAGCACTTGAAAAACTGCTTTCCTTGTATTTTACTGTCAATGCTCTAATTGAAGCAGAATAATCTTAAGAGACAGATACGCTTTCCCTTTTGTGGATGAGAAAGTTGGACATCAGGAAACTTATATCACTCCCTGAGAGCTATAGATCTGGTAAATGACACAGCCAGGAATGAATACAAGCTTCTCTGATGCCAAACTCCAAGCCCTACTCCGACAACGAATGCACTGCTTATTCCATTGCATGCTGGAACTGTGTTTAACTGGCTTTTCCTTTGGTTGGGCATTGGGCAGGAAGCCCAGATTTGTATTATCTACCTGCTCATCATTCCAGATGCATCCAGTTTTAACCTGTAAATATGTTCAGATACAAATGAAAAACAGAAGTTCCATGGTATATAATCACACAGAATCTTTCCGTTACAATAGCCATTTATGTAAACAACAGCAAGAGCACAGATACCAATAAAGTACAATAAACCAGTAAATGAAGAGTTGGGAATATTTATTACCTATGCTATTAAAGTTAGTGTATTTAATCCGATATCACTTAAAATGAGCCTTACAATGAACATTCACAGTTGACTTTCCTGAGCTCACAGATGAGTTGCCTCTGGCATACAATTGTCCTTGGTATGGGGCATGGGGATCACAAATACATAAAGTGATTTCTACTCTTAACAATTATAAAATAAAGTGATAGCCTCTTATGTTGAACTGTAGTAAGACAGGCCCATAATGTCGAGGAAATTGGCTCAAATCAGTTGCCAAGGCATGCACATAACATACTTCCTTATGAGCAAACCTGGAGTCTGCCTGATGGCCTAGCAACAGGCGCTGTCAGAGCTCCTGCTTGTGCTCAGTCAATGAGGGATGACCATGCAATGTTACCAAATCGGGACACAACCTGGGTGCTGGGAGGAGGGAATATAAGGCTTTCCCTGTTACTGAATAAAAGAGTATGCTGTTTGCCTTTCACCTGACTCCCAGTGTCTGTGTCATTGATGCTGTGCCTTCTCACCCCCCTCCTCCAATGGAGCAGTTACGACCCAGCAACATTTAACACTTATGAGATAAAGAGCAAAAGATTAAAAGTGACTTCAATTTTGAGAATATGCTTCAAGGATAAGTAAGGGTCAGTTGTCAGTTGAATGATGGACTCCTCTCATTTCCTAAAGGAACAAAATAAAAATCTCTAATGCAAAGCAGCCTTTAAGAAAGCATTAGACATCTCCCTTGTCCTCGTTTCTTCTATTGGGAATGTGTTCTGAGTTATCCCTTGGAGGGAAAGAGAGCCAAGGAGGATAGGGGCTGGCCAGATACCAGAGGGGTTTCACGAATGCAAGTTACAAGGTGGCTGTGAAATACTACTTAGCAGTAGTTGGTGCTTCTGCATTCTCATTTCGGGACATCTTTAAAGCTGAAAGAGAACCCAATCTTTACAGGTTACAGCCTCTTTTATTGTTAGAATTCTTCCACATGGTCTAAGAAAAGCAGTTTCTATCTTTTAAGCCAGAAGCTATTAAAGTACTTTTCCTGTCAAATACAAATCTGGCATGTTCTAACAGTGCCTAATTGAAAGCAGATATGATCAGCCAATGGACATTATTAAAGACATTCTAATTATTTTCCTCTTCAGTTACAATCATCATTCATATGATACAGAACTGCTCAAGCTTAGCTCCGAGTTTGAGGGACTTAGACCAACTCTGAGATGCTAACACTCCATGCATAGCACTCACATTTGACTTACATTGAGGAGTGGAATTTAATTTGAAATTCTAAGTCCCTGGCTAGCTGAAGACATGACTCCGTTGTAGAAATCCACAAGTGACCATCATCCAGCAAAAGAAAACACGGTGCTCATTTAATTCCCTGCTTCAAATCTAATCACAGGCGAAAAATACAACCCTACTAGCCTCCATAAACACACATAGGAGCTTCTAGCTTTTCAATGATTGAATTTGTCAACATTGAAATAACAATGACAACAGCACAAGAAAAGAGAGGAACTTCTTTGCCAATAAAGGAAGCACAAAGCAAATAAAAAGGACATTTGTGAAATGAGATTTGTCAGTTGGTATCAGGAATCTAAAACACACACAGATTTTTCACCTCTGAGTTATTTATATTAACAAACAGTGAAAACCACCTGTAAAATCTAAGTAGCATCCTTAACTGTTTTATTTATTTATATTTTTACAAATATGATATTTTATATCATATGGATATCAAGAATATGATCTAAAAGAACCTTAAAAATTCAATTAGGTGATTTTCATTTAATAAAAATGAATGTTAAAATTCATCTATGGTGAATAATCTGACTAGTGTTATTTGGACTCAGAAAGTCAAGGAGCACAAAAGACTAATATGGTACTTGTTTCTGAACCTTAGAACTGTTTTGGGTGGTTTAGCCCTCTTCTCTTTTGTCTCTCCCATTGTGCTATGCACTTATATTACTTGGAAAATAAAAATGTAAACACTAAAGCTTCTGTCCATGGTTCCCAGGATCCACAAGGTAAACACTATACTAGAAATACAACAATCCCATTGATTGACTCAATAACCTAAGAAACAGTAAAATAAATCACATCACCATTCAGTCTCTGGGGTGTAGATATGGCTCAGAAATGAAAAGAAACAGGGTGATGGTTATATGAGATCTTGGGGATAGAAGACACTAATGAATTAATGCCCAGAGGCTACAAGCATGTGCCTTGAGGTTTAGTTCCATAAGAGTCCTCAGCTATTGGTCTGGACCCACTAACCAGAGATGTATTAATGATTCTTAATAACCATTTGAGACAGAGTAGAATTAAATATACAAGAGTCAGTGTCCTGGAAGAGAATGTGGATTCTATAATAGGAGCCAGGCAAAGTGAAGAGAGGGAGATCACACTAGCAGAGAAATGAGAAGCAAGTTAAAGGAATGGAAACTTACCCTGCTGATTTAAATAGCAGAGCAAGAGGATTCTCCTTGGGATGCAAGCTATTGGGAAAAGTATGGAGGCGGTAAGGATGCTTTGATGAAGCAACTCCATACTGCTTTTGATTCTAGAAACTCACCATCCCTCACCTTCACTTTTATTGGTGTATCTGCTCCAGACACTATTTTGCAAACAATTTGGCTTTGCACATTCCTTTCAACTCTTTCAAGACCTCAGCTTGCTTTTGACTGTGTATACTCTGGTCCAACATGTGTTTTCAACACAATCCTCTTTCCAGGTTGAACTCATTTTTTTTTTTAACTTTCATGTTTGTGAGAGAAAAATTTAAATGTCTAATGTGTGTGAGTGTGTGTGTGTGTGTGTTTGTATGTGTTTTCATGGGAGTGCAGTCATGCACTTTACATGAAACACATGAGAAGATCAGAGGAAAATGTTGGGTGTCACTCTTAGCTTTCCACCTTGTTTGATACACAGCTTTTTTTCCTCTTTTTTTCTCACAGCTGTAAATGCCAAGCAAACAGGTCCACAAGCTCCTGGGACTATTCCTGTCTCCATCTCCCATCCTGTAGTAGCAGTGCTGGGATCCCAGACATATGCTACCATGCTTGAATTTTTTTTTCAAGACAGGAGTTCTCTGTGTAGCTTTGGAGCCTGTCCTGGAACTCGCTCTGTAGACCAGGCTCACCTCGAACTCACAGAGATCTGCCTGCTTCTGTCCCTCAAGTGCTGGGATTAAAGGCACATGCTACCACCACCCAGCTTAATAACTATTACACCGCCATTCCCCAAATCTCATTTTTTTAAGATTTATTTTGTTTTATGTATATGAGTGCTCTATCTGCATGTATTCCCTTATGACAGAAGAGGGTATCAGAACCCACTACAGATGGTTGTGAGCCACCATGTAATTGCTGGGAATCGAACTCAGGACCTCTATAAGAGCAGCTAGTGCTCTTAACCACTGAGCCATCTCTCCAGCCACTTTGAATTTTTTTATATGTGTTCTGGCAGATCTGAATTCAGGTCTTCATACTTCTGTGGCAAATGTTGTATCTAGTGACCCATCTCTCCAACCCCTTCATGTGCCCAATCTCCTAATCACTTACAGCTAAATGTGAGAGTGAAGTGGGTTAATGGCTAAGACCAATTCCTAAAAAAATAAAAATAAAAATAAAGTAATAGGAAGGTACTGAGAACCCTGCCAATACATTTTTAGGCAAAGGTAGGAAGCTGCTTGGGATGGTTGGTTCTAAACAATGGCTATCAGGGTTCCTGTACCTCTCAGATCAACTCCTTGCTATATCTAGCAAAGCAGAGCAGACACACGACACGAAAGTTAAAATTTACAATCTATAAATTACAATATCTTCTTCCCTTTCCCACTGTTAGATGCATGCAAGTGCTGTGGTTATTGGCCTGTATAAATAAAATGCTGATTGGCCAGTAGCCAGGCAGAAAGTATAGGTGGGACAAGCAGAGAAGAGAATTCTGGGAACAGGAAGGCTGAGTCAGGAGATGCTGCCAGCCACTGCCATGAGTACCAACATGTAAGACACTGATATGCCACGAGCCATGTGGCAAGGTATAGATTTATAGAAATGGGTTAATTTAAGATAGACAAACTAGATAACAAGAAGCCTGCCATGGCCATACAGTTTGTAAACAATATAAGTCTTTGTGTGTTTATTGGGTTGGGCCTGAGCTACTGTGGGACTGGCATGAGAAAGAGATTTGTCCTGACCATGGGCCAGGCAGGACTAGAGAAAACTTAAGCTACAAATGACACCCAATGTGGGGCAAGAGTTTCTACCTAAAGCCTGAGAAAGAAGAATCTAAAACAGAGCTAAAAACAGTTTCCTAGTTGTTTCCCTCAAGTTAGTGGTAGCCTGCAAGTTTGAGCTACTATGGCGGGTTCCAGGAATGAGTGTTTGACCGGCAGTATGGTAGGAATGAGGCATCTACAAGCAGCACATTATGCTGCATGTTGGATTTAGTCTTTGCTAGTACACACACACACACACACACACACACACACACACAAGAGGTTTCTGGGCTACACAATGCTTTGATAGAAGCATAGAACCACTGTTTCTAAGAGTTGATGGCTCACAGAGCTGGTGGTAAACGTACCACCACCATGTTGGGAAGCTGAGGTGGGCAAAGTCACCAGCCAAAGCTACTATTTTAGCCTTAGTAATGCTGTAGTTTAAAACAATAGATTCACCATAAGACAGATTCAGATGGAACAAGACTTTAAATGCTCCTGGGTGGAGCTCTGGGAGTTCAATTGGCAAGAAAGAGGAGGGTTTATATGAGCAAGAATTGTTGAAACCAAGGTTGGATAAAGCACAGGGACAAATAGCCAAACGAATGGAAACACTTGAACTATGAACCAATGGTATAGGGGCCCCCAACTGGATCAGGTCCTCTGAATAGGTGAGACAGTTGATTAGCTTGATCTGTTTGTGAGGCATCTAGGCAGTGGTACTGGGTCCTGTGCTCAGTGCATGAGTTGGCTGTTTGAAACCTGGGACTTATGCTGGGATACTTGGCTCAGCCTGGGAGGAAGGGACTGGACCTGCCTGGACTGAGTCTACCAGGCTGATCTCAGTCCTCGGGGGGTGGGGGGGGTGTCTTTACCCTGGAGGAGATGGGAATGGGGGGTAGGCTGGGGGAAGGGGAGGGGGGCAGGAAGGGGGAGAACAAGGGAATCCATGGTTGATATGTAGAATTAAATTATATTGTAAAATAAAATAAAATTTAAAAAAATAAAGTCTTTAAAGAGACAGTAAAGGTAGTATAAAAAATAAGCCACATAAAGATGGATATTACACAGAGAATCTGGATTGTGTTGTCTTTGGGATTTTTAACTACAGAAAAACTTTTGATTGTAAAAGCTGTTGAGTTAAGCCAATATGTGTATTTTAAAGATACCTTGACTTCAAAATTTGGATCTAAGGATATGTTGCTTTGGAAAGAAGGCTTTTGTTTCCACAGAAAGCCTGAGGCTATGGATTTGTTCCAGATTAAGATACATCAGGTTTGACCAGCCAAGACTCCCTGAAAGGTCTCTGATGACACCATGGACCAGATATAATTGGCTCACTCCTTCTCTAAATCCAGGCATATTGCTAAAAGAAAAGGTTAAGTGATTCTTGTGTCCCAAATCAGAAGAGCCCTTTGGTGTGGGACAGAGAATACCCAAGATTTTTATTTAAAACAAGTTGATTATGAATGCAATCTCTTTCTAAAGAAAAAAAGGGGATATGATATAGATATGATAGGATGAAAGAATAGATTAATGAACCTGCTTTTAAAGAGCAACAACTTGTTTAAAAATGTTTTACATTGCTATGGATTTTAGTCTATTGATATAATTTAAAGTTAATTTTGTTATACTGTATATAGATTTCTATTCTTGCTTGAGGTATTATGTTTATGTAACTCATTTAGATTGTAATGGATAATTAAGAAATACAGATTAATAATTAGTCTTCTATGATAGTCAAACTGTTAGCCATGTTTTCTAGGTATATAAGTGCCATATTCTGTAGGTCTTTGAGGTGTTTGAAGTTTACCTACCTAATTGAATTATATCTATGTATACCTACATGCAGGGGACACTCAGAAATACTCATGTTGGAGGCTGTTGGTAATCCTTTGTCTTCTAAGCCTGTTTTGTTTTTATCCTCTCATGCCTGTGTCTTTTCCCTATCTCATACTGCCCTGTGCCTTCTCAGGAGGAACAAAGAGGGAAGATATGTATTGAAATAACACTGAATCAACACAAACTGATCTCCCCCCAAATCATTAATTTTGAAGTACCAAACTTACACAAAAGTTGAAAAAAATAGTGTAATGGATACATGTTTATTTGATCTGGATGCGTACTTTAACCTTGAGCCACATCCAATTTATTTCGTTTTCTGCTTTGTCGCCCAGCCTTTAAAGAAGGAGCTATGTGTATAAATGATGTGTGAACTCAAAAAATCTTCAGCACGCATCTCCTAAGAATAAAGGCTTTCTCCAGTACAACTCAAAGAAGATGGTCACCCTCAGTTGGCTTGATGATTTAACCTCAGCATAATTCTGTAAGTTAATATCAAGCAGCCCACATATAGATATCCCTAATGGTTCTAGTAATCACTTTTATAGACATTTCCATGCCCAGAAACCCTATTCAGGATCCAATCTAGGATTATATGATGTATTGTATTGGCATATCTATTTAGTTTCCTTTAATGTACATGACATTTCCCACCCTACTATTCCTTTTATGAAACTGACAATTTTGAAGAGTACAGACAAATTGGACTCTCAATTTGTGTATGCTAGCCCTTTGATTTGATCCAAGTTGAACTTTTTTTTTTCAGGGAGTAGAGACAGAAATATTTGAAAGGTGAGGCTGTGTTTCTAGGTGCATATGTTACAATAGGATGCAATTAATATCTTTTTGTAACATTATTATTGACACTGCTTAATTATTGGGCTCAATTTATTTGTTAGTACATCCATAAATATTATAGATATTCAGTAATAAATTATCTTCTGCCAGTAAGTAATAGGGATGCAATGATGTACAATGAGACTACTGTTCAATACTGTGGAGCTCATGGGTTCCCTGCAGCACAAGGCTCTATGGAAATTTTTGAAATATTATTTTATTGTGACTAGAGAGGAAGTAAAATGTACTACTTAGGTCTGAACTCCAGACTTGTGAATTACCACCTGAGTGACTCTGAAGTTGTCATTGATTTCTATGAACTTCTATTCTTCCTCTATAAAATATGATGAACCGTTAGCCCACTTTCAGTTATTATATGAATTAAATAACATGATGAATTTATTGTGCTTGATGCATTGTCTGAGAGTCAGTTTTTAATAAATGCTGCCATTTTCCTAAATGCCATATCTTTTTATAAGCAAAGGAAATCACCATGAGTCACAGCACACAGGTTGCCTAGGATTGTGGGTGTGCACAGATGTTTCCTGGGCTATTGTTTAAGAGGTCCCCATACCTTAGCACAATTAATACCATGTTAGAAACACCCTTCTGACCTTAACATCCAGCATGTAAGTTCCAACACCTGCCAAAATGGAAACAAAGACCTTGTCCATAGTTCCAGGAAAGTCCCTAAATATGTAACCTTGCTTTTTGACTTCTGTCTATCTGCTTCTTGCTAACTGAGGTGTGACAAACAGGATGTGTTATGTTATGCGTAAAAGAAAGAGTGCTGTAAGGCTCAGGGCTGCAAGATTTGGGTAAGTTCCCTGGGCAGCCACTGGCTGGAAATAAAAACTTGCTTCCTTGCTTTAAGAATGTACATGTGGTGGTCTCTGGTGGGCTTACCTCACAACAGTCTAGAAATGCCAGCAAGATCCCCAGAGACTGAGACTTTAGGACACTGTGGGTCTTGGGTCTTCTCTGGGGTGATAGCATGGAAAATGAGCAGTTCCTAGAGAATGTGCCCACCGAGACATTCCAGGACCCCAAGTACTTCTCCTTCCTTTAGTCCTACCACCCCAGAGACTCCTGGCACCTCTATGCTAAATAGGGAAATTGCAGAAAGTCACCTGAATCTATCACCTCTGGAAGTAATTCGGTTTATGGTGTCTTCTGAATAAAACAATTTAGAAAAGCTGGACATGGCCCTAATTCTGGTGTCTGGAATCTGCATGACATGTCACCAGATCCCTTGGTTTAAGTCTGTGTGGTGGTTACCTCTGGTTGTCTTTACTATTTGCTTGTCTGTGTGTCTCCATGTGTTTCTGTCAGTTCTGTTGGCTGGGGAAAAAGATTTAAAAAAATGGGGGGTGCTGTGGGATGTTCTGTATGGCAACTGATTAGCCAGTAGTCAGGCAGGAGGAAGTATAGGCAGGACAAGGAGGAGAAGAATTCTGGGAAGTGGAAGGCTGAGTCAGAGACATTGCCAGCCGCCTCCATGACAAACAGCATGTGAAGATGCCAGTAAGCCACAAGCCATGTGGCAGGGTATAGATTTATGGAAATGGATTAATTTAAGATATAAGAACAGTTAGCAAGAAGCCTGGTACGGCCATACAGTTTGTAAGCAATATAAGTCTCTGTGTTTACTTGGTTGGGTCTGAGCAGCAGGTGAGAGAGATTTGTCCTGACTGTGGACCAGGCAGGAAAACTCTAGCTATAGGGTGGGGGGGGGCAGGGTTGTCCCAGGATACCACTGAAGTGCATGTTAAAACAGTTCAAGATGTTTGTTTGTCTCCTACAAAACTCTAGACCCTCCATGACATCAATTTGCCTTCATTTAGATTTGGGTGGTCCTGAGAAGGATCTCTGGACTCCCAGATGGTTCTGGCCATCTAGAGTATGGTGACCAGAGAACCTATCTACCCTGACCAGTTTCCCTACATTGATCAATGGCTTTCTCTGGTACAAGACCCAACCCCCTAGTTTAAGACGTGTGCCTTCTTGTTGGGGACCCTAATCATCTTGTTTCAGCCAGGTCACCCACAAACTCAAACCTCTGCCTGTTCTCTCAGCCCCACTGGAGGAATTTAACATGCCTCCACCTCCATGTGCCAGCATGGCCTATGGCCGTGCATGCCTGGGGAGAGGAAAGTAGTTCTTCTAGCTGCACTTGGGCATGGGGTGCAGTCTCTACTACCTGAAGCCTCCTCTCCTCTTCACACATAGAGTAGCTATGGTTATGGGGGCTCTGGATAAATTTTTCTGAGGTAGCCCCCATTCTCCCTTTAAGGAAGACACTACCAGCAGGCTCAAGACCCAGAGGCTTCCCGCTCTACTCCTTTCATGGTTTGTGTCATTTTTTTTTTAACCAAGAAATCCTGTCCCTGCTGGAGGCCATATGGCTGCCAAAGGAGATAGTCATTGTCCACTACAAGCAGCATCAGAAAGGCCAATCCACCAAAGGCCCAATGAACCAGGACAGCAGACTTGGCCAGCCAGAAGGAAGCCCTAGAACCAGATTTGGTTGTCATGCCCAAATCTGAATTGCTTCAGCACCCAAACTACACATAGGAAAAAATCACGTGGAAAATGAGAGATACTTACCAGGGGCAAATGGATGGGAGTTCTTGCCAGATGTGAGACTCATATCCCCTGCTGCTATTGGAAGACAAATGTTCACAAAATTCCCCCAAGCTACTCACCTACAAGAATCCAAAACTATTGAGTTACTCAGGCCTTGATATTATATCCCTCAGCTCTACAATCTCATGGAAGACATTGTGTCCAAATGTACCAATTGTGTACAAATGAACCCCAAAAAAGGAAAAAAAATCCCTGAAAGGAATCTAGACCTGAGGAAACACCCCCAGAGAACATAGGGAAATGAACTTTACAGAGATAAAATCCATGGCTCTTCTACAATTTTTTATAAGTTCTTCTATAAGTATCTATAAGTGTTTATTAACTTTTATAGATACCTTCCCTCTCTAGATGACTTCAGTGGTCACCAAGAAACTCCCCCAAGAGTTGATTTCTAGGTTTGGATTGCCCCTCTCCCTGAGGTCTGACAATGGCCCTTCCTCATGGCCAAAGTTTCACAAAATCTTGCAAAGGTCCTAAATGTTGAATGGAAGTGATGTTGTTTCTGTAGGTCAAAAATCTCAGGACAGATAGAAAGAATAAGTATGAAATTGATGGAAACTTTAGCTAAATATGTCTTTGAAACTCTAAAATTGATCTAACCTCCTTCATTTGCCCTCCAAGGACCAGGTTCACCCCATATCAGGAATGTTTCTCCTCATTTGAAATTATATTTGGGAGGCCTCCCTGTCTCCTTCCTAAGCTTAGAGATGTTCACAGGGCAGAAATTATTAACCACTTGTTCCTCTAGTCCTTACAGGCCCTGCAATGAGCCCAGAGGATTATTCATCAGATAGTTCAAGAGTCCATGTCCTTGTCCTTGTCTGAGTTTGCCCACAAGTTCCATCCTGGCAACCTTATGTGTGTAAAGAGGATCCCAACCCAGAACCTGGAACCAATGTTTACATGCCCATATCATTTGGTCCTCATCAACCTTACAGCAATGAAGGTTGCCAGTGTCACCCTGTGGATCTACCACACACAGCTGTAGGAGACCACAAAGGACAATAGAAGGGTTGTTAACAGGTCATCTGATCATCTAAAGATAAGACTTATATGGGCCCTGTTACCAGGATTGTCCTATTTTATATTCCTTATCATCCCATGGGAAAGACCCATAACCCCCGTATTATGTTGGGATTTGAATTAATTAAACAATAAGCTCCACATTGAATCCTGACAACTGTAAATGGGACCACCCAGGGGGACCACCAAGGAAAGGGTATCACCAAGATACTACTTAGATAGGTCCCCTTGTGCAGAGTTCTGTAGCCATACACAATAGGTTAGCTCTAGAAATGGCAGTCGAGTTTATTTCCAGGCTCTAGAGACTACCTGGCTTACTTGTACTAAAGGCTTAAGCGAATGGGTATATTTCTAAATTGTTTGCACTGGAGGAAACCTCACTCCTTTGCATCCTTGTGCATGTTATACCACGGGTGTTCATCTATGATGGAGAAGAGGGCAGGACCGACCTAATCTAGATTCTGGGCTTCACCATGTACAGTGAGCCATGCCCAGTCTCATTTCCCTGTTGGTGGAGGCAGGGATCATGGTCTCTGATGCACTTGAAACTTTAGCCTTAATTGTGGGGGATTAAACTTTAAGGAACTCAGTGCTCAAGTGAACTACACCTAGGCCACCTGGAAAATTCTATTCCTGCCCATAAGCCCAGGCAGACTCTTTAATGGAGTTTGGTTTTTAGAATCACAGAGGACTGGATATCTTCTTCGTGAAATAAGGAGGAGGTCTCTGTATGGCACTGTGAGAAATTTGTTGTTTCTAACAAGTCAGGGGTAATTACAGACCTTTTAAAGGAAAGAGAACAGAGACACCAAGAATCTGACTACTGGTACTAATCTTTGTTCTCCTCATCCCCCTGGTTAGCTACTTACAGGTATTGATGGACCATTAATCCTTTTGCTCCTAGACCTTGCTATAAGACCCTGACTGCTCAACTGTCTACTTAACTATGTAAAGAGTAAATTCTGTTAAATTGTTAGTGATGAGGGGATGATATAATCCCTTTACCCAAGATGAGTCTGTAATTGGATGAATCTCTCTCACCCACCTGTTCCTGAATAACCATTCAGAAGCTTATAATAATTATAAATGTTTGGCTGATGGCTCAGGCTTATTACTAGCTAGGTCTTACATTTAAATTAGCCCATTTCTATTAATCTATGTTTTTCTACATGGACCATGGCTCTTGTTTTTTGGGTGGCTCACAGCATCTGCCCAGACTCCACCCTTCTTCTTGCTCTCTTTAGTTTGAATGTACTACCTAACCTTATTCTTCCTGGTCATTGGCCAAAGCAGCTTTATTTATCAACCAATGAGAGCAACACATACTCAGTGTACAGAAAGACCTTCCCACAGTATTCCCCCTTTTCTGTCTAATCAAAAAAGGTTTTCATTTTAGCATAGTAAAAGTGCATATAACAAAACAGTTATCAAGCAAGAATTACAGTTACAAAGTCTACTTGTATTTGGCAAAATTAAAGGAAATATTCTATCATCTATCTTATCCTTGTGAGTCTAAAGTTTTATATCTAATTTACTTTTTATCATAACTAAGTAAAACTATAATTATAACCATCTAGTCTTCAACTACATTAAAGATCCCAGAAGGATATATTTCCTGAGTAAATAGGAAGTGCATTGCAAGCAACTTCCAAAATGCTAGAAATGACAGAGACATCTGGCTGCCTGGACAGTCATCCAAAGTTCCTCTGCAATGTTGTGGCATCCATCTTCAGCCCACAGGCCTAGAGTCTCTGGTGAATCAGGAAATTTGAAAGACTGTCCCACCTACATTGGCAAAGTTCATCAGTTGCTTCCCTCTGTGTCTTGCAGAATGTCTGGCAGTTTCTTCTTTGAAGCAGGAACCTGAGGGGCCATCCACTTTGTTTTTGCAAAGTTCAATGATCACTTTTCTATGGGTCCTATATGTTCAGTTTATACAGCATACTGTCAAACAGTCTAGGCAAGAGCAGTTTCTTGCCCAAATGACTAGTCTTTTCACATTGAAAGCAAACTCCATAAGGAGTTTCTTCAATGCCCAATCATCCCTGAAGTGAATTGGTACTGCCAGAAGCAGATGTGTTTCATTGTCATGAAAAATTATATGCTAAACAAAACATTTTAAATGTCATATTCTACAGGTCTTTGAAGTATTTGAAGACAATCTGTCTAAAATATTTCTCTATATTTTCCTGAAAACATACCAACATATCTACAAATTTGATTGTTACAAATGACTACTGACCCATGTTTCTTGATTATCCAAAATAGTTTATAATAATAGCTTTCAAAAATCAGAACTTCATCTTACATTTTAAATGAATTTTATAGGTGCAATATCTTAAACAAGAGTAGAAACATATATACAACATGTTGTAACAAAAATAACCTTAAGCTTGTATCAATATACAAACTTAATTTATCTTTTAAATGAGAATAGAAACATGTATCAGTGTAACAAAATTGACTTTAAATTTGTGTCACTATACCAAAATCCATGCCAATGCAAAATATCTGAGATTAATCATTGTCTTTTTATTCTATATTCTTGTATTCCTCTAAATTATAACAAATATCCATAACCCACCAAATAATCAAAGGCCACTCCCTCCCAACTCTTGGGAATGTGGGTATAGTTTTCTCCATACTGCTTCCTGCTGTCTGTGGGCAAAGATATCTCCAGGAGTCCCTGAGAAAGTTTTGAGATAATGACCAAGTCCTGGGAAGACCAGCAGTAACCTTTGCTGCTAGATATGACCTGTCGAGTTTCAGGAGGTCTCCCTTGATCAAATCTGATCCTTATTAACCTGGAACAAATCCACAGTCTCTTTTTTCCTGTGGAAACAAAAGCAAAACCTCTTCTCCAAAACATTTTTTATTTCCATTTGAAAAATACAGGTCTGTGAAGAATTGTGTTGGTATTTTGATGGGGATTGCATTGAATCTGTAAATTGCTTTTGGTTAAGATTGCCATTTTTACCATGTTAATCCTGCCTATCTGTGAGCATGGGAGATCTTTCCATTTTCTGACATCTTCTTCAATTTCTTTTTTCAGAGACTTAAAGTTCTTGTCATATAGGTCCTTCATTTGCTTAGAGTTACCCCAAGGTATTTTATATCATTTATGGCTATTGTAAAGGATGATGTATCTCTTGTTTCCTTCTCAGCCTGTTTGTCAATTGTATATAGGAGGGCTACTGATTTTTTTAGTTAATCTTGTATCCTGCTAAGTTGCTGAAGGCGTTTATAAGCTGTATGAGTTCCTTGGTCAAAATTTTGGGGTCATTTATGTATACTATCATGTCATCTGCAAATAGGGAAAGTTTGACTTCTTCCTTTCCAATTTTTTCCCCTTGATCTCCTTATGTCGTCTTGTTGCTCTGGCTAGAACTTCAAGTACTTTATTGAATAAGTATGGGGAGAGCAGACAACCTTGCCTTATTCCTGATTTTTAGTGGAATCGCTTTGAGTTTCTCTCCATTTAATTTGATGTTGGCTGTTGGCTTGCTGTAAATTGCCTTTATTATGTTTAGGTATGTTCCCTGTATTCCTGATTTCCCCAAGACCTTTATCATGAAGGGATGTTGGATTTTGTCAAATGCCTTTTCAGCATCTAGTGAGATGATCATGTTTTTTTTTTTTTTCTTTCAGTTTGTTTATATGGTGTATTACATTGACAGACTTTCATATGTTGAACCACCCTTGCATCCCTGGGATGAAGCCTACTTGATCATGGTGGATAATTGTTTTGATGTGTTCTTGGAGTCTGTTTGCCAGTATTTTATTGAGTATTTTTGCATCAATGTTCATGAGGGAGATCGGTCTGTAGTTCTCTTTCTTTGTTGAATCTTTGTTTGGCTTAGGAATCAGGGTAATTGTAGCCTCATAGAAGGAGTTTGTTAATGTTCCTTCTGTTTCTATTGTGTGGAACAATTTAAAGAATATTGGTATTAACTCTTCTTTGAAGATCCATCCAATGACTGATGGAAGCAGCTGCAGAGATCCACAGCTAGGCCCCAGGAGGAGCTCTGGGAGTCCAATCAGCGAGAAAGAGGAAGGATTATATGAGTAAATTGTTAAGACCATGATTGAAAAAAGCACAGGGACAAATAGCCAAACTAGTGGAAACATATGAACTATGAACCAATAGCTGAGGAGCCCCCAACTGGATCAGGCCCTCTGAATAAGTTAGACAGTTGATTAGCTTGAACTGTTTGTGAGGCCCCCAGGCAGTGGGACCAGGATCTGTCCTTAGTGCATGAGCTGGCTGTTTAGAGCCTGGGGTCTATGCAGGGACACTTTGCTCAGCCTGGGTGAAGGGAAGAGGGGACTGGACCTGCCTTGACTGAATCTTTCAGGCTGAGCTGAATCCCCAGGGTGTCCTTGCCCTGGAGGAGATGGGAATGGGGAATGGGTTGGGAGGAGGGCAGGGGTGGGAAGGTGGGAGGAGGGAGGACAGGGGAATCCGTGGCTGATATGTAAAATTAAATTAAATTATAAAATAAAAAATACATATTTTGACTTCTTTTTTAAAGTTTATTCATTCTTAAAATATCTAGGTTGGTGTATTTTATCAGTCCCTCTTTCAATCTCTTGCCCATCAACCATCAAAAATATTCAAGATCAACACAATAACATATAGGATCCAGACTCCCTGTGTCTTTCCCATCTCTACATACCTATTCTTTTTTATTATTTTACTTCTCTCTTTAAAGACTTTATTATATTATTTTTAAATGATTTATTCCTTTCTATTACTGCCTACATTCTTTTACACATTGGAACCTGTTTAGAGGTTTTACTATCTGGACCTCTTTCTACTGTGTATCTTTTAGCCTTTTTTGTCTGCATGAGCAAAAAAGCTAAATCCACCATGCAGTGCACTGCATGGCTTGGAGATGCCTCTGTGTACCTCAGCAGGAATGTGTACCTGCTATGCTGTAAGTCAAGCTCATATGTCACAGCCAGCATTTCTGTACTGAGGCCCACATGAGAGGCACAACTAGGAAGCTATTTTTGGCTCTGTTTATGTGTTTTAGAACACTTTTTAAAAAGCTTTTCCAGGCTTTATGTGGATGTATAGGCAGCATGTTGGGAGCTATATGTAATTGGATAAATCTCTCCCACTTGCCTATTCCTGAATAACCACTCAGAGGTTTATATTAATTATCAGTGTTTGGCCCATGGCTCAGGCTTACTACTAGTTAGCTCTTACATTTAAAATAACCCATTTCTATTAATCTATGTTTTGTCACATGGCCTGTGACTTACTGGTTCTTTCACATCTTGCTTCTTGGGCAGCTCACAGTGTCTGCCCTAACTTGACCCTTTTCCTCCCTCTCTTTAGTTTGAATGTACCACCTACCCTTATTCTGCCTGTACATTGGCCAAAACAGCTTTATTTATCAACCAATGAGAGCCTCACATATTCAGTATACAGAAAGACCATCCCACAGCACGAGTTCATATTTTGACTTATGCCCATAGAACATAAGGAAATGTAACAGGCCACCAGACTTCAGCACAACTGATGCCATGTTAAATGCATCATTCTGATCTTAAAACCCAGCATGTAGGCCCCCAAATCTGCAAAGTGAAAACAAAGACCCAGTTCATAGTTCCAGCAAAGGCCCCATGTAAAAAGCCCTTAAATTTACTAACCTTGCTTCTTGGCTTCTCTAGTTCTGTCTCTTTATAACTGAAGTGTGACAAACAAGATCCAGGATGTGTTTTTTTTTGTGCATAAAAGACAGGGTTGTAAGGCTCAGGGCCTCATGATTTGGCCAAGTTCCCTGTGCAGCTGCTGGTTAGCAATAAAGGCTTTCTTTTCTGCTTTAAGAGTGTCTGTGTGGTGGTCTCTGGTGGGCTTACCTCATAACAGTTATAAAAAAAGATATATCATTTCCAATTCAAGGCACTAAACTGCCACACCTGCAAGTTAAAAGAACACAAGAATATCATCAAGACTTTGTGAAAAGATGAGTTATAATTTAGTAGGCGCATACTCTAAAAACTATCTCACAAAACCCCACATGATGTCAATGCCAGGGATCTATGGGCCAACCTCTGAAAGCAAGACTCCAAAGCACTCCAGGAGAAAATGGGCAGCCACAAGTTACTTACAATATAATGCTGTCATGTTATAGTCATTATTCACAGGAAACCAAATCCAGATTGTCTTTTGTTTTGAAGATATATCTACCACCAAACACACAGTATCCTCATTAAATCACAAAGACTTCTTAGAAAGTGATTTTGACCTCAAAATTTCCTTGAAGTTTTATTATTTTATGTCTGCTAATATGCCATATTTGATCAATGCCCTTAAAGATGAAATGGTACAAAACACTTTGAATATAGACTAATGGTAACTTTCCATGTTTTAACTAGTCATCATGTCATGTAACTTAACCTTTTAAAATCTCTATAACCTCATTTAGAATGGTGATAATAATGTTATCCTTGAATATTTTATGCATCAAATTTTGTGACTATATCTATGTGGAGAGAGGGTGAAGGAACACAGACAGCAGAAGAAACACAGAAAAAAAGAGAAGCAATTGTTTTACCTATAATAGTTGGTCAGAAGATTAGCATATATGACTTCTATTACTGTTATTTGAACCTGCCATTGTGTATTTATATTTTCATCAAGTAATTTTTAAGGGTTACAGGGCTATAGACCCATAGTGTAACATCATTATAAAACTGGAGACAGCTGCTGGCATTTCTTGGAGACCAGTCCTGCCCTAAAGGTAAATCCATCATTCCTCTCCCTTGGGTTTTGATAACACGAAAATATAGGCCCACAGAAGCTCACGTGCCCTTATTTGCCTGCACACAATCTTCAAATTAGATTAGTCACCTTCATTGCTTGTGGTCAAGATTCCAATTTGCTTCAAACTCAGTAAGCACAGATTTGAGTTTAAAATTCATCCCCATGCCTTCTACAAATGAGGAAAAGTCTCTGAAAAGTGAAATTGTTGTTACTTTTAATTCCCCATGGGTGCTCAAGAGCCTTCAATGAACATCTCAAGTGTGTATAATAGGGCAGGCAGACCACCTTCTGTGGAGGCAGAATAGTATTCAGAGACACATGTATCATTTCGGGGCTAAAATTGGATTTCCCTAAAGTATGTTTTATTTTCCCCAGGGAATATGGAGGCATTAGCTGCACTTGGTTGAGCAGACAAAAAAAAATGCCAAATTTTATGATAAAATAAAATGTGTTCCTTGAGTATTTTGTTTTAATTGCTAGTTTTGCTACAAGAAGGTGACCTCCATCTTAGATGCACAATGACTACTGGAAGGATAGCAGCTCCTCATTACATCTCAAGAACATTGGAGAGACAGCTTTCCCAAGTTGCTGATGGAACAACCTCAGGTTTACTACCAGAATCAATAACTTGACTCTACAGAGGATGGCTAAATAGTCCAAGACTTGTATAGGACCCACAACAGCACATTTGAGGCAGGGCTAGATCTTTGAATGAAATGCTTCATTTCTGCTTAAGTGGTTTTTCACATCATTTCTGCCCTTCCAACAAAACTAGCATTGGTAGATTTTCTTGTCTGAATCAAAGATGAATAGTTCGCAGTTCCTTGCATAACCTTGGCTCCCAATGATATGTCAGCTTGACTATCAGAGGATTGTTCTGACTCAACATTTACCCTCAAAGTCTTCTTCTTATGTTCCACTCCAGAGATTTCCTGTATTGTGTTTAATGAACTGACTCTCCTGATTATGTTAGCCCTTCTGAATGTCCTTCCTCTCTACCCTGTGGGACTTTTACCTTTGTGCCTAGAAGCAGCCCCATCTTCAACTCATACCCTCAGTGCAGTCTTTGTGCTAATCCACCCTCACCCCAGCCTCACTAGAGATGAAAGAAAGGGAAGGTACCTGCTCTCACTGGTGTCTCACAACTCTCTTGACCCACACAGCATCTTAGAGCTCTAGTTTGACTCCTCCCACAAACACATCCTTCTGCTTGAGGACTATGTCACAAATCCCTTGGAAAACCAACCCAGGATATAATCACTTCTTAAATTATAATATTCAGTCCATGGGTTCAGAGTAAGACTATGAACCTCAGAGATGATACACATCCCAGGGTTCTTAACTGACAGAGGCAGAGCTGGAGTCTATGTGCATGTTGGCTATGGCCTACCCATGAGTCCACACTACTTTTGAAACCAATCCAAGTCTTCAACTTCCATGAATTCACATTTTAGGCTCTACAAGGAAAAGAAAAAGGCAGTAGTCGAGTGTCTATTGTGCTTCCACAGTCCTTCAGTATATTTGGTTTAAGTCACATGAGTCAGCCATGGAAAGTCTACAGGAAAGTGTACCACTAAGGAATTCCCCTCTTGTCTCTAGAATGGATAAACTTAGAAAAAGAGTCTTTCCTTTCTATGGCTGATGGAAAAGATCCCCCAAACCTTTGTTACCATGAGTAAAGATGAGTACAGTACACAATCACTAACCTGTTTATCTTTCTAAGAAATGCTAATGCTGTTGTTGCTGTTGCTGCAGAAGTAGAGGAGAGGGAGGAGGAGGAGGAGGAGGAGGAAGGGGAGTACAAACACGATGGTAAAAACGAGTGATTCAAGAATTTCCGAGGCTAAGGGTGGGAGATTATAAGTCTAAAGCCTTCCTATGCTACCTGGCAAAGCCCTGTATAAAAAAGAAAAAAAAAAGGCAGTGGAAGGAGGGGGGTGGGTGGAAGGAGAGGGAAAGGAAAAGGAGGAAAAGGAAGAGGAAGAAAAGAAAGAGGAGAGACAAGCATTCTGCATGGCAGGCATTATGATAGGCACTCTTCATAGATTTTTAAAGCTTCTGGTAATGTTGCAATAGAATATGATTATTCTTCTCATTGTATCTAAAGAAAACTGAGTCTTAGATGGATGCATCCTCCAAAACAAGAAAGAGACAGGACTGGGATTATTTCTGGAGAAACTCATTCTCTTGGTCCCATAACCATCCGATGCACTAATACTCAATTAGTTTGGGTTCATGCCTGTCTGTGACAGAGGAAGCTCATGCTATCTTTCATGTATGGATTTTAACAATTGCAAAGATCAGGTTGCTGACACAAGGCTTCATTATTAATAACCAAACTAGAGGCAAGCATCTTGGATCTTGCCTCTTCCCACAACAGGAGACACATCTCTGCTGTGCCACTTCCTCGAGGGTATTGAAGAATTGTGATTGCAGCTATTATATTACAATTATTCAATAACCTCAACACAGGAGGGAAATGTCAGTCAAACTTAACTTTCCCTGAATTACATGTCTGTTCTGGTTACCTCAGCCTAGTCCATCCGTCTTCTATTCTCCAGGGGCATTCATGGGACAGCCACTAAGGAGAGAGGGCCGCTCAGTTGATTGACATGGGGCAGTGTGCAGAAAGTAAGGGAAGCTTTTGAGTGGAATTATTGAAGTCCGCCAGCTTTGCTGATGAAAGATCTGAATGAAAATTGCCTTTAAAGAATACTAAAAAGGGAGGATAACAATAGATCAAAGCCAGTCCCCCAAAGAGAGAACACTTTATTTATAGCTCCCACATTAATTCAAAACAATCCAGTGAGCAGAGATTTGCCCATGCACACACATGCCACAAAACCCAGATGCCTCTCAGGTTGCTATTATTCTAATACAATATCAGTGCCTGAGGCGAGAAGCATTCTGTACTTCACTAGGCAGAGCCTGTCCAAATTTACAATTAAATGGAACTGACACAGCTGATCTTCCCAAAGCTTGCTTCCTTTCAGCTGGGGCTTCTCCTTTGGATGCCGGGTTTTAACACTGGCTAGGTCCCAAACTGATGGAGTTTACTGTACCATTTCCTGGTGGGCCCTGGGATACTGTGTTCCATGAAAGCAATGGAGCTTCATCCAGGGTGATTTATCTCCCAGGAGACACTTGACAGTATTTGGAGACATTTCGATTGTCCTGTGTGTGGGGGGGGGGGGGGGGGGCTGGTGCGTGTGCGCATGTTCGGTTGTTTACTGTTAGCTAATGAGCAGATCTCAAAGCTTTTGAAAATATTTTTACCATGCACAGTTCAGGTCCTGGCTTCCAGATAATCATCTATCCCAAAAGGTCAATAACGTGGGAGTTAGCATGCCGAGTTAGAGGCCAGGAGATTGAGAGCTTCTTCTAGCACAGGGAAGATAAAGTCTCCTTCCAGAAGCTATAGCATGGGCTGTCAACAGAAGAACTTGCCTTTGCAAATTGTATGTGGGAGAGAGGTACATCGAAGCCAAGAGGAAAGTTAGAACAGTGCGAGGAGATCAAGGAGCAGTTAGGTAGACACAGGAAAAACAATGGTAATCTGTAGCATCATGGAGGTGTATGAAAGAAATAGCCTTGAGTGGGTTTGCAGCAGGCTTTGCTCTTGTTCTATTCTGTCTTCCATGTTATTGTTCACTCAGTGTAGACTACAGAAGAGTTAGTGTCTTTCTGTTGTTGTTTATGATGACTTCCTTTTAAAAAGATCTTAATTATTTTTGAGAATTTCATGTATGCATGTTATATTTATGTCATTTCCCCTCTCTCCAACTCCTCTGGTGCCTCCTATTCCTTCCCAAATTCTTGCCCTCTTCTTCTTTAGTTATGAATGTATGACAAATATGAATTTGTAAATACAACATGAGTTGAGTGTCACTTGTATGTATGTTTTAGAACTCACAACTTGGGATTGGGTGACCCATTAGGGGGTTTTATCCCTGGAGAAGATTGTTCTCCCTCTCTCAGAAGTCATTAGTTGCTTATGACTCTTCATTCAGGGGTAAGGCATTGTGAGATTTCCCTACCCACACTGGCATGTCAACTGGTGTTGTCATTGTGTAGGTCTTGATTTGGTTGCTGTATTGATGAGATATCACGGCTGCAGCTTCATTGTAATATATAGAGGACTCAATCTTGCAACAGATGTCCTGGTCCTTTGGCTCTTATAATCATTATATCTTCTTTTCTGTGATGTTCCCTGAGCCTTAGATGTAGGGGTTGTATTGTAGATGTATCTATTGTGGCTGGACACAGTATAGTCAACTGTTCTCTGCAATCACCTCTGTCTGCTGCAAAAGGACATTATTTTGATGAATGGTAAAACTATGCTTACCTGCAGGCATAAGGATAAGTAATTAAAATAAAGTAAGAGTTATACTGGTTTAGGGAAGTGGCAGTAACAGATTCTCCTCTAGGGTCAATGGCCTTACCAGCTAGTTTGACAGTACTAGTTGGCTAGCTTTGCAACACTAGACATGGATTCTCGTCTATAGAGTGGACCTTAAGTACAATTAGAAAGTTGTTTGTTAACCTTAAGATGTAAGTGCCATGACTGCACCTTTGGTGATATCTTGCCATTCTGGTCATTGTGGATGTTCTTAGGTATCCCAGCTGGGTAGAATGATTGATTACTTTGTCTCTCTTGGCAGCTTTCATAGCACCTTCCAAGATTAGGAGAGCTAATCCTCAGAGAGGAGGCTTCCAGGTCAGATCCAGCTTGCTTCCTCCAAGTTCTTTGTCTGAAGTACATGGTCTTCAGCAAAAGGGGCTTACAGTCAGCGATGGTGTCTTTTGAAAATCAAGTAAAGAGAAAGGACATTTGTAATGTTATGCTTTTCACAGTGAATTGGAATATTTTGGATAGGGAATCTCAAGCAGGTGACTAATGGGTGAATAAAGCAAGCAGGTTAATCTTTCATTTGGCCAACCCAATGTTTAGTAATGAAGGAACAAATGAAGGAAGAAAAGAAGGAGGGGAGGAGAAAGAATATCTGAATGTTTGTGAAAAGAGATATTTCTCACCTCACACACTAGATGTTTCTCCACCTGGCCCTGAAAGCATTTGCAGTGTTACTTTCCTGGTTTAGATTTGTGTACTACGTTCTAGATATTTTAGCATTAGAGAAGTTCCTAAAACTACACTATGGCTGGTATGGTCCATATTAGATACTACATAAAGAGAACCACTAGTGATTAACTGGCTTGTGATGGGAGATATGGGAAGCCAGCCTAACTGCTTTATGGTCACACTTTAAATAAAGGACCATTAACTGAGTGTTGGAGTTAGAGGAAGCCGCACACATCATCCAACTTGATGGTAATTTCCTGTTAGAGCCATCCAGGGAGCCTTGGAAAACTACCCAGAGATTCTGAATTAATTGGGCATGTGTATTTTTAAACGCTCCCAGATGACTTTAGGTGCATCCAAGACTGAGGTCCTCTGATCAAGTCTGTCTTTCTCACTCTCAGTAGAAAAAAATGAATCTCAGAGAAAATGAAAGTTTGCTCAAAGTGTATTTTCTGACTGTGTTTTTCTACTGGCTTTGAAGTCTCTCTAATTAAGACTCCATATGCAGTGGGAAATATAAGAGGGAAACCCAAGAGCTGTAGAGAAGGATTGTTTCCAACTTTTGTTGGCAGAAAGACTAGCTGGCAGTTTCTGGGGGGAGCCAGGCACTCTTGTGTCTTGCAGCCAAGAAGCTGCAGTGTGCTCTCTGGTGCTCACAAACCTCCTGTGCTTCTAGTAAGTGGTTTGGGATATTGCCTTGACTTGAGAAAACACCTCCTCCCCCTTACTTTGTTTGAATCCAATATTTGCACATCTGTGGTATGCAAGACATGATAGAACTGTGCTTTAGAAGGATGTGAAGATTTCTGCTCTTATTGAAAAAATGAAATTCAATCCATCATCGTAAGTGGAATTAATAGGGAAGGATATTCAAACTGAGTTCTCCTTGAGAAAAATGATAGCCAGTTAAGGGTGGTGGGAGATACTGTGGTTGCTCTACTACCATACTAGAGATAGAGACAGGAGCTGAGCACAAACAACTGCTGGTCTGACAACCAAGTTGCAGAAGACAGTGCAGAAGCCAGATCTCATGGATCTGAATCTCTGGTTCAAAGTCAGGCATGGGGGCTAATGCCTATACTCTCAGCACTCAAGAGGCTGAGACAAGAGACCTGACATGAGTTCAAGGCTGGCTTAAGATGTGTAGTGAATTCCAGACCAGTTGCCAGTGAGATCCAATCTGTGGGAAGCGGAGGAAGTTCTAAGTGAAGGTGTATTATTAACACAAGCATGGCCATGATAAGGATCCCAGTGCCTCAGACCCATGAGAATGGAAAGGCCTTCCCTTATAAGGCTCCAAGAAAAGGCAAAACCTTCCTCAAGTCAGCTTACTGGTGTTGACCCTGTATGCAGAAATTATCAACTGAGGTTCCTCCAGGAGGACTGCAATCCTACAGAGACCTCCTACCAAAATTAGCTACGTACCATCTGCTCATTCTTGCTGTGTATAACAGGTAAATGGCTGATGCCCATTGGTATGTCTCCATCAGAGCACACAGCTCAACCAACCCCAGTGCTTTTGTGTGTGCGCGACTGTCATTTCTTCTTTGTTCCCCGTCATCGCAGTCCAGTCAATCCCAAATCTGTGCTGGTCACAATGCCTGGTGCAAACAAATTTGTCAACCCTCTACCAGATGAGCTGCTTTTTGCTGTAAATGGTGGTTAACACAGAGACTCACAACTGGTCAAGATGCGGAGAATAAGATACTGTGGAGCACTCAGCCCTAAAGGAGACATCTGTCTCCTACCTCTCCTCCCAAGGTTCAGTAACCTTTTTCTGAGGAAAGAATGGAAATGTTGTAAGAACCACAGGCAGAGGATGACTACAAGGAAACAATGTAGTTTGGCTTGGTTTGGGTTTTGTTTTTTAGTGTAGTGGGGCAGTGGCACATAGAAATTCTCAGCAGTTGAGACAGTATGTGTAAGTCCCACACATGCTCATGCCACACTATTCCAGTGTGAAGAGGGGAGATACGCATGAAATCCTACTCTTATTTAAGGAGCTCTTAGAAGACGATAGCTTCTCAGAGTGGGAGAGTCAGTTTTCTTTAATGTAGAGGTCCTTGGTCAGCTGACCACCCTCCAGTCAAGGTCACACATCTAAGAGTATGTGGACAGCACAATTTTTACTTGATGGATTAAATAAAACAAACAAACAAAAAAAGAGTGGATACCAAGTTGGGTGAGATGGATCTGGGAGAAGTTAGGAGAGGAAGTGAATATGATCAAAATGTATTACATGAAATGTTCAAAGAACTAAAAAAAACAGTGAGAGAAAAAAATCCCCAACAAACCAAATGAAACTGTCAATGATGAAGAATTAGGCAAATCCTCAAGCCCACTAACAAAGGTTGTGCAAGCATACGACCCCATAAAAGTCACCTCTTTTGCAGCGTTAACTTGGCAAGCTGCAGTGGAAGCCTAAGAGGCATACAAGAGGTGAACTTACACCGAGGTCCCCAAGTGCACCAGGCTCTTCCTGTTAGTCTCAGGAGTGAGGTTAGTACTTCAGGCTATATTTTAGGAAGGCAGAAACTGAGGTTCTCAGGCTGGGGAGCGTCCCCCAGAAAAAAATTTAAAAAAAATCACATGACCAGAAAAAGTCTCAGCTGCACTTCTAAGTCAGTCTTTGCTCCAGGTGGACATACGTCCCTCCATGCTTCACACACCTGTCTGTGTTTAGACTGTGAATGCTGGTTTCCCGGAACTGTGTGCACTTTGTGGCATTCAACTAAGAAATGGTGTTCTTCTCCTCCAACTTTCTTTCAGACGCACTCCCCTAATCTTAAGAATGTGCCAGCCAGACCACGTGGCTTTTGGAACCTGTTCCTTGCCACTGTCTGCTGTGCTAATCCCACTTTCAGATATTAAAATTGATCAAGTTTATATTTGACTCAGGTCAGTATTTCTCGCACCCCCGTTCAGGTCAGATGCATGCTTCCCTGATCTGCAAAGCGGTAGGAGGATTCATGTTTCATTTGACTTCCTCATTTATTTCTCTTTTTTTCCTCACTTGCTCTTTCCTCCTTCCTCCCCCACACTCCAGGCTGAATCTACTTTCTTCAGGATCAGCTCAAGGAGAAAACTGAGAAATTAAAGTCTAAAAATGGCTTTCTATGATGGATGCTGTCAGAGGCTGCATCTGCTATCTCCGCGTGGCAGGCACCCAAATGCTGCGTCGCTGCTCTTAGTGGCAATGGCAGGTTCTTTGGAGGCAACCTTAGGCCTCCTGATGTCTTGTTTGAGCATCACATATTCCAGTGGGAATAGGACTCACAGCTACAACTTCTTACAGCAAAAAGATGTGGGGAAAAAAAAGCAGCAAAAGGAAGAGACAAAATGCAGGAGAAGCAGGCTTGAATGCCAAAGGCTCCGTTTCCACATAGTCACACAGGAGGTGATTAGTTTCCAGCAACAAGTTATGGCAATATATATGACATGGATCCAACTTGAGAGGCTCAGGAGAGATGAAATGTTCAGGGTTTCTATTGGGGGCTGATGTATAGGCAGCTGCATCCTTGCATATACCCAAATTCCAGATTCCCAAATAGAATGCAGGTATCAAACATGATGTATATTGTTTATATAAATAGTTTAAAGGAGAGACCCCATTCCTACCCATTCTAGGGATGTTGGGAACACATCACATTCCAAGATAGTCACTGAGGGCAGTCAATGGCCAAGTTTGTAAGGCAGTCTTTCAAAGCGTAGCAGCCACTACTGCGCCATGGACTCTCTGCTCATAGCCTCACCAATTCAAGGCTTCTCTCCTGCTGCACTATTGCCCAAGACTTTGACTAAATGGACACATCAGGTCTAACTACAAGTGAATGTTTCTGGAAATGCATTTCTGGGAACCCTCAGCCCAATAAGGCAGTCTGGAGTGTATAACTTGTGTGGTCATCTTCTGTCTTCTATACTGCGTGTCTATTCTCTATCCATAGTCACCCATGTTCCAGAACACTCGGTTATATACTCTAGCTCTGTGGGAAGTTCCACCAGCTCTCTGTTACCAGACATAAGATTCTGATTCACCACATTCAGAAATATCCCATCATATTTTCTGAGAATTTTCCTCCAAACTATGGGCTGTTGATCATTGTGGAGGCCACTAAGTTTCCTTCCTGGCTTGGAAAAGAAGAGCAGTACTCTCCTATATTCTCTAGGAAACCAACAATGTTCCAGGAAGAGACCCTGGGCATTTCCTTAGGCTGTTCTTGCAGATAGCCTGGAAGTAAGGGATGTGATAATGTATTCCGGATGGGCACTGGCCACTGTTTAGCATGGGCTTTGTTGATGTATCTATCCACTCTTCTCTCAATTTTTCAGTATTTTTTATTGTTCAGAATTCTAGGCTTCTGATGTTGAGGCATAGACATTCCATTTAGCATCATGTCATATAACTCTCAGTTCAGATATAGTTTGCCTTCAGAGATTCATGTGATAGAATCTCTAAAAAAAAATTAATGTTTTTAAAATTAAAATTATATCATCCCCCTTCCCATTTCTCTCTCAAATCTCTCCCATATACCACCGCTCCCTACTTCTTTAATTGTTATTGTTACACACACACACACACACACACACACACACACACACACACACACTTAAATATATAAATATAGCCTGCTATCCATTTAGTGTTACTTGTATGTATGACTTCAGGGCTGACTACTTGAACTGAAACAACCAATTCTAGGGTTCTTCCCCAGGGAAAACTATTTCTCCTGCCCCCAGCCTTCACTAGTTGCCTGAGGTTCTTTGTCTATGGATGGGGTCCCAGAAGCATCCCCTTTTACACATTAGCATGTCTGTTGGTGTGGTACTTCCTGTCATTTTGGGGAGACAGAAACTCCCAGCTGACTTCCTGGTCCTCTGGTTCTTAATTTTTTTTCCATCTCTTTTTCTGTGATGTTTCCTGAGCCTTAAGTGCAGGAGTTGTGTTGTAAATAGGGCTAGGTATCCCATGATAACTTGTTCTCTGCTTTGGACCAGTTGTGGTCTTCTGTAATAGCCACTGTCTATTGCAAAGAGAAGTTTGCAATAGACAAATAGATGAGAGCTCCATTCATCTGAGACTATAAGGATAAATGTTCAGAATGTATCGGGGATTATGCCGATTTAATAAAGTGGAGACAGTAGTTTCTTCTCTAAGATCTATGACCTCTTTAGCTCTGGGTAATTGTCTAGGTTTCAAGTACCAAACATGATTTCTTTCCTATTGAGTGGGCACTAAGTACAATTAGAGAGCTGTTGGTTACTGACCATGTATGCCAATATTATACTCTTAAGTTTTATGATGCCATGATCACCATTGTGGTTCATGGGCATTACAGCTGGGTAGGACTATTGGTTGCTTCCCTCCATCTATATCGCCTTCTTGTAATGTGAAAACTAGTCCTCAGAGAGGAGGCTTTCAAGTCTTATTCAACCCCATTCCTGTAGGTCTTATGTCCAAAGTATATGGTGTCTTCAGTAATACAGACTTAACTTCAACCTCTGGGAGGTACCAAAGGAAAAAAAAACCAGTAACCTATATTGTCTTTTGGTGGTGTGTGGGGGGGTCTCTTGAATTCTCCTGTCTGGAATGGGTTTTCTCCTGATTGGTATTAGGAATTTTGTTAGACAATTTATGGCTCTTGGAAGGAACATTGTTAGCCCAAGTTGCATAACTTCATCTAAACTATATATATAGAGAGAGACTTACATGTATTATATGTAATTTTAGGTAAATAAATAATAGTATAATTTCTTAATGGCTTTTTCAGACATCTTTAATTTTTATTTTAACCCATGTTTCTTCTGTATTGACCTTCCTTTTTATCTCAATTCAGTTGCTACCCTACCCCGGTTTTGCCCATTTCCCCCTCAAGTCACTTCCATCCTGCTATTTCCCTCTCTATTACTCCTCCCCTAAAGTCCCCTTTTCCTGATCTCTGTGGTTATTCCAGGTCATATACACACATCTGAAAATTTGGACTAGAAACCACAGATGAGAAGGGACATTCAACATTTGTCTTCCTGTATCTGGCCTACCTCACTCAATATAATGTTTTCTAGTTCCACACACTTACCTAAAGATTTCATTTTTCTCTACAGCTGAGTGGTATTTCAGAGTGGCCTGGGTGCTGGGAGAGGAACCCTTGACTGTTTTGGCTGAGCCTTTAAGAGCTGAGCTATCTCTCCAGCCCTCATGTGATAAAAAACCTTGGTCCACAGTGTGTCAATAATAAGGCAGTGAAATCTTTAAGAGATGGGGCCTAACAGAAGACAATTCAGTCATAGAGGAGAGATTAATGCTTTCTCGTGGAATGCGTCAGGTCCTGTGACTGTATTTATTATTGTAAAAACAGCCCTCCCCTATTGTTGGGTTCTTCTGGGATTGGCATGCGTCTGTTCTGTTTCTCTTTCATGTTGTCAAAGATTTAGCCAAGGGACTGGCACCAAGCTGTTTGAACAATCTAGCAACCAGAATTAAGAGTAAAGAAATCTCTTCATTTCATAAAGTACTTGGACTCAAGTACACAGAAGGCACTCAATACTTCTTTCCATATTTTGGGGGGACTTACTCCTTTCACAGTTTACTCAGCCATTCATAGGCCTCCTGTGGCTTTCATTTATAGTCTAGCTTTTCAATCTCCAGAGATTTCTTTCTAACCATATTGGACCTTGTTATGTATGGGTTAGCAGCTGAGGTTCACACATGTCCATGTTACCCAGGCTAGCCCACAGAAGCCCTCAGAAATCTCTTTTACCTGCTTGCTCAGTTCCATTTCTGGCCATTCCTGGCTTGTCTCTGAAACTCTTGCTTCCTCTGAACTGAACTCTTTTGTTCTCTGGAACTTGGCTCCTGTGGCCTACAAAGCAGTGCTCTGTTTGTCTTTCAGAACTGTTGCTATAGATTCACTTCCTTCAGTCCTTTGCTGTGCATTTTGGACACAATGTACATCCCAGTAACCTCATCTACTGGCTTTGTGGTCTTGGTTAAAAAAATAAAAAAGCTCTTGTTCTTTCTGTATTCTCATTAGTAAAATTGAAATTGTATTACCTGCTTCACTGTATGGTTAGAAGGACAACATTATTCGGAATACTACTACAAAGCATGGAGAATGTGCCTAGTATAGCTCACACTCTATTCTCTACACATTTGTTGACATAAATGCCAACCTTTTATTTTTCAGATCTGTTTCCACTTTCGAGACAATGAGCCTCTGAGGACAGGTAACTTTCCTTGGCTATTTATGAATGCTGAGTACCAGTTGACTATAGCAGGTACTTACTACTTACTAAAGGGCTACTGATAGACTATCAGGGGTGGAATGACACAAGGTCTGGAATTTTTTTAGAATAGAAGGGAACATGGAACAAGACAAGACAAGTACTGATAGTGACATTGGTGTTTCACAGAGGACTGTGAATTCATTGTAATTATTCTGTCTCAAATGCTCTCTAAATAAAAAAGTTACCTAGCAAAATGGAGAAAAATGTTGCTGAAAAGTTGTGAACTGAATATTCTCTGTTTCTTTCATTCATTTATTTCTGTACTTCCTTTTTAAAGAATTTATTTTCATCCCTAATTATTTAGAGAAGGGGAAAAAAAAACAGGAACAGGAAATCTGAAGTGTGGCTTCCTTCCTCTGCAACTCCCATTTTCCTCTTTCTAGAGACTAAAATCACCCTGGAAGACATGTACAGAAATTTTCTTTCTTTATACAATTAGTTCCTGGCATATTTGAAATGAGATGACTGTCATTTGTGACTCACTTATAAAATTCTGCTAGGGATTTATGGGGTTTTCATTTTTCTCTTCCTTTTCTTTCCCTTTCTATTTGCCCAAGCCTCCTAGACAGCATGGAAAATGCTAATCTGAGAATTGATAAGATCATTTCAAAAGTCCCACATTCTTGATTTGCATTGTTCTTCTGTCTGCTAAAGATTTGGCCTCTGGAAGAGGCAACGCCACAAGACTGTGATCTGTCCCCAGTGCTGGCAGCAAGTTGATGTGCCTGGCTGCAGGAGACCCTGGAAGTTAATGCTGTCTATCACACACAGGAAAAGACCACCGCACGTGTCCAAATGAGGCTCCATGCTGTCACAGTCCTCTGCTGCTGTGTAAGTCAGGTCACTTTCCACTCCACCAGAAAACAGCAATGAATTGCTGTGCACTTAAACAGAGGTGTTGAGCAGGAATGAGGGGTTCACTACGTACACACTAATGACCCAATACTGCTTAAGCTCATGGTTCATCCTCCCAACAGCTATTTGATGGGCATATTTCATCCCTAACTTGCAGATGAAAGTTCAGCTAGCATAGCTGTGTGATAAGAAGCCCACTTTGATTTCAGGACTTGAGTGTTTTCTCTGCATCCCATTGCTTTGCACAGATTTCTAGTCACCTAGGGAAACAAGGATTCTGTCCAGTACAAGAAGGAAGCAGAAGTCCTAAGTCTTTGGAGGGGTTCCATGTCCCCCATCTCAACCCAAACATAATGACTGCATTGCTATTTTAACATTTACTTTGTTTTTTACAAGTTCTAGGCACTGTGTTTAGAAAGCATACATGGTAGCATTTGCTGCTCACAAATACTGAGAAGTGGATGGCATCCCAAACCCCAATTTAGCCACTAAGAAACAGACACAGCGAGATTAAGAGACTTGGAAAAGGTGACATGGTATCTGGCCAGGAAGCCACATAATGCAGTGTGCTTGGCCCAGCACATACCTGCAATCCCCAGGTGGGACTGGAACAGAGTTCACTCCTGCACCATGCCTTACTCAGTGATCCTTTCTTTCCTTCCTTCCCAGTGGGGAGGAGGATCTGAGTGGGTGTATAAGGAGTGGGTGAGAGAATGCTAAAGACCCCAGTGCCTCAGACCCATGTACATGGCAAAGCCTTCCATGGGTGAGGCTCAGTGAAATGGCAAACCATTCCCTCCTCCTGGTCCTTGTAGCTGGGAATATACAGAAAGTGTCACCCTCAGCTTCTGACTCTAAGATGACTGCTCCCCTACAGAGAACCCCCTACTGAGATCAGCCAACCCATCTGTCTCCTTGTTCAGCTTACACAATAAACCTACATCTTCAATTTAGATGTAGAAAATAAATGCTCTGAGTTTTGTGGTTCTTTCTGCATTTGGTGTGTCTCCATCAGAGAACACATCCCATCCCATCATAACTTTTCTGCCTGTGTGTCTGTCTTTTCTTTACTCCCTGACACCCCAGTTAGGGCCATCTGTAAGTCATGCAGATCAGGGCACCTCCCCCTTCCTCTTCTTTCTTTCATCCTTTCTTTCCACTCACTTTGTACCAGGCAAGCACTGGAAATATGAGCTTTAAAAAGAATGTGGCAAAGTTCTTACCTACTAGATATTCTGGCCTGGATGAAAGCAGCTTTATGGGAAGCCATTGTGAAAAAGGACCTGTGTGGCCCAGGCACAGAGGAGAGAGGTGAGCATAACACAGCCTTCCAGATGCAGAGGAATGACCATACATCTGTCCTGAGGCTGGAGAAAGGGTACACTGGGTAAAGTGCTTGCTGTGAGGACCCAAATTCTGATCCCCAGGGCTCACTTACAAACTGGGAGTGGCATCATGCATTTGTAACCTCAGTGGTGGGAGGGTAGGGAGGTGGAGATGCAAAGATCCTGAGGGTTTACTGATCAACCAGCCTAGTCAAGTCAGTGACCATGAGGTTCAGTGAAAAACCCAACCTCAAAAGGTGGAGAGCAATAGAGAACACCAAATAATAATCAATGGTCTCTACATGCACATGCACAAATAGAGATAGAGCAATAGAGATAGATAGATAGATGATAGATACATAGATAGATAGATAGATAGATAGATAGATGATAGATAGATGATAGATAACACATACATACACACACACACACATATATATATATATACATAAATGATAGATAATAGAATAGATAGGAGGGAGCTAGGTAGATATATAAGTAAAGGATGCATATATACATACATACACAGATGCTAGATAATAGATAGATAGTTGGTAGGTAGTTAGATAGATGACAGATAGATTACAGATACAATAGGTGAGAGAATAGGTAGATTGGTAATAGGTAGAAAGATAATAGGATAGATAGATAGACAGATTATAAATAGGTAGTTAGAATAGATAGATGATAGATAATAGAACGGATAGGAGATAGATAGGTGATAGATGACAGATAATAGAATAGATAAGTGATAGATAGATAGATAGATAGATAGATAGATAGATAGATAGATACACACATACATACATACATACATACATACATATATAGATAATAGAATAGATAGGAAGATAATTGGTAGGTAGATAGATAGGTGATAGGTAATTAGATAGATAGATAGATAGATAGATAGATAGATAGATAGATAGATAAACTGTTTCACACTCTTTTCTTTCCAGTTTAGATCCAATCAATCTTTCACCTTCTGAAAGATTCTTGTTTGGAGATCACCCTTTGTGGTCTAGCTGAGACATACCCATCTGATGCCCTCTATCTCAGTTGCCCTCCTTTTTCCCTCATGGCATGCCTATAAAGAAATTTTCAGGATTTATAGGTGAAACCTCAGCCTAACTTGGCATAGGGAAAGTTCTGGATCTCTGAACCACCTTGTTCCCACATCTATGTTCTTCTTTGTTAGGTTGGAGATTTATTTCTTTCATATGACGATCTCTGTGTTTCTCTGGTTTCATATCTGCATAGCCAGACATGCTTTCCCTATTCCTCTGTAACAAATGTCACTGTCAGCCTCCAGGAACTGTCCTTTTGGGGACAGTATTGCAGTCAGTGGAGGCTTCTGTCCCTGTTTAGATGATGACTTTAGATTCCCTTTGTTTTGAATCTGGGACATTTCCAGTCTCTTTCTCTGCCTTTCTTTAATTCCCATGTTTGAACCCAGAAAGTAGCTTCTTTGATCCCGAACAATGAAACACCAGGGATAAGAAAGTTACTGTCTCCAGGCATTCTGAATCTGTCCTTTGTTCAGGAGCATGGAAGACAGAGGTGTTAAGAATTATTTGAACTTTGGGGGTCACTCAAGAGGATAAATTACAAAAAGTAAATCTTGAGAAAAAGAGCACCAGGAAGTGGAATGGAGCTAAATCCTGTTTTCAGGGAGATAATAAACAGATTAAGAAATGAAATAAAAGGAGTGGTGACCTCAGGGCAAGACCTCACCTAGCTAAGTTTCCTACTTGTGGAAAGAAAGTAATGTAAAGCTTGGATCTGGGTGTAGAGGAGCACATCTTTGATCCTAGCACTGGGTAGGCAGAAGCTGACCAGCCTAGTTTACAGAACAAGTTTCAGGACAGCCAAGCTTCAGCAGTGAAAAGCAGGAAGATGATGAAGATGTAACTGAAGAAGGGGGCAGTGTTCCAGCCCAGTAGGCAGCAGAACTTGCCAGATTTGACTATGAAGTGGTTCTGCATTTTGAGTTAAGGGGAGAAGGAAGGAGTTATAGAATAAAGCCACAGAGGCCAGGCGTGTGTCAGAGGTGTTCCTGAATGGAGGCCTAGTAGAGAGGTCATTGTGTGAAGCTGTGAAGTTGAAGCTTGGATTGCCTTGAAGAACCCAAGATGTTAGAGATTCCAGAGTCATGGAAAAGCCTCCTGAGAACTGCTAACAGGAGAACTGCTAACAGGAAGTAGAACCAGCCAAGAGAAAGAAGTGTGTTGCAGTTAACAAAGGTGAGCAGAGTTGGAGGTGTGAAGAGCATATTGACATCAGACATGGAGATGCAGAGTTTGGTGTTTGCCCAGCTGGTTTTTGGTCTTACTTTGCTCCAGTATGTCCTCATTATGCTCCCTTACCTGCAAGTTTTGGAATGGTAATGTGCATCCTGTATATTGTGGAAGTATTTGATAGGCTTTTTAATTTTGATTTTTATAGGGGCGTTGCAGTTAAGAGATTGTCATGAGTCTCAGAAGAGACATTGGACTGACTTTTAAACATTTTTGAGACTGTGATAGACTATGGAGACTTTTGAAGTTGGACTAAATGAATTTTGCATTATGATATTGTTATAAGCTTATGGGGGCCAAAGAGTAGAGTGTGGTAGTTTGAATGTAACTGGTCCCATAATCTCATAGGGAGTGGCACTATTAGAAGATGTGGCTTTGGAGTTGGTATGGCCTTGTTGGAGAAAGTGTATCCTGGGGTCGGGGTAGAAGGTGAGGGGTGGAGGGGGTGCGGGCTTTGAGGTTTCCTATGCTTGGAATATTGCCTAGAGAGTCAGTCGACTTCCTGTGGCCTGCATATCAAGATGTAGGACTTTCACCTACTCCAGTACTACTTCTGCCTGCACATTGTCCTGCTCCCTGTCATGATGATAATGGACTGAACCTCTGAAACTGTAAGCAAGCCACCCCAATTAAATGTTTTCTTTATAAGAGTTGCCATGGTCATCATGTCTCTTCACAGCAATGAAAACCCTAAGTATGACACACCTTCTATTCCAGATGTTTACCCATGGAGACAGTACTTGCCTCTTAGCCGAGAGCTAGGTAGTATGGTTGCGTGAGTCCTCCTCTGAACCTGGAACCCTGTCTGTGCTTAGCAGATGTTTTGGAAGCAGGGTCCAGGTGGATCTGTACATGAACATCATACAACTCACTTTCATCAGGTTCTTAAGGACCTGCAAAATGTTAATATCCAATATTTGTAGTCTTTGGATAGCCTGTTTATAAAACTTCTTAGTAGCAGCTGGTAGTTTTTGTAATTTAATGTGTACTTCTCCAGCCTCTGTGGACTCAAGGAAGACACTGAAGGTGGGCTTTGAGATACAAAGTCACACTCTTGACTGTTGTAACCAGGTTTGTATTTATGACATGCTTGTTATTGACAAGACAATGGCTACAATATGGAAGCTACATGTGTGCATACTCTATAGTCTTTCAAGTTTGAGACCAGTAACCTGTGTAATGCAGTTTTAGAAGAGACAGCCATGGTAAGAGGTAGGAACGATTACAGTGGAATACTACTTTGCCAGTAATGCTGACAAGTAAAGTAAATTGCCGTGTTGAAAGAATGAGTGAATAAATGAAGAAATCTTTTCTTTCTAACTTTGAAAAAATAGCATATGCTTGTTGTACAGAATAATGGGTTTCCTTTTGACATTTTCATGCATGCATGTAATAATGTACTGACTCTTACTTACCTTCCCATTACTCCTCACACACATGGAGACTTTGAAATACGGTGCCCCCCCCCCAAAAACGATGCAGAGGAACTGGGGACTCTGTGAACAGACAGTTCAGTCACACTTGATGTTCAGCAGTGTGCCCCAAGCAGCCTGATAGTTCATTCCACAGATGCCTCTGATTTTATTTATTTATTTTTTGAATCCCCATTTGGGCAGCTGAGGTTATGATATCACAAGGCAGGGGGTGGAAAAAATCATTTCATTCTTTTAGTGAGTGTTCACTCTAGTACTTTTTTTCAAAGTAAAATGTTCTAAAATTGCTTCTGCAGGTCAGAGCATTGTGTGGAAGGGCAGCAAGGGCTTGTGTGATGGGATGAGGAGCTGCAGAGAGGGTGGGAAGTGACAGCTGCATGTCAAGCAAGTTGATGGAAATGGATCTATGAGAAGGACTGAGCATGGGATGGGAAAAAAAATTCAAAGCATTGGACCATTAGAAGAGGAAGAGAGAGGGGAAGAGAAGTCCCATCTAGTACCATGACAAGAACTTGTTCAAAAGGTGAACAATAAGTGTCCAAAGCCATCACTGGTTGCTCTTGCCTCTTACTTGGTATCCTGGCCTCTGGCTGACTCCTGACCCATTCTTTTTTTTTTTTTATTTTTCAAGACAGGGTTTCTCTGTGTAGCTTTGTACCTTTCCTGGATTTCGCTCTGTAGACCAGGCTGGCCTCGAACTCACAAAGATCCACCTGGCTCTGCCTCCCAAGTGCTGGGATTGACCCATTCAAATGCCCTTTCACCACTCAAGGTAAACACCAAATCAAAGGACTCTGTGCTCTGCTCCAAGTTCTACTGAGTTCTATTTTATTAAAGAAATATGATGCTGTGTGTGACACTTAAATTTTCTGACAGAAAAAAGAATCCTAGCCCAGCAGTGGTAGCATACGCCTTTAATTCCAGCACTGGGGAGGCAGAGACAGGTGGGTCTCTGTTAGTTTGAGACCAACTTGGTCTACAGAGTGAGTTTCAGAACAACCAGGGATGCACAGAGAAACCCTGTCTCAAAAAAATAATTTTTTTCCTAGCAGACACATGGGAAAAATATAATTGAGTACTTCTAATTTTAGTAGCATATTTTATTTAACGTGGTATGCCTGTGATGTCACTACTACAATTTGTAACCAAGACATATTGATGTAATGCTATATTTTTACTAGGCTATTGAAATACATGGATTGTACACTACCAGCACATTCAAATTAGATCACTCTCATTACTAGTATTTCTGAATCACTTGTAGTGAGTGTCAACTTTGTTGGTGGGACTCCAGCTATTGCCCCTTCACTTTTTTAAACCTTGCTTTCCTCTTCTGTTAAGTGAGAGTCAGTAATAGAGATCTCTCCATTACCTTCACTGAGATCTGGAGCAACCAGGGGTTGATGGCAGAGATAATCATAACCATAAACATCAAGGGAAGAAAAATGGAAGCAGGTCATTCCAGGGTGACTGGTGGATGCTAGATTTTTTTTTTTTTTTTTTTTTTTTAGGCATTGGTGGCTTCACCTCAGAGAGGAGCATGATTGAAGATATTGGTAGAAATGGGAACCAACAAAAAAGAGTAGGTCCGTACTAATTTAGACTCCAAAAGCTTTATGCTCAATTCCTTTCAGAATTTTGAGATGGGTTGCTACGAAGCTATTTTTCTGCCCCGTTCTTTCTACCATCCCAGATGAAGAAAGTATCCATTTAGTCACTGCACTCCTGGACTACAGTTACTTCTGGATTTCTCACTGGGGAAGAACTCACTTCCCTTGAGTCGCTGCTCCACAGACAGGTGCCACCTGTAGCCCACCGGACTGCTATTGCTTCTATCCCTAAGCAGTTGCTTGCACGGAATCCAGAACTGTCGCTGTTTATGAATCCTTGCTCCTTTCTGCCTAGACTTACTTTAAAAATTTAGAGCTGTATGAATTACTTTTTTAGATAATGACAAAAATGTGTTACAGAGGAATGAGCTATTTGGACTCCAAGTTTCATAAGATTCAGTCCATCATGGCAGGAAGGGGACAACAGAGCACAGCTGACATCATGGACAAGAAACAGAAAGAAAGATGAGGAGACTGGATTGGGAATAACCTTCATAGACATACCCCAGAAGATACACTTCCTCATCTCAACTCCACCTCCTGAACTTTCTACAACTTCCTCAAATAGCACCACAAGTCCTAAACACACGATCCTGTGGGGTGCTGTGGATATCACTCTATGTAAATAAAACACTGATGGCCAATGACCAGGCAGGAGGTAGGTGGGACAAGGAGAGAGGAGAATTCTGGGAAGCGGAAGGCTGGGGGAGAGAGACTGGAGCCACCGCGAGGAGAAGAGCATGTAGAGACGCCGGTAAGCCACCAGCCACGTGGCAAGCTATAGATTTATAAAAATGGGTTAATTTAAGATAAAAGAACAGTTAGCAAGAAGCCTGCCACGGCCATACAGTTTATAAGTGATATAAGCGTCTGAGTGATTATTTTATAAGTGGATTGTGGGACTGCGGGGCTTGGGGAACCTGGAGAGAAGCCCTCCAGCAACAAATGGCGCCCAACGGCTCGAGTTTCCACCTTAAACCTGAGAATATTTAATAACAAATTCTAAACAGAGCCAAAACCAGGCTCCTGCTTCTTGTCTCATACGGGCAGCTAGATGTGGCAAAACGCAAGTTTGGACACTGGCGGGTTCCTGGCGGGTGCGTTTGACCGGCAGTATGGCAGAAATGAGGCATCTGCCAGCGGCAAATTAAGCTGTGTAGTAGATTTAGTCTTTACTAGTATTTAAAAAAAAAAAAAAAAAAAAAGAGGTTTCTGGGCTACACGCTGCTTTGATAAAAGCTTAGACCCACTATTTCTGAGACTTGATGACTCCCAGAGCTGGCAGAAAACGTACCACTGCCATGTTGGGAAGCTGAAGTGGGCGGAGCCAGCAGCCACAGCGCCGTTTCGGGCTTACAATGGTACAGTTTAAAGCAATAGGCTCAAGGCTCAAGGTAATATAAAACATAAGCCACATAAAGATGGCTACCACACAGAGAATCTGGATTATGTTCTCTTTGATATTCATAACTAAAGAAAAACATTTGATTACAAAAGCTGTTGAGTTATGCCAAAATGTATATTTTAAAGGTACCTTGACTTCAAAATTTGGATATAAGGATATGTTACTTTGGAAAAGAGGTTCTGCTTTTGTTTCCACAGAAAGCCAGAGGCTGTGGACTTGTTCCAGATTAAGATACATCAGGTTTCACCAGCCAAGACGCCCTGAAAGGACTCCGATGACACCATGGCCCAGATGATCCAACATCCAGATCGGTTTCAAGGCAACTGGTTCACACAATACAGCCTCACGGACTACCCCATAGGTCTAAAATTTTCTTTGCGTCCCCATAAGATACAGCGCCCCCCTCCAGCAGGAAGTAGTAAGAGATGCTACGCCCAAATTCCCAAATATACCAAGCTGGCTTTAGAGGTGGAATTGGCTCACTCCCCTCTAAACCCAGACATATTGCTTTTAAAAAAAAATGGTTAAGGGATTCTTGTGTCCCAAATCAGAAGAGCCCTCTGGTGTGGGACAGAGAAAAACCAATATTTTTATTTAAAACAGGTTGATTATAAATGTGATCTCTTTCTAAAAAAGAAAAGGGGATATGATAGATAGGAGGAAATGGAGATGATAAGATAAAAGGGTAGATTAATGAACCTACTTTTAAAGAATAACTTGTTTAAAATGTTTTACATTGGTATAGATTTTAGTTTATGTTTAAAATGTTTTACATTGGTATAAATTTTGGTTCATTGATACAAACTTGAAGTTAATTTTGTTATACTCTCTCTATATATGTATATATTTCTATTCTTGTTTGAGGTGTTGTGTTTATATAACTCATTTAAAATTGTAATGGATAATTAAAAAATAGATTAATAATTAGTCATCTATGATAATCATATCTGTAGCCATGTTAGTTAAGTCTTCTAGGTATACATAGATATATTTCAGATAGATAGGTAATCTTCAAACACTTCATAGACCTGGAGAATATGGCATTTAAATAACTTAGAATTCTGTTGACGTGAGACACAATTGCTCCTGGCTGCACCAATTTGATCCCAAGAGAATGTTGGGCTTCTAAGACATTTCCATTTGGAAGTTTGTCTTTTTGGCACAAAATGGCCTACTGGGCAAAGAACTGCCCTTACCTTGATGGCTGACAGTACAAATGCAATGCTGTCCTTTCTGGACAAGCGGGACACAAGGAAAGCGACCACTGTACTCTGCCAAGACAGGGTAAGATGGTCTCTTAAAATTCCTGCTTCTAAAAATGGTCTGTCAGATACTCTAGGCCTGTAGCCAATTTGAATGCACCAACAATGCTGAGAAACATTAGGTGACTGTCCAGGCTGCCAGCTGTCTTGGTCTACTCTTGCAAGATTCCCGAAAGTTGCTTGCATCCATCTACCATTTCTCAGGTACCATTATGTTCCTTCTCAGGTCTTTGATGTGGTTGAAGACTAGATAGTCGTAATTTCCTCAGTTATGATAAAAGATAAGTTAGCTATAAAACCTTAAACTCACAAATATAAGATAGATAGGACATCTTCTTTAATATTGTAACTATAATTCTTACTCGGTAATTGTTTTGTTATATGTAATTTTACCATGTTAAAGTTAAAACCTTCCTTTTTAAAAAAAAGAAGAAAGGGGAAGTGCTGTGGATATCACTCTATGTAAATAAAACACTGATGGCCAATGACCAGGCAGGAGGTAGGTGGGACAAGGAGAGAGGAGAATTCTGGGAAGCGGAAGGCTGGGGGAGAGAGACTGGAGCCACCGCGAGGAGAAGAGCATGTAGAGACGCCGGTAAGCCACCAGCCACGTGGCAAGCTATAGATTTATAAAAATGGGTTAATTTAAGATAAAAGAACAGTTAGCAAGAAGCCTGCCACGGCCATACAGTTTATAAGTGATATAAGCGTCTGAGTGATTATTTTATAAGTGGATTGTGGGACTGCGGGGCTTGGGGAACCTGGAGAGAAGCCCTCCAGCAACAGTGGGGAACATATTTAAAATCATAAGAGACCAGAGTTTGGATCCCTAAAACACTAATCCCAGTGATCCTGTACTGATATGGGAGGCAAAGCTAGATGATTAGCTAGCCTGACTACACAGCCGTGAACAAGAGACACTGTCTCAAATAAGATAGAAGGAGAGGACTGACATCCAAGATTGTCCTCTGGCTTCCATATGTGGCATACAGTACTCAGACACAAGAACATGGATATGGTAAGATTTTTTTTTTTTTAGTTACACTCATGGCTGAGTGATGGCTGATCCCAGCACACTGTTCTCTGCCTTCATCTGTTTTCGCAAGCTTCTCCTTCCCCCACAGAGAGTTCAGAGTCCCAGCATTTTGAATAATCCAGTCTCTAGACTTCCTTTATCATTTTACCACATTTATGTACCTCCCAGTATAATATAGATTCATTTTTTTGCCTTTTAAAAGTATCTACTTATATTTAACCATATTATTTATATCCTTTAATATCTGCCTGGCTCGTTTCCTTCTGTGAAACTTAGCAGTATGGTTACCTGTTTCTGTTCCGCTCCATTCTGTCACTATATAAGGTGACCTTGACATTTATCCTTTCTGAAAAGTTTCTCTCCTGTTTTGAGTCCAGTGATGTCTGTCTCAGAGTCCTTGCATTCATCAAAAGGAAACCCCTCATCCTGGATAATACTTCCAAAATTTTTACTATGCACAAATTTTAACATGTACAAATTTGAGAAAGGAGCTTAATTACTCCATTAATTTTCATTCAGTTGTGAACTTATGCCAAAACCTGCTATACTTGTGTCCCCAAGTAGCCACCTGCCAGTCAGTTTAGAATCTTATATTTTCATTAACAGTATTTTTCTCCAAGTCTAAAAATTCTTTCTAAGAACATAATCCTAACATCACCATCATCCCAAGAATGAAAATAAAAGATAGAAAGTTTTTTATTTTATAATTTAATTTATTTTTACATATCAGCCACAGATTCCCCTGTCCTCCCTCCTCCTGCCCCCTCCTCCTAGCCCACCCCCCATTCCCATCTCCTTCAGGGCAAAGACTCCCCTGGGGATTCAGCTCAGCCTGGTAGATTCAGTCGAGGTAGGTCCAGTCCCCTCCTCCCTTCACCCAGAAAGTTAAGTAGCTCAGATTTCCTTGGCTGAACTTTAAAAAATTCTTGTTTGAATGAAGACCAAAATGAGAATAATGCATTCAATGCATGAATGCAACTAGACTGTATTTCTCTTGTATATTTTAAATCTACAAATCCATACTCAATATCTATATTCCTACTGTGACCATCTTTTCCTTTCTTACTACCTGTAGCTCATAATTTTAACTTTTCTTCATTTACACAATTTACTTGCTTAAATTAAATTTGTTTAAAGGTCTGTAAGTCACATCAAAATACATATAAAAGCATGGGATGCTTCAATACACACATGCATTACTTAAAGTTAGAACTAGGAAAAGCCTAACTACTTCCTCCAAGAGTTACTTTTTCACTATGGTGAGGTTTGGGATCCTTCTATTATTCATTTGTGTGGTATGGTTTTTTTTCACTCAGCTATTTCTTTTGCTGGACAGAAGAGTTAAAACTTGGTGTGATCCCACTGGCCCTAATTTTGCTTTTATTTCTTGTGCTTTGGGAATCATCTCTAGAACTTCTTATTCATGTCCTGAAGCATTGCTCTGTTTTCTTCAAGTAGCTCCAAAAGTTCATGTCTTCCTCTTAGATCTTTAACCTATTTGAGTTGGTTTTACTAACAGTCTAGCTTCTTTCTTCTGAATGTGGAGATCCAATTTGCTCAGTGCCATTTATTGAACAGAATCTCCCTTTTCTGATATGTCTTCTTAGGACCTTCCTTACAAAGGCCAGTTCACCAATCTCAAGGCCTCCTTGCAGTTTGGATTTTTGTGTTTAGCATGTTCTGTTCTGTGCATTAGCTTCAAATTAGAAATTGGATTTAGAGTGTTGTTTTCCAGATTTGTTTGATTCTTGTCAAGAATCCTTCAGAGGTGGTGTTTTACACTTCCATGAACAAGTCAGAGTTGTCTGAGAAGTCATCCGCCAGTGATAATCACTGTCAAGAAAAACACATTACCTGCCAGAGAATCCATCACTGTGAGTGGCAAAATGACCACTTCTAATCCTGCCATTCATCTATTTATGTTCTCAAATACATCCTTTGAGAAATTTCCTCTTTTCAACCATTGAGTTCTCTGAAGTTAGTACTTATAGAAAAGGAAGACGAAGTGTTTCTTCTTCTGTTAATATTATTATTATTATTATTATTATTATTATTATTATTATTATTATTTTAGTTCAGAAAATAAATGTGAGAATTCTATAGCACATTCCAAAGGACAGTGAAGAGATTTTTTTCCTGTTAGTAACTGTTACATTTAAATGAGAAATATCTTTTATGGGCTCATGTGTTGAAAGCTTGGCCCTCAGACGGTGGTATCAGTTTGGGAGGCTGTGGAAACTTTGGAAGACCAGGTAAAGGAAGTAGACCACCGAAGCAGAGTCCTCAGCATTCTTGTTCCCCTCCTCCACCTCTCTCCATCCATGTCTCTTCCCTCCTGCCTGCCTCCTCCTTCTTTCTCTCTCCCTCCTTCCTTCTCTTTGTTCCTTTCTTTTTCTTCTCTTCCCTCTTCCATCTTTTCCTCCTTTCCTCTCTCTTCTTCCTGTTTGTCCTTAGTTGAGGAATTTCTTCTGCTCTGCACTTTTGCCACCATGATGTTTCATACAAAGCACTTGGGTTTGACTGAACCCGCTAAGGCCATAAACCACACTAAGTTCTTCTGCCCTTTTTGTCAGTTTGCTCAGAGATTTGGCCACAGCAAAGCAAAGACAGAACATACATCATCTTATGATCTCAAGGAGGAAACAATATCTGAAGTGTTTTAAGTTATTCTGGTTATTTTATGATCCCTAAGTTATCTGGTTCTTGACTAGTAGGAGTCTCTTACATTAACTTCCGAGCCATGACTTCTCAATTCAAACTTAGTGGACATTACAGCTCATTCAACTTCTGGCATGACAAAATATCATTTTATCACTTCAGCCATAAATATTTCAAAGAAACTGGGCTCTTTTTTTAAAGTAGAAGATCATAATCTAAGGTAAAGATAGTTGTTAGTACTGGCTTTTTTATTGTTTTCCCTAATTTTTAGTAGACAAAAGCAGAAGATAAAGAAGCATGGTCATAAGGTCAGGTAGATGCTCATGACTCATGTTTAGGACCATACAATTTTCCTCAGCATCTTTAATCTTACATCTCTTCTGGTCTTCTCTCATGTAAGCTATAGATTTTCTGGTGACACTGACACAATTATCATTTCTTTCCAACATAATTCACATACTACAGATTCAGAATAACAGTAAACATGATAGCCATTTGTCATCAGACATATGATTATTAAAATTTATTTAAGAGTTTTTGAAGTTCATTATGTCCTTAGGATAGATCCCAGTAATAAAGTTTAGTAAATTACTGTGTCTTGAAGACAACCAGAATGTTTCCTTTCATGTAGTAACAGCATTTAAGTCAGTAAAACATTTAGATCAATTGTTTTATTTTATCTTTGATTTGTAGAGCCTTTTAAAATTGTAGGAACTGTTAAAGGACCTCTATATCAGATAATAAAATAGAATATATATAGTTTTTATTAAATATAAGGACATACATGTACATAAATTTCCTGAATTTTCATGGCTGTACCACAGTGTTGTTTTTTTTTTTTTTTTTTTTTTTTTTGGTTTTTCGAGACAGGGTTTCTCTGTGTAGCTTTGCGCCTTTCCTGGAACTCACTTGGTAGCCCAGGCTGGCCTCGAACTCACAGAGATCCGCCTGGCTCTGCCTCCCAAGTGCTGGGATTAAAGGCGTGCACCACCACCGCCCGGCACCACAGTGTTTTTAACCATTCATCTTTTAAAGGGTATCTGGGTTACTCTAGTTTCATTGGAGCTTTAACAAACGTTTTATATGTGAATATACAGGTGTGTATGACCATAAATTTTATTTTCTCTGGCATAAGTGCATAATCATTGAGCTTTATGCCAATGACATCTTTAAAAATTATTTTTTGAGGTTATAATATAGTTGCATTACTTTCCACTTCCCTTCTCTCCCTCCAAACTCTCCTGCTGTCTTTCAAATTCATGGCCTCTTTTTTCATTAATTGTTATTAGATGCATATATATATATATATATATACACAACCTGCTCAGTCTGTTCTATGTTATTCGTGTATATTTTTAAGGGTTGGCCATTTGGTATTGAATAACCAGTTGGGCTCTTCCCTGCAGAAGACTATTTCTCTCACTCTCAGCATTCTTTATTTGCCTGAAGTTCTTTGTGTAGGGCTTCCCAACCCCCATCCACATTAAGGATTAGGGCATCTATTATAGAAACTTCAAAAGTAGTTATATCAGTTCACATTACTGTGAGTACCAGAAGCATAAAGTTGTAGGTTTTCTGTGTATTTTCATCATTCACTGTCATTATTTTTGTTTCTTTGTTTTGAGACAGGATTGCATTATGTAGCCCAGGCTGGACTTGAACTCAGAAATCCACCTGCATCTGGCTCCCAAGTGCCAGAATAAGGTGCTCCCTTTAGGTTTATGTGACTCATTCCTGTTGGTATAAAGTGGTCTATCATTATTAAGATTAACAATGTTGAAAATTTTCATATGTTTATTGGATTACTCATAAATATTCCCATATGATGGTTAATACAGAGATTTGTAACCTAATCAACATGCCAAGAAAAGATGACTGTTGAGTACTCAGCCTCAATTAGAACATCGATATCACCTATCAATACAGTGATTGCCTGTGGAGGAAGTAAAGAACTTAAGAGAAATTTTTGTCACTTTGAAAATGACCTGAGTCTTGACTGGATTACCCAGGGTTAGCATCAAGTCGCATCAGACTATATACTTAAAATCCAAGAATTTCCTAATGAGTACATTGCATCTTCAAAATATCTAATGACTGATTGCAACAGAAAAACAGTAAGCATACCCTGGGCTACTACATGTGATATTCTCTAAATATTACAGTAACCCGAATTCATTCTGTAGCAACCTGTTTTCATAAGAATGAAAAGGAAATCAAGAAATAGTTCATTTTCCTTCAGAATCTTCATTGAATAGGTCAGAAAATATACAGTGAAATTTCTTACATGTATACCATTTAATATTGAAGAAGTTTTGATACTTAAATAGACACACTTTCAGCGGATAATTTATATGTAAGAAACCTCTAATAGTTGACAACATATAATATGTTTATAGAGACACATAAATTCTCAGTTGAAAAATATAAATGTTCATGGATCGCTTTGCAGTTCTAGAACAAAGCCAGAAAAGACTATATAATTATACCATAAAAGATTAATGTGCATTCTTAGACTTTGTCATCTTTTTCCTAATTAAATTGAAATACATAACTCTAAAACTTCAGCCAGAATTGCACAATGACAATGGAATACTTGTGACCATAAATTTATAGCTCCTTTGAAATTTTTCCAGAACAATCCATTTGAGCTTCCCAGACCCTGACAGAGGGTGTACAATCCGCCAGCACAGACTCTGCCCAGACCAGTCAGCAGAATTGTAAGCAGCTTTATTTCATGTTCCCTGGTGCTCTCTGCACCTTGCTGCTGAAGCCCAGACCTACTTAAGTATTTATTACCCTGGACACCCTTTGCATTTCTATCAGCATTCATAATGCTACCAGAAAACACTATGCTGCTGTCCCCTGGTTGGAAGGAGGCACAGTTACAGAGAACTTGTCTAACAACCTTCTTCTAGGTCACAAGCAAGTCTCGGCCGTGGCATAGTTCCCTTGTTTTGGAGGGAATAAGTCACCTGACTAAGACAGAATTGGGGATCCTTTGTTAGTGGGGAACAGCTGTAGAATGCCTGTTTCGGTGTCAGAAATTCCCTTTCGTGTAGTTGCTTATCCCATCACTGCCCTTGGGGAATAGTGTCTCTTCTGATTGATGAGCTTGGGGACAGAGTGAGCATGACTCCCCTCTCGCTTTTACGCATGCTGCTAGCACAGCTGTCCAGCTTCCTTCTGGAAGACTGCTTGCAATTTGGGAGAATTGTGTGATTTAGGAAAGAAAGTGTTAGCAAATCAGCTTACCCAGACTTAACTCACATTTTTTTTAATGGACATTAGGGTCTATCATTTAACTGGCTTGATATTTATGTGTGAAGGGAAAAGTTTTTATTTTAAAACACTGACACTCTTGCCTAGGTGGTAGGGATTGCTAGTTTTAATCTGACCAGTCTTGCTTTGTAAAGGCATCCACCACCTTGAATATAGCTGACTATTGATTGGCTAGAAAAAGAGAGTCACCTCATTCTCGGTAGTCTGAGCTTTTAGCATTGCTCCTGTATTATGAAGGCCTTCTAATCTGCATGTAATTTAAGCATTGAACTGATTTCTCATTGTATTAGCTTACTATAATTTATTATATAACAGTCATTAATACCTTATATAAATCATGTAGTTTGAAAGCATTTGACCCCCATAAGCTCAGAGGGAAAGGCACTATTAGGAGGTGTGGCCTTGTTGGAGGAAGTGTGGTCTTGTTGGAGGAGGCTGGATGACATACACCTTTAATTCAGACCTTGAGGCTGGAGGGCACACCTTTAATCTTGGCCACATTTTTCTGGAGGAAGTGTGACACTGTGGGGGTGGGCTTTGAGCTCTCTTTCTCAAGCTTCCCTCAGTGTGACAGTCAATTGGTTTCCTATTGCCTGCAAGATGAAGCAGTCTCTGCACTGGTACCACCTCTACCTGCATATCACCATGCTCTTTGTCATGACAATAACTGACTGAACCTCCGAAACAGTAAACAATCCCCCTAAATTAAATATTTTCTTTATAAAAGTTGCCATAGTCATGGTGTCTCTTCACAGCAATAGTAAACACTAACTAACTAATGTGGGTTGACCACATGGCTGCCATGACAGGCTTAGAGACCTGATAGGAATGTTGTTCTGTATGCTGTGAATGTGTGTTGCTCTGATTTGGTTGATAAATAAAACGCCGATTGGCCAGTAGCCAGGCAGGAAGTACAGGCAGAGCAAGCAGAGAGAATTCTGGGAAGAGGAAGGCTGAGTGAGGAGTCACCAGTCAGACACAGAGGAAACAAGATGAAAAGGCAGAACTGAGAAAAGGTATGAAGCCATGTGACTAAACATAGATAAGAATTATGGGTTAATTCAAGTGTAAGAACTAGTCAGTAATAAGCCTGAGCTAATGGCTGAGCAGTTATAAATAATATTAAGCCTCTTAAGCCTCTGAGTGATTATTTTATAAGTGGGCCACAGTACTGCAGGGGCTTGATGGGACCTGAGAAACTTTCTGGCTACAGGATGGTTGGAAACTCGTTTGGAAAATGAATGTACTAGATAAGCATTTCTTACCAGTGTTAGGGACCCAGAGCTGTCCAGAACTCATCCCACCCAGTGAGGATAGACCACTGAAGACAGTGAAGTAAACAATATAATATGCACTATTGACAAAACAATTAGCCTAAAATAAATAATAAGAAATGACAGATTTTTAGACCATACAAATAATACCTAATTTGACACATTAACTGCAGAAGATATTCTATATTCTAAGGATTGAGATCCCTAACATGAAACTCTGACATTCTGAAATATTAAAACTTTGTAGACACTAACATAACACACAAATCACTTCATGTTTTGGATTCCTGATACTAGGGCATTCGACAAGTAAAAATTATGCAAATATTCCAAAAATCTAGAAAACTCCAATATCTGGAACTGTTCTCATCTCAACCATTTTGGGGCAAGGGCCATTCACCCTTTGTGGGTATTCTCTCTGTTATGCTTTTAATCAGGTGTTATTACTGTATTTGATGTGGAATGTAAATGAGGGAAAGACTATATACTTCTACATTAATCACATCCTAAAATGGTCCATATTCTTTCAGGTAGTTTTATGGTGATATTTTAATTGTACTGAAATGTGATTTTATTTGTATGTTAATAAATAACGTTGCCTGGGGGTCAGAGCTAATAGCAAGCCATAGCAGAGCTGGGTGTTCGTGGCGCACACCTTTAATCCTAGCACTTGGTAGGCAGATCTAGGTAGATCTCTGTGTGTTCAAGGATACAGCCAGCATTGGAGACAGACGCCTTTAATTTCAATACCATAGAAGACCTAGAGGGCTGTACATACAGGCAGTGATGAGGCAGTCATGTGGTTGGGTTTACAACCAATGAGAAGGCAGAACAGAAAGTCTATATAAAGACAAACAGACAGGAAGTAACTCTCTTTCAGAGAGGTCTCTTGGCTGAAGAGGCTAGCTGCAGCAGGTGGGTAAGTCTCTTAGCTCTGATCTCTTAGCTTTTTTCTTTGCATTGGTTCTGTGTTTCTTATTTAATAAGACAGTTGGTTACATCTACATAGTTTTGTTTTGGACATACATCTCTTTCTGAGGCAGAGAAACATTGGTATCTTTCTTGAGCTCGTTATTGTCATCTTCTGTCCCTCTTTATGAGCCAGTCTGGCCAGTCTCTGACTCTGTGTGTGTATTTTCTCCACTTACCCCTTCTAAAAGCTGTTCACTCTCTGGTGATTTTTCCTCAATACTAGGTGTTTGCAAGAAATAAACAGCATTGATTTTTTTCTCATTATGGATGCTGCTTTTTTTGAAAGCCATCTTCTGGACTATTCCTCAAGAAGGCTGATTTTTGAATTTTCGTGTTTTTACAAAAAAGGAAAAGCTGTGATTTTTGAATTAGAGAGCAGGCAACCTGTACTAGAGTCCACTTATAAAACTTCTATAAAGAGCCGTAAGTGTGGAATCCTTTTTTTCTTTCTAGAGTGCTAGATCTGGGGCTGTCAGAGAGGCCATCATTATTGACATGCTGGTAGATGTGTGCATGGAGTGTGGGCAGAAATAGACTTAATGCTCCTTGTTGTCAATAAGTTGCTGCTGTGGGCACTCTAATAATAAGAGCTGTGCTGTAAGCACGACTGCAACCCTAGCTGTAGGAGTGTCCTGGAACGGGCTCTTCAAAGAGATCTCTCCGCTATGCTGCACTAAAGGAGGCTATGAAACCTAGGTGGCCAGAAGTTAAACACTCATCCTCTTATAAATTAGTTGGTGATCAGAAACACTGAAATTGCTGGGAGCAGGAAGGGCACCTAATCAATCAAAATGCTACTGACTGCTTGCAAAACTCTCAGGGTGGTTCAGCTGGCCCTAAAGTCAGAGAGACCACCCACCTCAACGGCACCTCACTTGTGTCATGGGATCCTGAAAAGTGACATTGGTTCAGTTAGTCTTCATTGACTGTCCTCTAAAAAGAAAAGGATATCATGTGTCATTGTTTGTTTGTTGTAAGCATTAGCTATCATGTTTAAAGGGTTCAGGATTAATGAATGCTTATTCTCTCTCTTTCTCTCTCTCTCTCTCTCTCTCTCTCTCTCTCTCTCTCTCTCTCTCTCTCTGATGTGTGTGTGTGTGTGTGTGTGTGTGTATATGTGTGTGTGTTTCTCTGCCTGCCTACCTGCCTGTCTGTCTCTCTCTGTCTTTCTGTTTCTCTCTGTGTGTGTTTATTTGTGTTTGTGTATGTCTGTATCTGTGTTGAGTCTACATGTTCACATATGTGTAAGTGCACACTGATGGACATGCTTGTGCATACAGAGACCAGAGAATTTCAGGAGTCCTGTTTGATCACTCTTATTACTTTGAGACAGCCTTTCTGTGAGCCTGAAGCTTACTCTTTTTAGCTTGGCTGGCAGGCCAGTGAACTCCAGAAGTCCTCCTGTCTCTGTCCTCCCTCTAGGCTCTAGCACTGGGGTAACATGTGCAAAAGGTGACATCCAGCTTTTATGTGAGTACTGGGGATCTTGACTTGGGTCTATATGCTTGCCCAGCAAAGTGGTTGTTTTTGTTTGTTTGTTGTTTTTGGTTTTGTTTTTAACTAACTAAGCCATCTCCCCAGTCCAGATTTGCTTGCTTGAGTGTAACTCAGAATTCAAGAATGTTGAGGCATTAGCTGGTTGAACCACTGTGGTGAGTGTGATAGTTTGATGAAGAACGTCCTTCATAGGCTCATGTATTATAAAACTTGGTCCCCAGTCAGTGGCACTCTTTGGGGAGATTAGGAAATTTATGGGAAGTTGAGCCTTGCTAAAGAAAGGACATCACTGGGGTAGGCTTTAAAGTTATATAGCCTGGCCTCACTTTCTGTTCTTACAGCCCCTACTCTTGCTTCCTACATGCAGATGAAGTGTGATCTCTTCAATTCCTGACTACCAGGTCATCCCCATGTCCCTGATTCCCTGTCTTTCCTGCTGCAAACTCTTTCTCCCCTATGTTGCCACTGTCTGTATTTTATCACAACAACAGAGAAGATACTAACACAGCAAGCACATCATTTAGCACCACCATTTCCAGGAAAGCACTGCTTTAAGTAAAACTTCTCAGTTTATAGACCAAGGTGAAGCCCCATGTCCAGGCAAGAGAATTATTGTACTCTTTCTATTTATTTATTTATTTGAATTTATTTTACATCCTGACTGAAGTTTCCCCTCTCTCCTCTCCTCCCATTCTCTCCCCCAACTCCTCTCTGCCTCCCCCATCCCATAATCCACTCCTTCTGTTTCTGTTCAGAAAGGGGCAGGCCTCTAATGAGTATCCACAAAGCATGGCATATCAAGTTGCAGTAAAACTAAGCACCTCCCCTTGTATTAAGGCTGGACAAGGCAATCCAGTATGAGAAAAAGTTTCCCAAGAGCCAGCCAAAGCATTATGGACAGCCTGTGCTCCCACTGTTAGGAGTCCCACAAGTAGACTAAGCTACACAACTGTCACATATATGTAGAGGTCCTAGGTCAGTCCCATAAAGATTCCTTAGTTGTTGGTTCAGACTCTGTGAGTTCCTATGAGCCAGGTTAGCTGTTTCTGTGGGTTTTCTTGCAATGTCTCTGACCCCTCTGGCTCCTATAATCTTTCCTCCCTCTCTTCAGCAGGATTCCCTGAGCTAGGCCTTATCTACCTGGGAAGGGGAAATAGAAGAAATACCCTGGGTGGACTGGGGTGGTGGAGATTGGAACTTGAAAGATCAGGTTGTGGGGTAAATGGAAGGGGAAAGTAATGAAAGAAATTACTGGACATGGGGGTGGGAATTTCAGGGTCAGAAACCCAGTGCAAAGGAAGCTCCTATGAGTCTACAAGAATGGCTTCAGCTAAGATTCCTAACAATAGTGGATTCATAGCCTGAACTAGCCATCCTCTGTGATCAGATTTGAGACTACCTAATTGTCATCAGAGAGCTTTTATCCAGTAACTGATGAAAACAGATACAGAGATCCACAACCAATTATACTAGTGCAGTGTTAGCATCTAAGACTGTCTCCTCAAGTATTCTGTCCTAGACACCCCATTACTTCACCCTAATCCTGGTATTGCTTTAAACACAAGTACAGGGATCTCAGATCCCTACTAAGCAGGAAGGTTGCAATTCAGTAAATGAGGCATAGTATATGTTTGAGCTGAAAGGGATATTAGATCTCTCTATATACTATTTCATTAGAGAGAAGAAAACTAGGGTCCACAGAAGTAAAAAAAAAAATGTCTGCACTTTCTAAGGTGAAGGCATCTACCTGGTTTGAGTTTTGGGAATGACTTGGCAAGGGCAAAGATGAGCAATGAAAGGAACATAAGCAGGCTAAGGTTTTGTAGATTCCTGGATTTGTAAACACACTGTGCAGAGATATTTGCATACAACATTTCATTCTCATCACACTCTCAGGGGTGATTTATCTGTATTTGAAGAGAAGTCTTAGCTGGAAAGAATGAGCAAGAGGACAGATGGGAACTTTGTTTCTTCCCCTCCACCTCTCTCTCCTCTTCTTTGCCCTTCCTTCTTTTCTTTCTTCCTTTTCCCCCTTTGAGGAAGACCCTTGCTATATAAATATGTAGCCCTCGATAAGTCTGACATCAAACTCAGCAGTCTTCCTGCCTCAGCATTCCAGGTATTTGGATTTCCAGCATGTGACATCCTTGTCAAGTGTCAGTTGGACAGTTTATGCATGATGTAGGTAGAGAAGAGCCACTATAATGCAACCAGCTAAGCACAGCAGTGTAATTCAATCAGAATGTACAGGCTTAGGGATAAAATGAAGAAACACAAAAGGAAACTCTCCCATAGTTTTATAGATTATGAGAGGACAGGGATGTAATAGAAATGCTGATCTACAAATAAGATATGAGGTTGATGTAAAATCATCTCAGTTTGGGTTATGTAACATGTTAAAATAAATTGGTCCAGTAGCCCATTGGATTTGAATCATGAGACAGAATTCAATCAATATTTCCTGGGGCTTCAGTACACACTTTACTGAGTAGCAGTGGGAGAGAAGCTGGAACAGGGCGAGACCCTCAAACACTGATCCAAGATGAAGTCGGTGAAGACAATCACTGGGACAGCTGGGCTGAGGGTAGTGTCCTGCAAAGGCAGCAGTAAGAGGAGGAAGAAGGAGGAACCACACTCCTGTTCATGAGAGGAGTTGGGAAATAGGACAGAACAGAAGCCTTTTTTGATGTTATGGAGAAAAGAGAGAAATTTTAGAGAAAAGGAATGGAAAAGGCCAAACACAGCACCCAGGGACTCAGTGCAGGTTTAGGACAAATAGCTCCACTTAGTCAGGTGCAGCTGAGGTGGTGGGGAGGGTGAGATGGGTCATGCTGACTTTTTAAGGGTGGCTCATAAGCTACCAGCAGTAAGCCACCCATGGCAGCTTTTAAGAAATGCAGAATTCAAACTTGCTGTAACAGACTCAGCATCAAAACAAGGGTCCTGGGTAACTGCTCTGCACACTAAAGTTTGTAAAGCACTTGAGAGCCATGGGAGGTTTTGAGATTGGGTAGGGTGTCCTCAGAGTAGACAAGGTCTTCTCCTCATCTGAGCAAACAGCATATGTGCAATTATCAACAGACTTAAGCTTCCACTTTCTATTTCTTGTCCTAACAAAAGCCAGAGGTCAGCTTCACTGCATGCCATCCTGAATTTGTTTATCACCTGCTTCTCTGTACAGATGGCTTTCACGTAGGCACCCCCGGACAGAGGAGTGCTGCTACATGGTAGAGTGTTTTTGGAATGCAATGAGAGGAGTGCTGTCGATTATTCTTTGTCCTCTTCTCTTTCCTCCTGTATCTCACTCTATGCAATCTTCTTTCCTCATTACATTCATGGAGAAATTACCTCCTTGTACTGTAGGGCTCTACAGAGGCGAAGGGTCAGGTGAAATGAATAACTGTCTATTTTTTTAAAAAATCTCAAATTGATCTTAAATTCACTTCAACTCTTTAATTTCAGAGATTAGACTAATGGCAGTTACAGCAAAAGTTCTCAACTTGAATTTGGAACTAAAAGTTATAAAACGCACAATCCCTGTTGTCTACAGTCTACATATATGTGTGATATTTCTGTATTCCTAGCCAATTACCACCTCTCTAGAGCTCCTTTAAACATGGGTAGCCAAACACCTAAAAACATTTTACCACAAGCAAATTATGCCGATACTTTTGGAGAGGTTTTGTTTTGTTTTTACACTGCTGTGTTAATCAGCTCATTTATACAGAATTATAATGGGACCAAATCCCATTTATGAATTTGGCTATTTCAGTGGTTCCTGCATAATGTCAGACAGGGCTGCAAAGATCTTTTTCTTAGCTTAAAAAAAAATCTATCTCTTCATTCTGTCTTGGTCGAAATAGCCCTGGGCTGTGTCTGTAGGTTGCCAACTGTAAGTCAATTACTCAGCTACCAGAAAACAGATATAACCAGTTGTCTCTGAAGAACTGAATTCTCTAATTTGTATCCAGATGTCCTTATATGGAATCTGCCTATGAGGAGGAGGAAGTGCACATATGATCAATACCTCAATACCTAGCATTACTTTCGGTACCTGGTTTCCTATGTTTAGCACATGCAGCCACATTGTTTAGTATCTTGCACTTAGTAGGAGTGCATGGAGTCCTGTGGGAGTGTGGCCGTAAATAAAGTAGGCATCACTAATAAAGTAAAGCATGCTTCCCATTCGCTACAGTCAGTGTTCTCCTATGGATAGCCTATATTGATTCCAGTTCCTATAACCATTATGTGACTTGGTTTTGCATGCCTTTAAACTTAAATCATGATACTCTGCAGGAATGTGCAAATGAATTTCACTTGGAGGGCAAAATGTTGATAATGGGAAAGTTAATTAAGTTATGGAATCTATCCTTGCCACCAATTCAATGTGATAGACTTGAGCTGAACGTGTTTCCAGAATTTCTCTTTTGAAACACTGGAGTTTTCCAGCATTAAGTATACAGAAATCTTTCCAACCCAAATGAGAGGAACATAGCTGAGCTTATGAAGAGGGTTGGACTCAGAAAGCAGATGAAAATGGGTCCTCCCAAGAGGTGGAGGCATTGTGGATAAAAGGGATATCCATACCTAGCCAAGCCAAAACAGGGAAGGGGCTGAGAGGTTCACAGCCCAGTGAGCATGGAAATGGAAAACACTTGGATTCCTATTACACTCCTAGGTTATTTTCTAGGAACCTGCAAATGAAACTTTTTACCTTAATACATATTATTTCAATTAATCCAAGTGTTAATTAAGCTTTTATTTCTAGAAGAAATCAAAACATTATCTTTGAATCTGGCCAGGTTTGGCCAGGTTTCTTTATTTTGTTTTTAAAGAATACTTTTTCATTTTTTTTGTTTTTAATATGTATTTATTTTGATTTATGTATATGATTATTTTGTTCACATATTACCTTAAATATAGTGCACCACATATGTGCTTGGTGCCCAGAAGAGGGTATTGGATCATGTAAAAGTAAGTTATGAATGATTGTAAGCAGCCATGTGAGTGTTGGGAATCAAAACTGAATCCTTTTCAGGAACAAGTTTTTTTTTTTAATTATTAATTAATTAATTTTAGTTCCTGGATGCAGTTTCCACTCCTGCTTCTATTCCCAGTTCCTCCCCATCCCTCACCCTTCTGTTCCTACCACCCAATCTACTCCTCCTCTTTTTCTGTTTAGGAAAGGGCATGTCTCCCATGAGTCTCAACAAAACATAGCATACCAAGTTGCAATGAGACTAAGCATCTCCCTTTGTATTAAGGCTGGACAAAGCAACCCAATATGAAGAGTTGTTGCTGGAGGGCTTCTCTCCAGGTTCCACCAAACCCTGCAGTCCCACAATCCACGTATAAAATAATCACTCAGACATTTATATTACTTATAAACTGTATGGCCATGGCAGGCTTCTTGCTAACTGTTCTTGTATCTTAAATTAACCCATTTCTATAAATCTATACCTAGCCACATGGCTGGTGGCTTACCAGTGTCTTTACATGCTGCTTCTCCTGGCAGTGGCTGCAGTGTCTCTCCTTCCTTCTTCCTGTTTCCTCAATTCTCCTCTCTCTTTGTCCCGCCTATACTTCCTGCCTGGTCACTGGCCATCAGTGTTTTATTTATATAGAGTGATATCCACAGCAAGGAGTAGGGTCCCAACGGTCTGCAAAAGAATCAGAGACAGGCCTTGTTCCCACTGTTATGAGTCCCACAAGAAGACAAAGCTACACAACTGTAACACATATGCAGAGTACCTAGGTCAGTCCCATGCAGGCTCCCTGGTTGTCAGTTCAGTATCTGTGAGCCCCTATGAGCCTAGGTTATTTGATTTTGTGAGTTCTTGTGTGTCCTTGAACCTTCTGACTCCTACAATCCTTTTTCCCCCTATTTTGTAGGATTCCCTGATCTCTGCCTAATGTTTTGGCTGTGGGTCTGCATCTGTTTCCATCAGCTGCTGGAAATTGTCCACCTTTCTGTTGACAATTGGGCTAGGCACCAATCTGGTCACAGGAGATGGCCAGTTCAGGCTATGTATCCACTATTGCTAGGAGTCTAAGCTGGGGTCTTCCGTGTAGATGCCTTTGCGCCAGGTTTTTACCTGACCCCAAAATGCACCTCTCCTTTTTCAGTAGTCTCTCTTTCCACCTCCCCAACCTGATCACTCATATTCCCATCCCCACTCGCCTACAGTCTACTCACAAAATTTCTTCTATTTCCCCTTCCCAGGGAGATCTTGTTGTGCCCCCAGGCACCCTCCTTGTTATCTAGCCTCTCTAGGGTTGTGGATTGTAGCATAGTTATCCTTTATTTTACAGCTAATATCCACTTAGGAGTGAGTACATACTGTGTTTGTCTTTCTTAGTCTGGGTTACCTTACTTAGGATGATTTTTTTTTCTAGTTCCATTCACTTGCCTTCAAATTTCCTGGTGTCATCCTGATAGAAGACAAAGTGGAAAATAATTTAGAATGCATTGGCACAGGAGACAACGTCTTGAATAGAACATCAATAGCACAGGCACTAAGATAGACAATTAATAAATGGGATCTCATGAAATGGAAAAGCTTCTGTGAGGCAAAGGACACCATCAATAGGGCAAAAAGGCAGCCTACAGAATGGGAAAAGATCTTCGCCAACCCCACATCTGACAGAGGGCTGATCTCCAAACCATATAAAGAATTCAAGAAACTAGACATCAACAAACCAAAGGATGCTCAATCAGCAAGTGCTTTTAACCATTGAACGATCTCTCCAGCCCCAGACCAGTGTCAAAACATATCTATTTAACTCATATAATCTTAGCGTCTCTTTTCTTATTCATAGAGTGAGATTATTACAAAGTTTAAATTAAATAATACATGCAATCATTAATGACTGTAAAAGTCAGATATATGCTACAAACGATATTAATATTTGTCCCCCTAAAGGGATGTTCTGGAATTTAAGCTTGGAAATCTAAAGTCTTTTTTCTGTTTCTTGAGAAAGCTAAGTAGTATCTCTTTGATTTTTTTTAATCCACAAAATATGAATAATTGAAGTATTTATACTGTACAGTTATTTTTAGAAGTGGTTGAAGAAATGAAAGTAAAGAGACAACACTGGAGCCAGGGGCATCATAAGTAACTGAAAGAATTGCATGTTCTAATTATTGTTATAAATTTTTGACTGCATTGGCCACATTGTGAAAGATAGAAACTCAGGAAAACTTCAAGAACAATAGTTAACACTAATTGACTGTCTTCTATATTTGAAGTGCTATTCTAAGAGCTGAAAGTAGATTTCAATTTAATCTTCCCAACTGCATAATAAGGGAGGCGTTGTGATTCTCACATTAGATATGAGACACTGGGATCAGAGAAGTCATGTCATTTATGAGACACTGCAGAGCTGGTTAAGTTAAAGTGACCACCCTGAGATTTGCAAAGACCCATCCCCAGAAATACACAAGTATAACTCCAACTGGATAAGGATGCACAGAGTTGGAGAGATGGCAGGGGATTTCTGTAAAGGATGGTTTAAATTACATAGAAAAAAGTTAGTCCTATACATAAGGAAAGCCTATGTATGTGACCCTAAAATTCATGAAATAAGAACAAGGAGGGTTAAAAAAAAAGCCATGAATTCTGAAAGCAATCTAAGCTTGTCTATAACTATGTGACACTTAACTTCATCAGAATAGTATTGTGCCTTCCGTTACAATGTGCTTTAGGTGTACAGAGCAGTGCAGAATCTGGACCCTGCCTGGATTCAAAACTTAGCTTTTTTTCTTACAAGTGGTATGGACTTAAACACATTATGCAATCTTACCGTGCCTTGGCATCTTTTTCTATAAAACAGGAGAAGCCAGTCATTAAAATTACCTCAATGAACACAAAGGTCTGACAATATTATCTAATAAACTTTTATTTAACTGATCTGGCAGGATCTAAGCATAGGAATTAATAAAAAGTTTCCCAGTGTGACTGTGATATGCAATCTGCAACAATAACCATGAGTTGAGCATTAAAGCACATGTCAAACACAGGTAACTTCATTCTTATCATTACATGAGCGTCCAGTCCATTGCCCAGTATACAAGAAGGACTGAAGAAAAGTACTGGAAAAGTATGATATATGAATGGATAAAATAATGCTTTGTGGGCATAGAAGGAGTACTGCATTAGGAGCTCATCACACGGTATATAATACTATTTCTTTTTTTTTTTTTTAAGTTGAGTGCTCTTCTCCTTCAAATAATACAAAACAAACTGGGCTTGAATAAAAATACAAGTTCATTGCTTTATTAAAATGAAGAGTCTAAGGAGCATATATCTTCAAACACAATAGAATCCCAGAGCACATCTTTGAGACTTCTGTATCTTCTCCAGACTTTCTTTCTTCATTTCCTTTCTTTGTTGAAAGGCATTTTCACTTCAAGTGTTGTGTGACACCTACTGTATCTGGTGGGCTCAGAAATCTCTTAGTTATTCTATCATGGGGACCAGAATCTCATGGACTGTAGGCAGCAGAAATTCTCCCAAAGGGAATCAGAGTTTACTAAAGGCATACAGTGGCTTCTTAATTATTAACCCTGTATGACGGATGACAATATATAAATTGTGGTTGACCTTTCTGCCTGCAGGTAGCAACACATTTTTAAGTGCCCCTTCTGGAGCACCCAAGTCCATGACTGCACAGTGAAAAAACAGTTGTTCCCTGTCATAATCCACTTTCATTTGGTGTCTTGGTGGATGACTCATTGCCTTCCTAGCAATCCATCATCCTGATAGTCATTCTGCAATGAGTAGAAAAGCCACCAACATTAAATGTGTCCATTCTAAATGTCACCAGTGTCAGTTGTAGTAACTTCAAAAACAGTTTTCTGCACCTCAATTCTCATCCCTGCCCAGAACCTTCGCATTATCTGGAGCCTGGTTTTTATAAAGTGCAAATCCAAACCTACAAGCCTCCTACTTAACTGCCTTGCAATTCCTCTTGATGACAAAAAAGTACAAACTCCCCATTATGATTCAAGGCCATTGAAAGTGTGCTTCCCATTAGTCTTTTAAGCCTGCCTTTTATGTCACACCCGCTGTATGCAATACACATTTAACCACACCAAATGTTCTCCTCTTGTGGACTCGCAATGCACTCAGGGTTTTGTCCTTTTGTACCTTATGTTGGTGGACTCTCAATGCACTCAGGGCTTTGTCCTTTTGTACCTTATGTTGGTTCACTCTACCTGTGCTGCTGTCCCCACTTTATATTCCATCTCTTTTAAAGATTTTTTTAAGTCTATT